>NC_052053.1:136659008-136982584 GCF_903992535.2 Arvicola amphibius
CGCGATTATAATGCCCGCTTTAGAGCAGAAGACCGTGAGATCACTGTCAAGTCAGTTAACCACACTTGGTCTTGCTGTTTCCTTTTCTTAAGTGAAGATGATGCCATCTATCCACAAGGATGAAGCAGTTACGTCATGGCTTCATTGTGAGTTCAGATTGTCCAGGGAAGGAGGGCTGCAGAGGGAGCCACAGACTTCTCCTTCCTATCTGCAAAGCTATAAAAGACAGACGGAGTGAAATCATATCCCACATGAGTAATAGAAGTGTCTACCCATACTCTGTATTTAATACATGCAGAAAGCTCTATGGGGAGGACTGGGTCTGGGCAGTGAACATCCAATGTGTAGTCTCCACAGCATCTGAGGTGGACTGTTTCTCCATATCCTTATTGGGATATTGTACTATTGACTATCACTTAAATAAAGGGACGTTCTGGGGAAACTAAAACACAACCAGAAAGATAGTAAGGCAGGATTTCACAGCTGGTTTGATAAATGTGCTTTTTTTAGTTTTCGTTTCTTGGAGCTGGGACAATGCGCTCGGTGTGAGGGTGGTTGTTAGTGTGGTACGAGGTGAGTAAAGGGAGGTGGAAGACGGAGGAACCTCTTCTGAGATGATGGGGCAGCCAGGGGCCGGACCGCAGACACTGATGATAGATCCGCTCCATGGTATAGTCAAGGGGGGATGGGGGTGGGGTGGTACATCTGAGAGAGAGAACAGCCAGAGGCATCTGACAGAGTTGAGGGCAGGAAGAGAAAGAGATAGACCGAGCATGGCCCGTCATACTGGGCCCTGGCTGTGAAAAAGGAGACAGAGGGGGAATAAGAGACGAAGACAAGAGACTGCATGCTGAGGTGGCAGGGTTAGGAAGAATGAGTAGCTGGGGGAAGCTCGAGGTAGGGGAGTAAGGCAAGGAGAGTTTTAGAGGGAAATGGCTCAGAATTTACCGCACCCAGACTTCTAACTAAGTAATGTAACTCAAGGAAACGGATCAATGGATTGAGAAGCAATAACAATGGTTTCCAAACCAGTAATGCTGGAAATGATTTTATTTGACGATGTTGTTTTTATAAAACTTTGACTTCTTTTAGATTTATCAATTAAGTGAAAATGCAGTTCTCAAGCCCTCTGAAGCACGAGTGATCTTTAACGGCTAAATTTCACATGCCATGCCTTGCCCTGTGGCAATCAACACCCAGCACTTCAGAGCATTGGATCTCCTCAGCTTCCATGCCGGCTCATTCCCCACCGGCTCTTCTCAGCTGTGTTGTCTGACCCTCACGGCACTGGAATTCAGGGTGTTGGATTTATTATTAGCTTAATGGTACTTTAGGCACCCCTGACACACACACACACACACACACCTTTATTGGTATGTAACAGACACTTAGTAATACAACTTGACTTTTGATGAACCTTGGAAGTGGTCACCATAACCAAGCCCCAAACGGCTGCTACGTACACAGTGGATATAGGCACTTCAGCTTCCCCACTTAGAAAAACCCAAGTATGTAACACTTCATGGAACAGGGTAGTAGCTACCAGCTCGGGGTCAGAGTAAGAGAGGGATGTGGATCAAGGGTTCTGAGTTTGCTTTAGTGAAAAGTGAGTGACATCTGGAGCCTAAATAGTGGGTGATTTGTAAAGCTAAATTAACCAGTGATACAGACGAAGGACCCATGAGCCGAACACTAATTACGCTTTTGTTTTATTCTCCTTTCAATTTGTTTCCTATTTAAAAGTTAATGAATCAACTTGTACCTGTAATTTTTGGAAAATTAGGGGGAGCCCCAGTAGGCTATGGATAATCTTGAGGTCACGAATCTTTACTTTTATGTCTTTAGACACAGCATTCTATACATTATCAAACACTGTTCTTAAAAAAAAAATAGCAAAATCTGATTACCACGTTGGGGTGGGAGTTGGGTGGGAGAGATGGCACAGTAGTGAAGGGCACTTGATGTTCTTCTAGGGACCTGAGTTCAGTTCCTAACACCCAGGTAGATCACAGCGGCCTGAACTTCCAGCCCAGGAAAACTGATGCCTTCTAACGGCTTCTGAAGACACCACAAAGACAGGACATGCACAGATACACACAGGCACACACATAAATAAATCCTTAAAATAAATAAATACATATATAATAAGTGAATGGAGATACTGACCCAGTAACTTCTAAGTAACAAACTGTTTAGAACAATTATGGAGAAAAAGATTTGATTAAAAAGTGTCGTGTTTATTATAACTACTGGTGATAAAAAGCTCACTTCAGAAATAACAAACTTTAGAAAAACTAGAAGCCTTATACCAATAAATCAGTCACAGGTTACAAACATACAAGGTAGTTGACACGAGGATTTGCAATTGCTTTCTATTTTACAAATAGGTTATTCTTCTGAGTTCTCACTTCAAATATCCTCGGATGTAGTGTTTTAGAATTATAAAATATAATCGTGTACACATCACAATTTCATTGTGCACACAGCTTTGCTGAAAACACCCAACCACGTCTTGTATCCTTTGTCATGGTAGAGAAACTGAGGCCTGGGTGTTGAGGGACGCTGGAGTAACAACGCTGGCAAGAGGGGGAGCTGGCCCTGGAACTCACTCCTGCGCTCAATCCAGACCTTTGCCAACCGTATAGCCAACCCTTCCGTCTGCAGCAGAGTATTCAATGCAGCAATGCAGAAATAAAATGTCTAACCCCAAAGGTACTACAGTGCTGAAACATGAGATGTGATTTAAATTAATTGTCACGTTCTGTGGTAGAGAAATGAAAATATTATTCAAGCTTACCCTTTGAGACAAATTCAAATAAACTCAGCCAAATACATGGGGAAAATTCCACAAAACTATTCCATGGAAGGTGAATCAAATTTAACCAAAACCGTTGGTATTGTCCTTCTACTGTTTAAAATGGAAGCCATACCACTGTGGTATATTTTATGTCATTTCTCAGAAAACACTTTTTAAAAGTTGTTCTAACGTGGAGCACTGGTTCTCTAAAGAATAATTAAGTAAATGGATTAAAAAAAAATCACTTGCTGCAGTCAGACTAAGTCTCCTCCGCTGTCCTGGTATGAATGGACAGACAGACATGTGCACTGGTCGTGAGCATGAGCTACAACCACTTCCTCTTCTTGGGTCTCTGGACCCATCTTGTCTTACCCAGGAGGGAGGTGCAGCCCTTTGAGAACAGCCACTGTGAGGTAAAACCCGTTGCCCAGCTGCTGCTTAACTTCATTGGAGTTTGCTCATTCCTTGATTTGATGTGGATGTTGAATGCTCTGTGCTATGCAGTGGTTGTTTTGATGTTTGACAGTATCATACTCGTAAACAGTTGCTGTGGGTACATGTCCCCCACTACTTTCTCTCCTGCCTCCCTCCCACTCCCTCAACCGCCTTCTAACTCAGCCCCTCCTACGTTCACCCGCTTTCCATACTGAGGTTAAGACCCAATAGTAATTTATTTATTTTGCTTGAATTGTTTGAGATTTAGCTATTAGGAACCTTTCTGACTCACATTGTACCCCTCCGACACGACCCATCCTTTTCTGAGTGTTCCTGTACGTTTTGGTATCACGTAAAGGTTAGTACAAAAGAAAGCTTAGCAACAAACAGAGGCTCTCGGAGTTTTTTGGACTGTAGCACATACTAGGTTTTTGTAAAGTGTGTTATAAATGATAAACTAGAAAAAAGATTATGCTCTGTTACTATCCGAACAAGTCATGTTGACAACAGTCTTTGCCCCGTGCTATGCAAGCAGTTGCCTGTAGTCAAGGTAAGCTGGCCATACTGAAGAAGCAGGATGCTGCCAGTGCCGTGGTTTCTCCGAGGCCTGTGGTTCTCTGAGAAGGGATCACTGGTGCAGTCTGTGCTCCATTCTCTTCCTTGACTTGGCAAGATGAATGTGCACGGCTTTCAGTGTGCAGTACGATGCCCTTCAGTGTCTAAAGCAAATGGAGAGAGTTGTGTTCACTTGCTGCTGCTCACAGCACTCCTTGGTTCCCCTGGATCAGGGAATGTGAGCTCAGGCCAAATAAAATGCGATTTCCAGAAGTCTGTGCAGTGGACTTCTTGGCACGCTCAGACAGTTTAAGAGAATTGGAAAAACACAGCCATTCTGCAGAAGAGAGACATTAGTCTAATTAGCCCGTGGCCTGCATCTTTTAAGACAGGTCAGTAAGCTACAGCCCACGGGCCAAATCTAGTCAGCGGCCTGTTTTTCTTTTATAGCCCACAGGGTGTTTGCTGTATTTTCAAATGGTCATATTTTGTTACTGTGTTCCTACATAATGTTTCTAGTCTTTCCTCAGACCTTATGGTAGAGTGTTGCTTCTTAAGCAAGACTTGGCCGTTCTCTGTCAGAAACCGCTCAGCCATGTTCATGCCTGCCATCTTCTCTAGCTGAAGTCCATTGCCTGAGCTTTGCCCACTGGTCCAGCGCCTACATGACCCTTGTCCTTTAGACTGTTTCTGAGCTCACACTTAGGCTCCACTGCCTCCTCTGACCACTAGACGGATCACTGATAGCATTGGGGCTCACCCCTTTTCGGATTTTGTTATTTGCTGCAGCTGGCTGGAAAAAGCCAGTCGTGGACACCTTCCCAACTCCGCATTTAAAGACATCACAAAGTAGCTTGGAATTTGCTTCAGTGGGAGTGTTTACCCCGAAGAACGTTGCAAACACCATAGAGGAGGAATTGAAAACAGTATTTATCACAGTTGCTTTTAAGTTTTGTCTGTGTTCTCTGGTGCTACAAATAGGCTCTCTACTACTTAAACCGTGAGTCTAGCTTTCCTCCTCTCCTACATAGAATAATGAATTCATGCTTTTTTACTTAGTAAGAAATGCGCTGTGAAGTGAAAGCCACATGCATGGGAGGAAGCTCTCTGCTGTGATGATTTCTTTTTATTTCTGTGTGTACGGATCTAGCTGGAATGTACTCACGTGTGTGCAGGTAGAGGTCAGAGGTCAGCACAGGGCATCTTCCTCAGCTGTGTGTCACCATAGTGTTTGAGGCAGGGTCTCGCACTGAACCCGAAGGTGGCAGATTCATCTTGATTGATTGCCCAGCAAGCTCCAAGGATCTCCCTTCCCATCTCTGACTCCCCAGCACGGGGATTTTAAGCTCACATCAGCTCATGATGTGGATGTTTGGGATCTGAACTCCAGGCCTCATGTTGTACAACAAGCATTTTCCCCGCTAAGCTCTCTCCGGCTCCCTTTAATTACTTCTAATTAAAAGTGTTAAGTTAGTGATTTGAGACAATAGAAATAAAAAAAAAAAACCTGTTGCTTACTGTTTTTCATAACCTCAATTTAAAAATGAAAATGGCAGGCTTGGAATAGCAGGTTGAATAATAAGATATTGGAACTTACCCACTAAAATGATTCCTACAAATCCTACATCTCAGACTGCTGGGGACAGCGAGGGACATATCAGACAGACCTTTGAGAGTGTTGATTCATGTCCAGAGCCCTTTAAGCTCTTCTGAGAGCCAGGATTGGACCACACTTGTCAATAGGGTGCCCCATTTTCAAATCTATGTTGTCTTACACTAAGCCCCTCCTATTTATTTTTATCTTTTACTGTTTATTTAGGCAAATAACATAGGGAAGCAGACGGTAGAGCATGTGCAGAAACGCAAACTCCAGGAACTCGGTCATCTCCCACCAACATTGGTTGGAATTTAGTTCAGTAAGGGATGAAGAGCACAGAAGAGGTATCTTTATGGAAACATGTAGTGATGTTGATGCCTCATTTACATTCTGGAACATTATAGGATAACGTCAAATTGTCAGACCTGATCCTTGTGTTGGTCACATGCAAATAAATAAACAAACAACACATTCGAAGACACAACCTCTATCACTCAGGGTATTGGCTTCCTTTAGTTTAGCACAAGGAGATGTAATGAAGGAAACTGGAATCTGCGAAGCATTACATGGTTTCTCTAAAATGCTAGTCAATATTTGTCTGGGAATCTTAGTGTCTCCCAGAACTTTCTGTGACTCCTGATCTCCACGGCTATGCATGGAATCACCATTCACAAATTCATGCTTCCTGCTTCCTAGGAATATAAGAAAAAGACTTTTATTGGTATAATTTAATACATGTATCTTAAAGTTGAGAAAGGATGGCACTCAACTTAGAACTGATGTTGGAAAAGTCAAATGTTTACCAGAGAATCCAGAGGGAATGGCCTTCTGTCCAAGAAAGACTGAGGAGGTGGGACTGGAAACTCAGGTTCCGCGTCTCTGGACAGGATTTCCCCTTGGCTTCCCACGCACCAAGTCCATTTCTCTCCACACATGGTTGCATTATCTGAGAAAGAGTTGCCGAATTAAAAATTTTTGATCTATCAAAACAGTCCATTCGTGGTAGGTCACGGTTTTCAATTTCACCTTGCCCTGGACGTGATAACTACGAATATGGGGTGTCCTTTTGTTTACAGGATTACTGAATGTTGCAGAAAAAGAAATAAACTGTTGCCATGTGAATTTTACAGGGTTAACTGAAATCACTTTTCAGTTTTAAACCATTTTCACAGCCCCAAGTTGCGTTACTCAAGTGCAGTCCCAAAGTTTTAAAGTGGCTCAACAGTCCAGCCTGACTCAAAGCAAAACACAGACAGTCCAAGGGATGCTGTTACCAAAGCAAAAGGGTTGTATTTGGCTCCTCTGCATGAGCGCCAATCTAGCCACTGTGTAAAGCCTGGGAATTTAGCTTCTGTTGTAATTGGATCAGATCTTTCCAGCCGCTCCTTCAAGGGGATATTAGTTTCATACGGAACCTGCAGTTCGTCCAATTTGAGGCTTTGATCATACAAATAAATTTTGAAACATCAATTCTGATTCTGTCACGCTCATAGAATTAGGGACTGGCATCGTGTTTAGCTGTGTGGAAGGCACAGGGCAACGGACAGGACACTGAATGGTCCGCTTTCTGGGAAGGCAGCGTGCTGGTCTGAAGACAGTGGAAAGATGGTCCAACGTTAAGATTTCAGGAGATTTGCTTTTATTACTTAAATTAATAGCCACCCTGAATTCTCATAAAACCTGAAGTAGCTACTGAGCTGTGAAAGATCCGATCAGATTGCTTGAGGAAGTGCTTTTTGGTGTTAACAGCCTGTTGGGAATCTCTGCCTCCTCCTCGCTGGCCCTGCGGTTGAAGGCTGATGCAGCTGAAGTGTGGGTGTCCTCCTTCAAAATGTATTATGTTTGATGCCTGTGCTGTGAACATTAGCATCCTATAGCAGAAAGATTCAAATCAAATATGACATTTCTCTCTTAAAATGCTTTTGGATTGCAGAGACGTTGCAAAGATCGTATAGTTTTGATACAGCCAACGGCCCCTCTCTCCAATTAACATGTGTGCTAGTGTGACACACTTGTCACAAGCAATAAAGCACTATGGCAGCGTGATTATCATCTGAAGTTCGTAGGAGAAACTTTATAAGGCTTTTGGTCAGATTTTTCTCAGAATTTGCCTAGTATGCTTTTCTGTCTGAGGTTTCCATCCAGGATACGATGCTCCATTTAGTTTTCCTGTTTCTTGGTTCCTCTGCTCTGACAGCTTCTCAGACTGTCCTTGCTTTTGAAGACCTTGACAGTTCTGCACAGAACAGGGAAGCTGCTCTGTGGAAAGTTCCAGGCTGTGGAATCATCTGATGCTGTCCTTACGGTAGCTCGGGCTATGAATCTGCAGGAGGACTCCTACAGGGATGGGGCACACGCTAGCCTGTGACACACAGTAGCCTGTGACGACACATGCTAGCCTGTGACACACGCTAGCCTGTGACACACGCTAGCCTGTGACACACGCTAGCCTGTGACGACACACGCTAGCCTGTGACGACACACGCTAGCCTGTGACGACACACGCTAGCCTGTGACGACACACGCTAGCCTGTGACGACACACGCTAGCCTGTGACGACACACGCTAGCCTGTGACGACACACGCTAGCCTGTGACGACACACGCTAGCCTGTGGCCCACGCTAGCCAGGGAGATGGCCAGTGCAGGTCTGAACTTCTTTCTCCATTCTGAAGCGGCTCTTTATTCTCCTGTCCCAGGTGGAAATTGGCAGGAGCAGGAGAGGAGAATCAGCATAGGCAGGTGTCACACAGAGCCTGGCAGTGCGGGAGCAATGTTTCATCTTCTTGAGAAAAGCTTATCTCTACTAACAGAGTTGTTCCAATTACATAGAATTATCTCACATGGTAGATTTGTCTATATTCAATTCTTCCAATTTTTTAAACATAATTTCTATCACCAAATATTTGTGAACATTTAACTTATGATCTGCTGCAAGTGTCATCTATCGTTTATCTAGAACTGCTTCAGAGATAGCCACAGAAGTCACGGGCTGCTTTCTCTGTCCCTTTGGTAATCCCTCCCTTCCCCCCCCCACACATACACAAAATTCTGTTTTCTTTCCAGTGCTTTCTTTTTGATACCATAAGGTCATCTGAGCTAGTTTGATGTGTTCTCTTTTCTAGTTCTAGAATCACCCATAGCTTGAGATAAAATGTTCTTCCAAGCTGAAGAACATTAAGTGGTGTAGATATAAGATCTCTACACTCACATTTTAGTCTTTGTTGGCAATCGGTATGAACTATAAACAAAGTTTTTCTCTGACAAACAAACTTTTAAAACCTTCTCTGTGGTTAACACATTAGAGTGCCAAACATAATCAATTTAGCAGATTTAGTATTGCTATTGTTAACTTAGTGGCTGTACCGGTTAGTTTTAACTGTCCATGTGACACAATGTAGAATCATCCAGAAAGAACTTCGTAATGAGTAATGACTTACTTAGATTGGCTTGGCCTTTGGATATGTCTATGTGTTGGGACAGTGGTATCTTGACATTAGTTGATGTAGGAAGAAAACCCATTATAGGTGGCCAGGGTGCAGAATTGTGTAAGAGAGGAGAAAGTTAGGTAAGCGTATCAAGAAAGCAAGGATGTATTCACTCCTCTGCTCTCCTGACTTTAGAAGTGATGACTAAGCAATTACCAGCACTTCCTTACAGTAATGTGCTGTGCAAGAAACTATAAATCAAATAAACCCTTTCTTCCAGAAATTGCTTTTGACTGGTACTTTACAGAGCAGTCAAAATGAAAGTAGGAACATGGCCTTTAGAATCGCTGTGTTATATGTAGGACCCTAACAACCACTGTTCCAAACTGAAGGACATTAAGTGGTGTAGGTATAACGAGGGTAACTCAGTGAAATATTTGGTGAAGTCATGACACTAAATGTAGAGGCACTAACGTAAAACTCATCCTAGGAGACCATTTAGGAGATGTTTCCCTACAACAGAAGCCTAGCTACTGCCATAAGATGAGTAGCAACCTACAAGTTAATAGTTGAAAACAGTTGAGACCTCTTTGCTCATATTCTCATTCCTCCCACTCTTCAACTGGACTTTGGAAGCTCAACCCAGTACTCCACTGTGGGCCTCTGCCTCTGTTTCCGTCAGTTGCTGAATGAAGGTTCTATGGTGATATTTAAGAGAGTCGTCAATCTGACTACAGGGCAAGGCCAGTTCAGGCACCCTCTCCACTATTGCTTAGGGTCTTAGCTGGGGTCATCCTTGTGGATTCCTGAGAATTTCTCTAGTTCCAGGTTTCTTGCTAGCCCTGCAATGGCTCCCTCAATCAAAATATCTCTTTTCTTGCTCTCTGTCTTTGCCCTTTCCCCATCTCGACTATCCTGTTCCCTCAAGTTCTCCTCCTCCTCCTCTTCTCCTCTTCTCTTCTCCTTCTGCTTTCCCTTCTCCCCACCCCCACCCCTATGTTCCCAATTTTGTCAGGAGATCTTGTTTATTACCCCTTTCCAGGTGGACTATATATGTTTACCTTAGGGTTCACCTTGTTACTTAGCTTCTATAGGGTCATGGACTACAGGCTTATTATCCTTTGCTTTATAGCTAGTATGAGTGAGTACATACCATGCTCATCTTTCTGGGTCTGTTACCTCACACAGGATGGGATTGTTTTCTAGTTTCATCCATTTGCATGCAAATTTCAAGATGTCATTGTTTTTTTTACCACGGAGTAGTACTCCATTGTGCAAATGTACCATGATGGGCACACCCACTGAAGCAGTTTACCCGAGCTAATGGGAGCTCACCAATTCCAGCAGGACAGGGAAGGAACCAATCTAAACCCTCTGAATGTGGGTGACAGTTGTATGGCTGGGGCAGACTGAGGGTCCACTGGCAGTGGCACCAGGATTTATCCCTACTGCTTGTACTGGCTTTTTGGAACCCATTCTCTTTGAAGGGATACCTTCTTCATCCTAGATATAGTAGGGATGGCCTTGGACCTTCCCTGAAGCAATGTGCCTTACCCTCCCTGAGGAGTGGATGAGGGATGGGGTGGGGGATAGGTGAAGGGAAGGGGAGGAGGGGAGGGAGTAGGAACTGGAATTGGATGTGAAATTTAAAAAAGGTAGTTTTCTTTTAAAAAAATAAATAATAAAAATTTTACTGTGTTTGCTTGAGAAATATGCTAAATATGCCTATATTGTAGGAGGATGAGGCTGCTTGTTTGTCCCAGCCACCTGGCTAGCTTAGCCCCAAAATAACCACACAAAAACTGTATTAATTAAATGACTGCTTGGCCCATTAGCTCTACATTCTTATTGGCTAACTCTTACATATTAATATAACCCATTTCTATTAATCTGTGTATTGCCACAAGGCTGTGGCTTACCAGGTAAAATTTCCACACGTCTTATCTGGTGGAGGATCCATGGCTTCTCTCTGACTCCGCTCTTCTTCCTCCCAGCATTCATTTCTGTCTTCTCTGCCTACCTAAGTTCTACCTTATCAACAGGCCAAGGCAGTTTCTTTATTCGTTAACCAAAAAAGCAACACACAGACAGAAGGACTTCCCGTATCACTATATAAACATAATTTTCTTTGTACTAATTTTTAATAGGAAATAAATACCCTATTGTATGAAAAATACAACAGAGGAGAGCAGCTAGCGGGGTGGACATCTCGGTTCCCTGAACTCATTTGTCGCCTGGTTGAAAATATGAGCCTGAAAGGTGGCATGACTTCTTCCCTGGGGGGTACATTAAAGACAACCATATCCTAAAAGATTCCAACAGTAAAACTTAGTAGTTAAATGCCTTTAAAAAACCATGGTGGGAAGACACCTCAGCAGTTCAGAGCACTTGCTGATCTTTCAAAAGATTCAGTTCTGTTTTCAGAACCCACATGGTGGCCTGAAAGTGCCCTGCAATTTTAGTGTCAGAAGACCCAGCACCCTCCTCTGACCTTCACAGGCACAAACATACACACACACACACACACACACACACACACACATACACACACGTGCGTGCACACATATTCGCACACACAGGAAAATATTTATACACATAAAATAAATAAATCTTTAAAATCTTAATAAAGAAAAATGATGTTTCTTTAAAAATAATAAATTACATTTTGGGTGAGGGTATGAGGGAGAAGCTGCCAGAAACCAAGCCTTCTCATTTGTTGCCGCCCTCTGGGTTTTCCCAGAACATTAGGAGTGAGTCATTAATTTCTAGTAGTCTCGTGGTGATGGATCATCTCTTGGGAGAAATTCTATCATGGTTTAAAAGAAGCTGATATACAGTAAGGCTAGCTTTCTTCATATTTTCCTGGTTTCTTTTGAAAGCAAATGCCGTATTCCTTTTGGCATTCTGTCACACTAGATTGTTTTGTCATGGCGTTGCCAAATCTGTTTTCACCTGCAGGGCAGGGTCAACATGTTTTTAAAGGCAAGGTGTGTTATGTTTTGATGTTTCCTCTCAGTAAAGGCTGTGCTTTTCATTAGCTATTTAAAAATAAACTTACTCTTTTATTATGTATATGTGGTTTGTTTTCACATTCATAATTTCTGAAAGGCAATACAACAGCTTGCATTTAAAGAAAGCTCCTAATTTTGGGGGAATGCCTTAAGGTGTTCAAAGGAACGAGAAGAGTTGGCTGCCTAGAGACAGGACCATGGCATACTATCAAAAATCCATGGAGAGAGCATGCTTCATTGACATGGTTTTCTATCTCTCCACCCATTCATTTATCATACTGAAACCACTCAACGGTTCTTTGATCAGCACTAATCAAATAGAATGCCATAGCATAATTGTAATATGGTTCTGATATACTATATATGTGTGTATATACTTATGCATATATATATGGAGGCTTGTTTTCTAGCACAGATCTAAATATGAAATCTTTCAAAAGGAAGAAAATATTATGTGCCACATTAATGACAGATACATGATTAAATGTGATATACAAGTGCAAAAATTGTTGCTTTCTTGAGATTGAATCAATCTACTTAAGTTGTACATGAAAGCACCTAATGGCATTTGAACTGATCCTTCAAGGACAGCTCAGATTTTAAATGGTTGAGACAGAAAACTGGATTCAGAAATGAGTAAATATTCTGGTTCAATCAATCCTTCTGAGTGTCCACTAAACCTTTCAGTGTGAGGTATCACAAGAGTTCTGGACCACAGGACGTGAGCATTCAGTACCAGCTAACAGTTTCATTTCTTTAGAAATCACCCCCGCGTGTTGAGAAAACATGTGACTTGAGTTGGGAGTTGAGGGTGCATTCTGAAGAACATGAATGCAGGTTCTAAGAGGATGCAATGGTTCACAATATCAAATGATTTTTCTACAATAAACAATGGCAAGTCCTCTATTGCAAAGACAGATGAAGTGAGTCATGGTGTCAGAACTTTAGTTTACGGAAATGTTTATAATATAATTTTGGAAAAACACTAGGATAGCCATAGAAGAGAAGTGAGAGAATTCCTTGGGAGTTTTTAGGGATCTACTAACGCCATGTTTAATTGTCTGTGACCATCCAAAGTGTGGAAACAGAGGCTGTGAGCTCAGAGTCTCTAGAACTGGAGTGAAGCACCTTAGGCTTGGAATGAAAAGAGAGGATCATTCTGGGAGATGCACCAAGGAAACTGAATCTTGTGGAAACCGAAAAAAAAAAAAATGGTTGAGTTCAAGAAACAAGATGTTCACGAGACTGTTTCTAGAGGAAGGGGTTGAAGGGCAGATCTATTTACAGAGGAGAGGATGTATGTAGAGTAGGCAGTGACAGTTCCCCCTGTGTGTCACCCTGGCTAGGTTGTCACCAGGGTGATGTCCAGATGTTTAGTCAAACAGCAGTCGCGATGTTGCTGTAGAGGAACTTTTAAATTTGATTTTTTTGTTGTTGTTTTCCAAGACAGGGTTTCTCTGTAGCTTTGAAGCCTGTCCTGGAAATAGCTCCTGTAGACCAGGCTGGCCTTGAACTCACAGCGATCTGCCTGTCTGCCTCCCAAGTGCTGGACTTAAAGGCATGCACCACCACCACCTGGCTATACCTGATTTATTTTTAAATGTATAGGCTTTAAATAAAGCAGTTCATCCTCCATAATGTAGATGGGACTTGTATAATCTCCTAAATCTCATTTGACACACAACTGAGGTCCCATAAGAAGAAGCCATGCTGCTGCCTCTCCACGGTGTTAGCAACATTGTCTCTGAAGATGCCCAGCCTGGTGGCCTCCTCTGCAGATTTTAAACTTGCTAAGTCCCACATTTTAAGAATTAGTTCATTCAAGTACATGAGTCTCTCCCGCCTGTACCTCTCTCTTATGTGACTTTATTTGTGTGTATAACACATATATGTGTACATATTTAATGTATATGTGAACCTTGTTGATCCCAATTCTCTGGAGAAACCTGGGTTATAAGAATTACACATGGAATTTCTATCTCAGATCACTGAGGAGGCACATCAGTGACAGGAAATCAGTGTCCTCCAGTAGAGTCACTGGGCACATCAGTCACGGGAGATCAGTGTTCTCCAGTGGAGTCACTGGGCACGTCAGTCATGGGAAATCAGTGTTCTCCAGTGAAGTCACTGGGCACATCAGTCACGGGAGATCAGTGTTCTCCAGTGAAGTCACTGGGCACATCAGTCACGGGAGATCAGTGTTCTCCAGTGGAGTCACTGGGCACGTCAGTCACGCCACTGCAGAGCAGGCCCCACGCTTGAGTGTAGGTAGGAGGCCAGCACAAAACCAACTCCACGGGTTTCTGTGTGTGCTTTTCTATCTTTGTTTGCTTTGATTAATAGTTGTTGAGGTTTTGTTTTTGTATTTTAGAGAGACAGCATGAGGTTAGGTATGTTGGGAGTTGTGGGATCTGGAGGAGTCAAAAGAGGAGAACGAATATAATCAAAATATATTGTATGAAAGAAGCCAACAAACCACATACACATAAAACCTACAGATGAAATCACTGGCTTACACAGTAAATAGATGTTTATGAGAACCAACTAGTCTGTTTGTCAGAGCTGACATCATAACGAAGATGTCACCAGCAGTATCTGGGGTAGCCAACTAGTCCGTACTCTGACCAGCTTCCATTTGGCCTCTCTAGTTGGAGCAGCATCTGATTTTGGACATAGTTTCGCTTTCCCCTAATTACTAATAGCAGCATATTTCCTGCACTTTCTTTATATTTGTATGCCATCTTTGTGAAATATCTACCAATTATTTTTTGCAAAACAATAGTAGCATTATTTGGGGAGGAGACATGACTCAGTGGTTAAGAGCACTTACTGCTCTTGCAGAAGACTCTAAAATGCTTCCTTCTCAGGAAGTTTACAACTACCATAACTCTAACTCCGGGATGATTTAATACCACTGGCTCTCTCAAGCACTAGTGCTCATACACACACACACACACACACACACATATATATATATATAATCAATAAGAAACATAAATGATAAAAAGCATTATTAGTAATAATTATTAGTATTACTTAAATCTTATAAAATTTTTTCATAATTTGAGTAGAAATATAGCCACTACCAATAACCTATGGTCATAGTTTTTTACTTAAAAATTCTTATTATTTGAATATACTTTCAAATTGTAGAATATAAGAATATCTCTTTTTAAAACCTTATGCACTCACACCTTCATAATCATGGAATTCCTATTTGGAAATTTAGCCTGCTGTAGATTAAAAACAGGGAAATAATACTGAATACATACAGCTTTTTTTCTCATTATTAGTCATTTTAAAATGGCATGGTTTATTTAAGTGGAATCTTTGTCCTTATAAGTAATATAAAGATGATTTACACTTGCTGGAGGATGTGAGAAGGTTATATGAAAAACTTACAATTGTGCACAGGGTATTTGTGTGTTTGCAGATTTTAGGATGCCCCAGGAGTCTGGGAAATCATCCTCCATACACGCACAATGATAGTGGCAATTATATGTGACTTTTGACATAAAACATGACAGTCTGGGACCCTGCGGCTTTTGGCCTAAGCAAGAAGGTCATTTGGGGTGGGAGAGAGGCCACCCGCCATGTACCACAAGTTTTAAGAGCCAACCAGAGATCTTTTTCTTCATATGCCTGATGTCACTTTGAATGACCTAGAAATACTGCTTGTTTGTTTCTGCAATTTTTCAAGTGCCAACACTTGAAACTGTATAAACCAGATCTATATTCTTTTGGGTTGAAATGCACGGGGTCCTTGTACAATGACTTTTAGAGGTCCGTAACCAGAAATTAATAATACAGAAATATCAGACAAACTGCCTGAGATGATCCTGAGACTATTCAATGTCAAATCCTAGTTACCAACTCTTTCCTCGGACATAAAACTTTAATAAGATAAACTTCAAATCCCTTTCTCCCTTATTCCTGTCACCAACAAGATTTCTTTATGTCCTTCTACTACTGTGGATCTGATAGATTTATGATCTTGATAATTGCAAATATTGTTAATAGGAGACCAATTATCTTCAAAATGAATTTGCAGCTGTAAGAGACCCTTTCTGAAAGATGAGTCATTTCTAAAAAAAATCATTTATGTGTTAACAGTTAACATGATATCTACAGACCCACTATGTGACATGTAAGGCATGCCATACAAGATAAATTTTAAGGAAGTCTTCTTAATCAGATTGCATTGCTCTAAAGTGTTAGCATGCCATAGAGCACGGATATCAGATGATTCCATTACATAACAATTTTACCACACTGTGCGCAGTGCTAAGACTATCTCCTGTATGAAATTCCCAATTCACTCTAGAGATCTTTGAAATATTTATAATTAATATGTTCAGTGGCGCTACATTATTCTTGTGTTTCTACTTCTGCAGGTGGCATTTTGAGAATTTCTCATTATTTTGATAACACATGAAGTTCTCTGACCCTGAACTGACATTATTTCTTAATTGCCACCCACAGTTTAAGGTAAACAGAAAAAGGAGAAATTGTAATGAAGATAAATATTTATTTAAGCATTGAGACACTAAATAACGCTTCTTCGCCTGTAAAACGCCAGCCCTGAAGCCATCATTCTCCATTCCCCTAGGGGAGAGTCAAGCAGAATTGAAACAAGAGTTGTGTTGATCTAGTTGGGGAGGGGGAGGTCCCAGAAAAATCAAAGGGTTTGGTGACTTCAGTGTACTATAGAAAACTGCCCAGTAGGACTGGGAAATGAGCCCTAGCCCTAACTCCAAATCCTAACCCTTACCCTAACCTTCAGCTTCTAACGATACTAGCTGGAAGCCTACCCTCCACACTGCAGTATTTTAAATGTCTTTGCTTATATTTTTAAAAAAAATGAGCAAAAAAGGAAATTATCTAATCAAGCTTCACTCTTCCTTCTCAAAATATTGACATATAGCTAGATTGTGTGTGTGTGTGCATGTGTGTGTGTGTGTGTGTATGTGTGTGTGCACGGTATGTGTGTATGGTTACCCCCAGGGACCAGAAGAGTGTATCAGTCCCTGAGCTACAGTTGCAGGCAGTTGTGAGACGCCCAGTTTGGAAGCTGGGAGGCAAGTTATCGAGTGATTTAAAGCAAAGTGAAGCAAAAATGAATCGATAGATATGGAGTAAATTCATCCAGGTTATTAGAAAAACACGGGGTTCGTGCTGGAAACCTGACTTTACATTCATCTAGGACGCTCACTAGCTGTGTGAGTCTGGCAAAGCTCCCCAATACACCTAACCCATAGTTTCTCTGTCCACACAGTAAATTCAAGAAAAATTACTTATAAAAAATTTATGAAAACTACATGAGAAAACACATCACAAGAATGATGAAAATATTTTTCTTCTTCCTTGTAAAATATTTTGTCTAAACATATGGAATATAAATCACATTGTACATTTAAAGTAGCAATATTTACAGAATGAACATTCCAGGTTTTTTATTTCTAAGTACTCACACAAACATTTTATCACCGAAATCACCAAACATCTGTCTTTCAAGACTAGTTTATTGGTGCGTGCTTGATAAGAATCAACAGGCCTATACCTAGCATGCTGATATGCAATAATTATTTTATAATCCAAATTCCCAAATTTTCTATTCCCAAATTATAAATCACGTATGAGCCTTACATGCTCACAGTCAGAAGATCTAAATGCAAAGCTCAGCTCTGCCATGAAATTACTTTTCTTTGGTAAGCCACTTAATACCACAACTAAAATCACTAGCACGTCAAGGTCCTAATCTTATCTCCTTCATGTTCCTATAGTTTCATTAGCTGTACACCTAGTCATGAATGGATGCGTGTGCCACGCTGCTCCAGTGACTCTCATGTCAACAACCTATGAAGTCAGGCGTATAAATGCAACACTTACAATCCGTGTTTCTATTCCGTTAATATCATTGGTTGATAAAGACCGTCCTATCTAAATGTAATATAGTAATGAATATTGACCATTTTGAAGTATTCCTCCAAGTCTTCTTCAAAGATGAAGTCATTTGATTTTCACTATAAACCAACAAAGTAGTCACTGTCTTTACCAGTTGAGACTGGATTTGTTTTACTAGTTAATTTGTAGATACAAAGCTCCCGTGGAACCATTCTTCTTACGTTAAAGAGAGTTCCCATCAATGTTTTCACCGCGGTATTGAAGCCCACATGCTTCCTACTTCAGCTTTGAGCAGCACTATCCACTACACCTGCTTTCCCTAATACAGAAACCATGTTTAAGTCATCCAAGTAATTAAGATATTCTGAAGCCCATCCATTGTTCTAGTGTTAGCATATTTAAAACTCTTGTGCAAGGGCATTTTCCTTGGTAAGGTTGCTATATATTATGCAATTTCTAGAGTTTTCATAACAAGTCAAGGAAACATAAATTTGTGTCCACATTAAGTAGTTATGCCTTTTGAAGATTTTATATCAGATGAGGTCTGCTCAGTGTCACAGGGTTTCCACAGCAATAGAGCTGTAACATTCCTTTGGCAAGAGCTTGCATTAGGCAGAACGGAGCAGATTTATGCCGTCAACCCCCACAAGGTATTAATCATTCTCTTTTGAGGTCATTTTGAGATATCAGAGTAAGTGCATTTTAAAAAAAAGAAATATCAAAATTGCCTCCAAGTCAGGCCCTGTGGTTAGCTTTCAGGGGGTAGAGAAACAAATTTCGTAAATTTATAAAATCAGGTTCTTGGCAGAAAGTGTAGAGAGACAGGCACAAGTGTTGCTGTTCACGAGCACTGGAAATACTGTGATGGAAACCAGGACGCACGGGCACATAAACAAAATTTTATCAGTCTGATTGCGACTAGATAAACTTCACGGCTGAAAGATTTCAAATGCCTCTATAAAATCCTAACACGATAGTTCAAACCTGGCTGGACTAAGGTGTCACTTCTGAGAGACCTTAGAAGAAGTTTGTAGAGCCTGGTACGCTTTTCCTACTCAAGGCTGTACCCACTTCAGAAGAAAGTGTGCATTCTCAAGACTTTCGTTGCTGTAGATGGGAAGTAACAAGCCATGGCATACGTTTGGTCAGTAACTGGTGAAATATAGTAGTGTAGTCGCAGAGCTGAGAGACATCTGGTCAGCACTGGTCCATCACCAAGTGCCCCGACCGCTGGCTGACATCACATTTGCATCCCCACTGAAAACCCTAGAGACCCGGTGTATGGGAACATGGGGTTCCAGAATGAGGAAAGGAAGTGGGTGTCGGGTTCTCTGAAACATCCAAGAACCCTAAGTCCTGGCAATGTACTCCTCAAGCCTTACTTGGTGCTGTAATTTTGGAGACACAACAAGTAACTGTCCTTATGTCTCTATAGTTTTACTAAAGTAGGTGCTAGGCTCTTGAGCCATAGCCTTCCCCTCCTGCATTAAAACTATTGAAAGGTTGATGATTCCAAATTTATTGGAAATCTTAGCGAATAGCTTAGCAATATTTTCTAAATATACTTATATATTTAAAAATTCCAGCCAGGTGATGGTGGCGCACGCCTTTAATCCCAGCACTCGGGAGGCAGAGGCAGGCGGATCTCTGTGAGTTCGAGGCCAGCCTGGTCTACAAGAGCTAGTTCCAGGACAGGCTCCAAAGCCACAGAGAAACCCTGTCTCGAAAAACCAAAAAAAAAAAAAAAAAATTCCACTGGGCACCTTAGACTAACATTAGAACAAAAGGATTCAGAAATAAAGGAGGAATTCAGAGCTTCCTGGAGGCAGACCTCTAAACTTCGGGCGCACAGAAGTGCCACCTTTGAGCAGCTATTGGTTAAATATCTCAGGGTGGGGAGCGGCTTGGTGAACTCTTTTCCAGTACTCCGGAGAATTTAACTGTTTTCTCTCTCATTCTGACTAATACTCATCTCATTGAAGTTCTATCTAAGAATCTCAGTCTTTGAAAGATAAGATAACCTATTTTTCCTCCTATATATCAAAATCTATTATAACAATTATACCAGCAAGCTGACAAAACTTAAAGCAAGTGGAAAGGAATGAATCTCTCAAGTGTAGAATTCCTTACTCCATTAGCACAGTAAGAATCACATAGAGGAAAATCCCACAGAGAACGGCAACTACAATTTCAAGTACCATTGTTGACCTAAAAAATATCTAATGTAGATAATCTCTAAGAACAAATCATCCATTCTGAATGTTCCCATGTATAACGATGCCTATCGTACCTGTGAGATATGAATAGTATTCCTTCTACTCTCCTCTTATTCCTTTTTAAATGCTTATTCATTGGTTGATTTATTGGTTGGTTAATTAATTAATTAAAGTGTGGTAGTGCAAATGCCATGGTATGTGAATGGATGTGAGGGGAGAGCTTAAAGAAGCTCGCTTTCAACTTGCGCTGTGCGGGTCCTGGGAATCCACCTCAGGCTGTCAGGCTTAGTGGCAACTACCTTAGGTTGCCTTAGCGGTATCACTGGCTCCTCTTAGTCCTCTTTGGTTTTAATTGTATTTCCATGAAAATTTGACTTGCAGACAAACTGAAAGCAAGGTAACCATTTCTTCTGGTCTTAAACATTGACTTCATAGAAATTGTGTTTATAACAATGTAGAATGGAGATATTTAGGATGAAGCAGCATTACACCCATTCAAGGGATCCACCTCCTTACACTTACGCTGTGTATAGTCCAGAATGCAAATCTGGTTTCCCATTGGTCAGTGTCATAAGTGGAAATGGTTAGGAGTTCTGCTGCCCCTGCTATCTAAAGAAGGTGTTGCAATTTCCACACAGTACTACTATGCAGATATTATGTGCACGTATGTAAGAAAATTTAGAACCTATTAGATAATACCAGCCATTTTTCATATAATCTGTTATGTAAATGAGATACAGTAAAAAAATCCATTAAAAATGAAGCTGAGGTTATAGATCAAGGGACAGAGTATGAAAGCGTGAGGATTCCCCAGTCAGCACTCGTACACTGGGTGGCTGGTGGCCTGCCTGTAACTCTATACCAAAGCGTGGGTACAGGATTTCCCACAGCAAACTGGCTAGCGAGATTAGCCACACTGGTGAGCCCTTGGGTTCAACAGAAAGACCCTACATCACTAAGATAGGGTGATTAAGAAGACACCTGACATTAACCTCAAGCTCTGACATGTGCTCACACACACATCAGTGGGCGCTCACACACATCAGTGGGCACTCACAGACATATATGCTCATTTACATATGAACATGCAAAAAAGTTAAGAAGTGTCATTTTAAGAACGTATTTTTTTGAGACAGGGTTTTATGGTGTAACAAGCTCTTGTAGACCAGGCTGGCATCAAACTCACAGAGATATGCCTGCTTCTGGAATTAAAGGCATGTGCTACCACACCCGGCTTAACAAGGTACTTTTAAAACTCTCAAGTATCCTGAAAAGACATGATGAATTAACTGATAGCTTTTTAAAACCTCACTGCGAAGGTACATATTAATTATAAAAACATCAGTTTTATAAATACCAAAATATAAAACGTAGAGTTATAATCATGGAAATATGACGGTTTTTACTTTACACACTGCAATTTTTACTAGACATGCTATTAAATCATAATGATTCATAAATATGTCATTACCACCCACTTAAGCTATAACAATGCTCTATTATTCTGGGTGGTCAGCCATACAAAAATGCTAGAAAGTAGGGTAGCACAATGGAAAATTATGTTCTCTCTACTGTGCAAACTTGTTCTTGGAACAACCCTGCTACAACACCGGGGTTCATGGGCCTTCTCTGTGTCCCTTCAGGAACGTATCCAGATTAACAGTTCCCATCTTTCACAGAACAAAAGGTGGGGATACGGTCCATTTTCCTGAGACAAGTTGCCAGAATATTAAGGTTACGTCAACAACAGAGCAAATACAAAAATGAGGCATCCCTCTATTAAAATATGAGGGAAAGACCCATCTTAATAAAGACGCCTGCTTTGAACATTTTATCTGTGTTCTGTAGCCTCCTGGAATTGCATCTATCACCACACCCAGTCCCTCAAGGATTTTAATTGACATGCCTGATAATATTGTTTTAAATGTAGTAAGGAGGCCTCCCACCACAAACTGTTTCTATAGGGCTTTATTGAACTCTTGGGGAATTTCCCTTCCAAAAAAAGCATGGAATTCCTCTCCGAAATATTTATTTCTCCAGAACTCTAAATGGAAGTGTCTGGAATCAAAAGAAAGGAATGCAGAAAGACAGAACAGAGAGTAGGAGAGAGACACAGAGAAGGAAGGAAATGGAGCATGAATTCTCAAGAGATGATTATGTTTTTATTCTAAGTTGCTGCACTGCCATATTATCTGCATTATAAAAATATGATAAGGGAATTTGGGTAGTTTGAACGTTCCCATTTCAATTTCACACATCATCCTGTTGATAGCACATCTGTGTTCACACAAACACATGACTGACAGATGACATACAAGAAGGGACAATGAAGAGCCCTACCGCCGTGAACCAACACTGAGGGTCATTCACAATGCATTCTATAGAATCTCCCCTTTGTTTCAAAATTTCCAGTACAAGGGGAATAAACAGAAATCGTATTTTCCTTCTTGAATTATGGCTGCACCTAAAGTCCATGTTCAGCATGTCATTTTGGGTCACTGATCACATTACCCTTTCTGATAAAAAGCTTTCAGGCAGGCCCTGAACTCAGTTCTAAGTTAGACAACGGGCTAAGACATCCGTGACTCTGCTGTTATCATACTACCTCCAAGCCTATTTTTACAGGAAGTTCATTTGCTTCTTTAAGGGTAGAACATTACTTTGGGCTACTTTCAGGAAATATGGAAGGCTGCAATTCATTTTCCTCATAGCATGGCCTTCAAACAATCCCAAGTGATCCCATGCTGTCTTACCCATTGGCTCATCACCAGGGCTGGAAGTTGACTGACGTAAATGACAACCTGAAACAATAGAAAACGATTGTGAAATCAAATTCCCATACATTTCCAGCTGTGACTCTCCAAGCAGCCTCCTGAGGGATTCTCATCCAATGAGGGTCTCCAAGCAGCCTCCTGAGGGTTGCTAATCCAGCTGTGGTTCTCCAAGCAGCCTCCTCAGAGATTCTCATCCAACTGAGGGTCTCCAAGCAGCCTCCTTGGGGATGTCCTCCAGATGTGACTCTCCAAGCAGCCTTTCAGGTATCCAGCTAACATTTGGTCATCAACCCAAGATTTAACATGCCTGCTGCAGAGGCCACCAGGTCTTCAGGCAAATTCACAGGAACACCATGAGAGACTGGGGATGCTTACTGTTTTCATAGCTTTAGTGGCTTCCAGCACCTCAGCAGATCAAAGTTCTCTTTATATTCTTCCCATCCATGCAAATTTACTCATTTTATATGAAAACATGTAATCTTTGCCGTCTGATTTCATAGGGGAGGATAAATCTCTATCAAGCAGGACTAACATTCAAATAACTGTTTCAGAAGCATGGGTCTTTGTTTCCTTCTTCTATACAAATATAAAAGCAGCATGCTTTCCCCTATGATATACTTCCAATTTAGAAATAGACTTCCTGGCTTTTCTAGCTTGAGTGTTTGCCTATGCTTCCTCATTTATTAATTTAGAGGGACTATGGAAATGAGCAGCTTTTACTTTCTTTTTTCTTCTGTACTAGGATGATATAGTTTTTTCCTTAAGATAAATATCAAGCAACCTTTGTTATAATATTTCACAATTAGAAGGCTGTGTCATAACAGTAGCCCACAAATTGGGAAAAGATTTTCACCGACCCCACATCTAACAGAGTGTTGAGTTCCAAAATATATAAATAACTCAAGAAACTAAATACCAACAAACCAAATAATCCAATTAAAAATGGGGTATGGATATAAAAAGAGAATTCTAAACAGAAGAATCTGAAATGTCCTAGAATCATTTAAGGAGATGTTCAACATCCTTAGCCATCAGGGAATTGCAAATTAAAACAACTTTGAGATTCCACCTTACACCTGTCCACATGGCTAAGATCAAAAACACAAGTGAGAGCTCATGCTGGAGAAGATGTGGAGCAAGGGGAAGACTTCTCCATGGCTGGGCAGATGTGTGCTTCAGCTCAGGTAGAGCAAGGTCACTCTCTCTCCACACTTTCATGGTATTCATGACCTCACAGAGTCAGGTTATGACCATCCCACATTGAACAGAGTGATCTCTCTAAAATACTAATTTCTTCCAAAACATAATGAGACACACCCAGAAGCTGGGTGTCCCTTAACCCTAACTCATTGGTTCTTAAAATCAGCTGTTGCCGCGCTCGGGAATAAGTTCACATTCCTTCCAGCTTCTAGCTGTGCGGATAAACAGACTTGGGAAGACTTTTAAGGAAGATCGCCTATGATGGAGGTTTGGAGAGTTACTAGGTGGCCCTCTTTATTTTTGGATAGTTACCAATTCCCTAATCTCAGTACTAAAAGTAACACTTCAATCATGCCCTTGTTCAGGATTACATAAATATGCCTTTTGAAGGCAAAGACCTCTTCAACAGAGCATGCTATAAATTCTAAATATACCTTTTCATTCTTATAAATGATATATCTCAGTAGGAACTAGGAGGGATGAGTAATTCTAAGATTAAGCTCTGAATAAGACAATATTTCTAATGAAGGCATCTTTCCTAACAAATTTCAAATTATAAAGTGTACTAACAGTAAATTTCAGAGAAGTGGTGGAGGAATTTGTAGAGAGAAAAGAGAAGAAACACAAAAATACAAAATATGTGAAAACTCAAGTTTTGTTTAAGTTATAGTTTGTAGAGAGTTTGAAATGTTTCCTGAAATATAAAATTTGTATTGATAAAACAAGGAAAAATTATATTTGAACCATTAATGTTACAAATACATGTCCTCTAGAAATGAAAACAATTTTAAATGCCACAGGTCATGGTCTTTCACCCCTTTAGTGAAGCCACACAGGATAAAAGCACTACAGTACTGAAGTCATAGCCCAGAGTCTGCTATTATAATTTGTTATCTAGAACCACAGTTAACATGGTGATTAGGAGAAGAACATTCTCTCTTTTATCCCAAAGATTCAAAATTTGAAAATCAGACTAAATGGTTTGTAACATTTCTTTAAGTATTAAAATCATACAGCCCATGATAAAAAGCCATTTGGATAATGTTGAATTTACTTCAAAACACTGACATCTCTCCTACCTGTTACGGCAGAATGATGAGCCTAGAGTTCATTCTTCTCAAGCTGCAATGAGGTATCCAGTGCTGTCTCTGTGGTACCCGGGGGAAGCTGAGTAGGGAGCTACAATCCAAAGAGAAAGGATTGGGTGAGGGCAAGAACTGAGTTTAATGCCCACACCTGCCCAGCAGTAGCAAGGTCATGTTCTCTTGCCCACTGTCATTCATGCTGCTTTTCCTCACACTGCAACATTGAGGAGCTGGTCCCTTTCTTGTGTGATAGGCAGATGAGTAAGTATTGTGGGATTTCCTAGCAGCTAATAACTATATCTTTATCTCCTGCCAGAAAAGTGCTAATGAAGCAGTTAGTTTGCTTCACTGTAACCAAACATTGAAATGTTATCCATACCCTCAGAGCACTAAAATTCAGGTCACCATAAAAAATCACCTATTATGCCAAGAACCAGGATTATCTCATATTGAACCGGAAAAACAAAACAAAACAATCAAAACATATCAACCAAGAGCATAGAAGCTAGAGTTATCTATAACAATCTATAAGACCTATTATAAAATGCTTCAATAAGGATTGGGATTTATCATTAAGAATTCTCCATGCAAGCACGAGGACCGGAGTTCAGATCCCCAGTGTGAATATGAAAACCTGTGTGGTAATGCAGGTGTGTAATCCAGCTGATGGAAAAGCAGAGACAGGTGGAGCTCTGGAGCTCCCAGGCCAGCCAGTGCTAGCCTGTGAGTCCAAATTCAGTGAAAGACGCTGCTTCAAAACATCCGCTGTGGAGCAAATGAAGAAGGCACCGATAGCCACTATGGCATCTATGTTCACATGTGCGCACACACATGAGCGTGTGCACACACACATGAGCGTGTGCGCACACACTTTTCAGGGCAACTAAAAGCACATTGGAAACAAACGAAATATTAAAAGTTTTCAACTGGGAAATAGATAAAAAGAACTATCTCGCTGTAATAGAAACTGAAAAGAAAGGACTTAACTTAAAAGTCGATGGATAGGCTCAACAGCAAGATTGAGTGGCAAAAGAAAATAAAATACAATTTAAATTAATTAATCTAAGCAGCATAGGTAAATTAGACAAACTGAATTCATGGCCTATGTAGACAGTAACAAAAAAAACTGAATCTTTTATTCTCAGAAAAAGAAGCAAAGAAAGGAGACATTTAAAAGTGGCACAAAGAAATACTGAAAATTTTTCCAAACAAGAAAGAAATTGAAAAATTAATAAGCAAAAATTTAAGTAAATGATGTAGGGTTATATATCTTTTGCTCATAACATTTCAAGATTTTCTTTGGTGGATAAAACAAAAATAATAAACCTGGCTGCAACAGTTACAGTTTGAAGCCGAGAAACAGCTGAGAGCTGTCTCCTTCCATTTTATGTTCCTCTCTAGTTCTAGGATTAAAGGCGATACCACCACCACCACCTGGCCTCAATAGCTAATTAGTGTAGCTACTGGGATTAAAGGTGTGTGGTACCACTGCCTGGTCTGTATGGCTGACCAATGTGGCTGTTTTGCTCTCTGATCTTTAGGCAAGATTTATTTGTTAAATTACAAATGAAATATCACTACAAAAACAGAGTAAAAGACAGGATGAAGCTGTATGTATCCTGGAAATGCCAAAGAAAAAACATGAAAGGCTGTATTAATGCCTGATAGACTTGAGAACAGAGAGAATGACCAGGGACAGTGAAGATAATTTGACAATTACAAATGTTTCTGTCAATAATGAAGGCGTGGCAATCCTAAATATGCATGCCCCAAACAACATGTACAAAATTATATAATAAATTTTGACACAAAAGACCTCAGTCCATTAAAAGAAAAGGGGATAAATTGAACCTCAAAACTTAAAACTTTTCCTACAAAATAACCCTTTCAGAGAATAAAGACAATATGTTATATGCTAGAAGAAAATCCTTGCAAGCACATATCTGACAATTATGTCTGAAATATGCAAGGTTGCAAAATTCTAGTGTACAAACATCCAAACAGAAACAGGCATAGCTATTAGAAGAAAGTTCACTGAGGAGGAATACAGATGGCTCATAAGCACAAAAAGACATTCAACATCGTGAGTTCTTTGAGAGATGAAAATTAAAACAAAACAGATTAATCAAAATGGGAAAAACACAGAGAAAGAGAATCACTTGCACATTGCTGGTGGGAATGTAAAATCATTCCCAGGGAAACAGATATGACTAAGATATAACCATCTATTGAAATACTGAGCTTTTATCACAGACAAATTAGAACATATGATCTCACAAAATCTGCATATATTTATTTGGGTTTTATTCATAGTAGACTACAGAAGGGCACTATTTTGTTATTTCTAATGAGTCAGAAGTCTAAAGTGTCACATACCTGGGCATGCTACTATACTGCAGTTTTCACATTGTGAACGTTTGCTGAAACTAGACACTGTGGCTTACTAGTGTAGCTCATAACCACATGTGGATCTACACTGCCTCAAAATAAAGGTTTAACTTAAAAAGAGAGGGTTTGAGTGGCATTTTAGTAAATTAAATGACATTTTAAAATGCTGGATTTCTCCCTACTTCCTTAACTCACCTAACTTTACACCACCCTCTCTTTGATAGAGGGTTTGTTTCATTGTGATCTGAAAAGATTCAAGGAGATATCCTAATTGCCTTGTATTTGTTAGGGCTGTTATGTGTGTGTTTTACAAGTGCAAGGTTCCACCTCAACACTATTGTGTTGGAGACCAAGCTTTCAACCAGAGTCTCTTCAGAACATTCCAGAACCAGATCACAGAACACAGCGTTGTGAGTACATTTAATTCTGCCAAACTGTACAACCAAGATGCCCAAAATAGCAGATGTTCTTTGTATTGTTTTTGTTAAAATAAAAAATGATGAAAAAGAAATGATAAACAAGTTATGTACTTCAAAAGTAATTAACAATAATTCCTATGGAGTTAAAAAAGAATTGAATATAAAATTATCCCTTTAATCTGACTTGTTATCAACTGCTTTCCAATTTGCTGAGTACCCAGTCTTCCAAGGGTTTCACATAACCCTGGTAAGTCAGCTAGAGCACTCTATTCTTGAACGTTTCTCTGATATTGTGGGAATCAAGACATACTTTTACGATTCTGGTAACAGCCTACATGGAACTCATTAAATGTGTTCATCATTATTTGCTCTACAGATGCTACGCTCTGCCTACTTTTTATATGTAAAGTGATCATCATTGCTAGAGACTTCAGCTGAACCTCAGCCGGGTACTCATGGTCCTTCTTCCCACACGGTTCACAAGGCACACTTCTCTAAGTTCCCTTCAGCTTGTAATCTGTAGAATACATATACCTTAAAGAGGCTTTACAGTCATCATCCTCTTGTTCTAGATTATAAATATCTAAGTCATCATACTATGAGTTCCCCAAGTAATAAACATTTATACATTAGGACTAATAATATGTTTTAGTAACATCAGTCAGCTAATGTTAGTTTCCCATATTTCCACCTGCCTTCATAACTTCTAAATTTTATTACATTTTACCTATTTATTTATTGGGTGTGGTGGGGAGAGAGAGGGGAGGGAGAGAGAGACATGGGTAAGTGAACACAGGTCATAGTATGAATGTGGAGGAAAGATGAATACTCCAGTTCTATCCATCATGTCTGTACCCAGAACCAAGCTCAAGTAGCTGGATTTGGCAGCAAGCTTCTTTATCTGCTAATCCTTCCCCCTGGCCCTTTCCATTACATAAGGTTCTCCATCCTGACTTTCTCACTTCAAAGACATTTTGCACATAAAAATAAATATCAGCTCTCAGGACTGGAGAAGAGAGAATGTGCCTAGGACATCAAATCAGGTGCTGCGTATCCAGCTTGAGTCCTGGGAATCTTTGTATTATTTACAAGTACAGTTTAGAAAATGGATATTAAAGCCTGAGCTTTAACACAACCCAGGGTCTGTAAATGTGTATTTTTCCTTGCATTTTGGGATTGCCTAGATATGATACATTGTTGAAGACAGCAACTCATAAAATACAAACCACCTCGCAGGATGAGTTGTTTGTAAACACTGTTTCCAGACATTGGCCAGTCATCTCTCTGCCTAAGCATTAAGACGTTGTACCAATACACTTTTGTGGTGAGTTGTTCTGTTTTTCCTTTCATTCCTGTGCAGACTCATCTCGTTTCAGGTTTGTAATTAAGCAAGTTCTCTGTCATATGTAACTCCCCATGTCTGAAACTTGAGACAGAATTTCTTTCAAGAAGAATTACATTTATCTCAATTAATGAGTCATTAAGTTTCATTTCTGCTGCCAAGCGCACATTGCCATTTATTCATTATGATATGCTGAATCCAGGAACTTCAGCAAGTGCCAAAAATATCATTTCTCCTTTCTCCACACATTTTCTCCAGAGACGTAAGCATGCCTGTTCACTCACCTCAGCTTCAACCAATGTGCCTGCTCTTTCCATCCCGGCTACTTGGCTGCAGGGCTTGGGACTTCTGCGTTTACAGGGTCAGATATCCAGAGACAACTTGCACTCCACCCAGCACTTGTGGATTTTGACATCATTTTTCAAACCTACTTCCAGAAATGAAAGGTTATTTCACCAAATCCCCATGCCACCCAGCTGTTCCTATCACCAAATCCCCATGCCACCCAGCTGCTCCTATCACCAAATCCCCATGCCACCCAGCTGCCCCTATCACCAAATCCCCATGCCACCCAGCTGCCCCTACTTATTTGTACTTTTCTTTTTCTCAGCTACACTGTAGCAGCCAACCTGGAAAGAAAAGACAGAGGGGTCTGGAAGTGAGTTACACACAGTGTTACCATGATTGCATTCGCCTTACCTCCTTTTCCTGAAGGGTTGGAATTTTGTATCCGTTCTAAACTTTGTCAGCAAGGATGATAAAATGATGCCCCATTGCCGTGGCCAGATAACTATTCACTAAATCTCTTATATAGTGAAAAGAAAAAAAAATCAAAGACTTTGAAGAAAGTATGTAGGAGCAGTTAGAGATCGATTCCACTGAAAATTCTCAACAGTTCAGTTGAACAACTGCCATAGCTTGGTATAAAATACCCTCTATGTACTCTTGTGTTCAAAGACTTAGCCCTGGCTCATCGTGTTATTTGGGGAGGTTATGGAACCTTTACATGGTAGGACTTCCCTGGAGGAAGTAGCCCACTGGGAGAAAGGTTGAGTTTGAGGATGTAGACCAGCCCCACTTTGGGCCCAACTTTCCTCCAATTCTGACTTAGATAAGATACAAGGTAGCGATCACCACACTCTTTGGTTCTTCCTTCTCCTCCATGATGGGCAACCTCCCCTGGAACCATCAGCCCCAACAGTGATTGCTCCCCAAAGCTGTCTATCAGGTCTTCTGTCACAGTGAGTGGTAAAGGTAATAAATTGTACAGAAAGTTCTTCCTGGGATAGTTCCTGTTGCTAAAGCAACAGACCATGTGGTTCTTAGGCCATTGAAAGTGGTTTGCAGGGGGAACGTGGAAGAGCTTGCTGTTAACTAAAGAACTGTGGTCTGTAGAAAGCAGAGTTTAATGGCCCATTCTGTCTGGGGTTTGGAAGAACAGAATTCCATGAGAAATAGAATCAGTGAAATCTGTGCTTAGGAATCCTCAGAATGAGACTGATTGAGAGCTATCTCCTTCTGTTTTATATTCCTCTCCAGTGCTGGGATTAAAGGTGTGTGTCACCACTGCCTGGTCTGTATGACTGACCAAGGTGGCTGTTTTACTCTCTGACCTTCAGGCAAGCTTTATTTATTAAAATACCCTCCTCCAACTCCTTTGAGAACATCCCCATATCCCCTCCCATCTGATTCCACACACTTTCTGTCTCTCCTTAGAAAACAAATAAACATCTAAAGAATAATAATATAATAAAATAAGACAAGACAAAAACAAGCAAAAGGAAAAGAGCTAAATAAAAAGCACAAAAAAACACGCTAGACACAGACATACCACGTATGCACAGGTTTCCCATGAAAATAAAAAAAGAAACTATACTATATATGCAAAAAGCCTATAAGAAAGAAGGAAAGAAAGAAGGCAAAAAGAAGGAAGGAAGGAAGGAAGGAAGGAGGGAGGGAGGGAGGGAGGGAGGGAGGGAGGGAGGGAGGGAGGGAGGGAGGGGAAGGAAAGAAGGAAGGAAGGAGGGAAGGAAGGAAGGAGGGAAGGAGGGAGGGAGGGAAGGAGGGAGGGAAGGAAGGAAGGAAGGAGGGAGGGAAGGAAGGACTCACACAATCTTGTAGTTCACATTCATGGGTGTGTAAGCCCTGCTATATTTAGAAGGCCTTGTTTCCTTGGTGTCCTGCACCTTCTCTTCCACAGTGTTTCCTGAGCCCTGCAGGAATTATTTGATGGAGACATCCCATTTAGGGCTGCGGTCCCTCATTGTCTGCACATTGACAGCCTGTGAGTCTCTGCATTTGTTCAAGAGGAAGCTTCTCTGATGGTGACTGAGCAGGGCATTGACCTATGGGAATAGCAGAATGTCATCAGGAGTCATTTTGTTGCTGCATTCCTTCAGCAAAACAATAATATTTGGGTTTCCCCTTGATCCCTATTTGGTCTCAGGTTCTTGGCCATGAGAGCAGTGTTGAGGATATGTTCCATCTCATTGAATAGGCTTTAAATTCAATCAGATATTGGTTGATTGCTCCCACAGGTTTTATGGCACCATTTCCTATCACATCTTGCAGTAAGCTCATCACTATAGACCAAAGGGTTTGTAGATGGCTTGTTGTATACTTTTCTCCTTTGGCAGAGTGAAGAGAACCTTATAGTATCATAAACACTAGTCAGTGGGGCTGAAGATTCTAGGTAGGGACCCGCTGAACTTCTCCATGTTCAGTGAATTGTGTAGGTGTTGTCTTGAGCAGCAATAGAGCAACCAATAGCTATGGCCCAAAGCTCAAATGGTAACACAATTATTCCCAAAACACATGGTCAAGTCTGTCACAGTATCACCCAGTCACCTAGTACCAATTGCTGTCTTAGTTATGGTTTCTATTGCTGTGATAAAATATCATGACTGAAAACAACTTGAGGAAAAAATTGTTTATTTCATTGTTTATACCTTGTAGTACACCACGAAGGGAAGTCATGTCAGGACCTCAAAGAAGTAACCTGGAAACAGGAACTGATGCAGAGGTCATAGAGGAGTGCGGTTTGCTGGCTGGCTACTCATGACTTGCTTACCTACTTTCTCATACACCTTCCCTGGGGTAGCACTGGCCTCTGCAGGATTGACTCATCCACTTCAATCGCCAAATAAGAACCCTTATGCACTATATATAGACTTGCTCATGGGTCCATCCAGTGGGGCATTTTCTCAATTGATGTGCCTTCTTCCCAAATGACTCTAGCTTGTGTTGAGTTACCAAAACAACTAAGCAGGAGACTACCTCTTGAGTATCTTACAGATTTCAGAAATAGTGATGAAAGATAGTAAAATCCTCATTGCATGGAGACATCAGCATGAGTGTTAAAGGGATCCCATGATTTATAATGCTCTTAGAGAAAATCTCAGCATGATGAGAAGGCAAAGTTCATGCGAGTTGTGAACCAGGTTTCCAAAGCCTACCTGCCACAATACAGGCTATTGCTGGTATTGCCGGTTACACGCCAAAATTAGATGGTGAGTGCTTATTGCTGTAGACTCTCTATGCTCCAGGATATGACTGATGCTGGCACAGAAGCTCCCTTCCTGCTGTCTGTTGTTTGTTATAGTAGAAAATGTTATGAAGGGAACCCAAAGACAGTTGTCAGTAACCGTCCTGCTAGACTGTGGGTACTGAATGCTGCATTACCAATGCATTGTACAACATGGACCCACTCATGCAATAATTGTTTAGCCATTATGGATGAATGCTACGTTACCAATGCATCATACAACATGGAGCCACTCATGCAATAATGGTGTAGCCATCATGGGTGAAGCCAACTTTCCCAACTATGCTAAAGTTTTACTCAATAGAACTGAAATTAGGTTCTATGGTCAAGAACAATGATTCATTTGAGAGGGCCCTATTAACGTTTGTTAATTGGATAGGGTATGACTGTCAAATCACTTTATAAACATTTGTTTTAGTTATTGTAGAGATTAGTGATAGGTCAAGGTTTGGAGAGTAAATGACTCCCTTTGTAGTATGTAGTCCTATGCATGGGAGTAACTAGAAGAAAATTATCAGGGAGATCACCTCTCCGAGACTCAGGGAACATTGTAGAAAAGCATACAGAAAATACTGGCTGGCTTATTGCCGAAGACATCAAATATTATCATGGGAGACCGAATTGAAAATCCAGTTCTGGACAGAACTGTATGAATTTTTAGATTGGGTTAAATTGAACTTCAATTTTACCAGCTCAAAATCAAAGAACCTAATCAATAATGGATTGCTGACTTTCATTCTTTCTATTGTGGCACCCCACTTCTATAGCACTCCTCTTTGTGACCACTGTGGGTTGTTGCTTCCTTTCTCTCTATGTGTTAGAATGTGAACTCCCATCTTCACCAGGCAGGATTTATCAAGGAATGAACATTCATTATATTTATGTAAAGGTGTGTAAATTAACTCAGCTCTGAATAATTTAAATATTGACTAGAGACTGTCAGGCTGCTATATCATATCTAAAACTAAAAGGACTAAAATCTATCCCTAAGAATTGTTCCATCATTAGAAATAATTTAGTTTTATGTCAGCCAGATATAAACTGAAGAGAACACTAAGCCTCTTGTCTAGGTAGATACCTTTCACATCTTCTGACTCTAAATACAATTTCCTTCTGATGTAGGAGGGTCTTCTGTTTTATGTTGATTTCATTGGTTAAATAAAGAAACTGCCTTGGCCCTTTGATAGGACAGAAAATTAGGTAGGCGGAGTAAACAGAACAGGATGTTGGGTAGAAGGCAGTGAGGCAGTCTCCGTGAAGCTCTGGCCCAAGACGGCTGTAGGTTAGAATCTTCTCAGTAAGCCACCATCTCGTGGTGCTACACACATTAATGGGTTAATCAAGATGTGAGATTTACCCAGTAAGAGGCTAGAGCTAATGGGACAGGCAGTGTTTAAATGAATATTTCCAGGGCTAAGCTAGCCGTGCAGGATCCGGGTGGGACAAAAAGCAGGCCTGCTCACCTCGTTGCTATATCCTTCCATTAATACCACATAATTATTTCATCTACAATATCTGCTTGAATCAACGGATTAAGAGTTAACTGACTATTCTAAGACTCCACACTTTTATTCACCTAACCAGGATTAGATACCTTCCACATCCTGGACCGTATCCTTGGCACATATAATAGAAGAGAGAAGAATGGGTCGATTGTTCTGAGTTGGCTGGTACATTGCTTGTCGTGGGCATGAGAGATCACATGACAGTAACACTGCAGTTGAGGAGAGACAGCCCTTAATTTGGAAGTAGAAGGTCATGGCACCTGCTACAGACCAAATGAATTGGAGAAAGCTTCATGAAGTTGGTGGTAGTCGAGATAAATTTGCAGGAAAAGAAGAGGAAAGTGAAGCAGCCTAAACTCAAGCAAAAGGAGATGAGGGACTTCATGACTTTGGAGACTCAGGGTGGCTCAGCTAGAAAGAAAGAAAGGCTTTGTATAAGAATCAATTTGGAAAAAAATGAAAGAGCCATGTGCTGTATTTTCAAAGGACCTACAATAGCAACAGAGTGAGACGGGTTCTTTAAAAGGAGGTGTGGCAATAACATAAAGCCTGAAAGAACAGGACCAATCCCAGCAGGAACGAAAATGGGAATGAAAAGTTTGAAAATGGCTTGATTTTTGGTTGCCCGGAGACAGATCAAGGTCTCTCTCTGGTCCCATCAATACAAATCAAGTCAGTCAAGATGCAAGTCACCTGAAGAAACAGCCATAAGTCACTGTGTGCATTTATTTTCTCTACCACAGACCAGAAAGGAGGGCCAAATCAATTCTGAATCCACTGCTTTGCCGCATGAATGATAGCAGGTCGTTTTCAGTGGGTCAAATCCAGCGTTGCGTTTATTCAGCATTGAAATGGAGTTATGGGACAAGGACTTGGTTGACTTCCAGAATAATGGAATCAAACACTCAGCAACAAAGGTGTCTTTTGAGGTCTTTTTGTTAATTTGGTTTTGCATGTGACCAACACTGGATTATTTTGAGCCTTATCTCACCAGGCATGTTTTTATCCCATACCATAAAAATCATTAATATTAGGAACATATAATTTTGTATTCTGAAATTCATCAGCATCACTAGAAATTGATATCCGGATCATCAAAGGGGAGATTCGCTTTGAACACTGCCGTCTCACCAAGAAAGCCTGTAAATTCGGTTTTAATCTCCAAATATTAAATCTTAAGAAACTCCCTGGCATGGTTCTCCACTTAAGTCAGCTTCATTCATAAGCTTAGCCCAAAACAGGCTTCCCTGTTAGACTGTACCGGGTTTTATTCTCTTAGCTCTGGATTTTATTATTCAGTAATGCCTGATAAAACGGAATGACCCATCCATTCTGCCACAGTCTCCGAACTGGAGAGGAATACATCAAGTTATTTCCATTGCTTTAGTCTTGCCATCCTGATATAAATCCTAAAGCACAATTCTAAAATATGATTTCTGAATAAGAACTATAAATTACCATTTTGTAATAGCAAAAGCATCCTTTAGTTTTAGTATAACAGAAAACTTGGACCAGAAGCCCAAAGTGTATTCCCCAGTTTGGAAGTAACTCCACACTTTATATTAAATCAAGCCTACCTATTCTGCGGGTCTTCCTGCTTGCAGCTTGCATAGAGCGGGTCTCTCCTGCTTCTTTCCTGTGTTCGAGGATGATTAAGCAAATACAGTGCGTGAAGGGTACTGCGAAGACAGTAGTTCAGACAGCACCTTCCCATGAAGCCGCGGGACACAAACCTGTGAACAGGCTTCGTAAGACCCTTCATCACGCAGCCACCACTACTGTGACAGAGTGTTTATCCCAGGTCTGTGTATTCTCGTCCCCAGGCTAGACACAAAGATCTATCAAATGAATTAAACAGACGTGGTTCTGGCCGAGCTCCCGGTAGCACAATAGATAAAAAGAGAAACTGGTTTTCCCACACGGAACTGTTCCCTCCGAGGAAATATTTATCAGCTTCCCCTTCAGCGTGATTCATGATGTGCGCTTGCGGATTAAGAAAGAATAACTAAACTAGAATGGACAAATTAAGTCAGTCGGTGCCACCTGCAGTCAGAACAATGACATGAAGCCTGCCATTGCTTTAGGGAAAATCACGTAGAAACTCTAATGAAGGAAGTCAGCAAAGATAACGAACACTGCAGACATATTAGATAGAGTTTCAGGGGAAGCGGAATGAGAATAAAAATAATCAATACCTTGATGTTTTTATTCTCTAGATAAATGTTGTATTTATTACTACAAATTTTAATTTCAAAAATCTACTACCTATATTTTTACTATTTTTTAAATTGGTGTACAAAACAGTTTCATTGTTAAAAGTTGTACACATGTATGTCATGTTACTTTGCTGATATTGGCCCTTCTCATTGCTCTCCTTTCTCTCTCCCCCCTCACCTCAGTTTTTATTTTATTTATTTATTTTTATTTATTTATTTATTTATTTATTTATTTATTTATTTATTTTGGTTTTTCGAGACAGGGTTTCTCTGTGGCTTTGGAGCCTGTCCTGGAACTAGCTCTTGTAGACCAGGCTGGTCTCGAACTCACAGAGATCCGCCTGCCTCTGCCTCCCGAGTGCTGGGATTAAAGGCGTGCGCCACCACCGCCCGGCCTCAGTTTTTATTTTACACTTGGAGAAGCAGAACAATGAACAATGAACACACGGATTGGCATTAACTGAAATAATCTATGACCTGAACATAGTAACTGCTGTGATATCTCAGGGATGCCTTGAATAAAAGAAGATTTTGAAAGCAAAATTAAAGTAAGGGTTGTGAACTGATATATTTACATTGCTTCAGAGATGGCAAAGAACATTCACACCTTGACTTTGTTTTATCTTCAAACGATGGCAATAAGGATAATAGCATGTTAATAATAATATAAATATATGAGTAAAATATTTAAACTCTTAAAGGGGAAAATAATAAGGAAAGTATATGAAAATTATAAAAATGTCACTCACCTCCTGATCTATGAAAGCTGGGTTTGAAGGGGTTCAGTCATGTCAACTGTTATGGAGAGTATGCAGCCACTGCCTCTTAAATACTAAGTCTTTGCCCTTTTTCCAATTACCTTTTCAGGTAGACACATAGTAATTTCATCTCCTTGTGTGTATACAAACTAAGAGCTGGTTTTCAAGTGCACCTGCTACATACTTTGTAACAGCTGGGCATTTTTTTTCAGCTACTGCCTACAGTACTTTTCTACATCCTAAGTTGACGTGATAATAAGTAAGAGCACCAGTAGATTACTTATTAATAATAAAAATAATCTAAATGATCTTTTGAGCCTTGAAATGGCCCAGGATATCAAAGTGTCCCTAGAACTTTATTTTGGAGAGAGGACTCCGCTGTGTAGGACAGATGACAGACATCAGCCATGAGAGGTATATGCAATCACAAGGTTTGGATGGGTCTTGCTTCACTCAGCCATCACGAATGTCCTATGTGCCCCACATGCTGTGTTTGGCAAGGACGTTCATGCTCAAGCTTACAGCTCTATGATTAAAGTTTGGAGCCATCTTGATTCGGCATGTTTCCTGGCTGCTATGTTCAGCCAGTCTTTGGACTTTATTAATTGTTATTATCATGTCATAGATCTGACGAATTCTCAGAGTTGGTGTCTATCAGGCTTGCCCTTTTGAGAGCCGTTTCCCCAGCCTCTCATTCCTTTGGTCCTTAGAAGAACTGATGTACAGTTAGGTACTCTGGTGAGATTTAGTAGGTTCATATTGAAATGACCTACATGACACACAGCTGTGTTCCTGTCTTTTATTTTCTTCTGTTGATTCTTAACCTAGAAACTGAGTTACAGAGAAAGTGAGAAAATTATCCACAGGATTTGCCGTCTTTAATGTTCCTTCTCATTGTCCCTGTAATAAAGCTACTATTGCCTATCTCAAAGATCCCCACAACCACATCACTTCTCTGGCTTGATATCTGTAGACTTTTTCTAATCATCAAAGCCTCGGCATGTGGGTACAACACACTACCTGAAAACAATTTCCTTCATCTCACATAGCCAAACCTCATTTACTTGACAAAGACTGACTCACCATCCATCCCCTTTTCAACGTATCAGACGGATTTGCCTTCAACCTCAGCCCTGCCCGCTTTCCACACACATAATTCAGGAGCCACCGCAGCTGCAACTCCTGATTTACTTATTAGTCAAAATGGGGGAGGAATCTCTTTCGTGCTCCAGAACTTATTATGTATGTTCTTTGTACAAAATGATCAGTTTTGTTATGACATTTCTAGACATATGTGTGAATATATGTATATGTGTATGTATGTATGTATATACATATAATTCGTTTCTTTTACTCATCACTGACAGAAATGACTTCAGAGAGGTGGACGTGTTTTGTCTCACAGTTTGTGGTGACAGTCCATCTCAGTGGAGAGATATAGTGACGGGTCCATCACAGTGGGGAGGTAGAGCAGCGAGTCTACCGCCGTGGGAAGGGGTGTATAGCAGCAGGAACACGAGGTGACTGGCTGCCTTGCATCCGCAGTCAGGAAGCAGGAGAGTGGATGATGAAGTCCGATGTTGGTAAAGAACGGACGGAAGCAGAGGCAGAGGTCGATGCACTCACAAGCAAGAACTGAAGGCAGGTGTGCAAGCCACACTGTTTTCTCCCAGATCTCCTTGCATCTGGGCCTCAGCCAAAATGCAGCACCCACTCTGGGTGAAAGTCATCCCATAGCCAGTCTTTCTGAAATCTTCCTCACGGGGCTACCCAGAGGTGTATTTCTCAGTTGACTTCATGTCCAATCAAGTTGAAAACCAAGATGAGCCTTCATGATCCTGCCCTTTTCCACTCCCTTCATTATGACTTCTTCCCCCTCCTCTTGTTCCGATCCCCTTTCTCTTCATACACACGCCCCCACACACGAACATACATATGAGAGAAATATGTGACATCCGTATTTCTGTGTCTGGCTTAAATCATCACTTAGCATGAAGGTCTCTAGTTCTATCATTTTCTTACAAATTCCCTAATTTTTTATGTTTGAGTTAAGCATCATCGTACATGTATACCACGCTTTCCTTGTTCATTTGCCTGTTGACAGACACCTACGCTGAATTGATATGTGGATTATGAATAGTGCTACAGGGAGCATGGATGTGGAAGTATACATGTATCATGATGATGTAGATTGTTTTGGGTGTCTATCCAGGAGCAGTATATCTGGATCAGGTTCTCTTCCTACTATTTAGAGGACTGCCATCTTGATTTTCATACCAGTGGCACCAGCCACATATAAGAATGTCTTTGCTCCTACATCCCCATCACCAAAACTTCCAGAAATTATTTGGTAGTTAAAATGAAATTAAACACAAAAATATATTGTGTAAAATGTAAGGACATATATATGTATAAATATATATAATACAGTATATATAAATATATTCCTTAGTTTAATTTTGCTCTCCATAGTGAAATTATGCTCAGTAAAATCCACCAACATTTTGACACATAATTCTCTTAAGTTTATCAAAAAGTAGTTATGAAAACAATGTCTTGAGTTCTGGTCCATTCCTCATAATTTACTCCTTAATACATGAAAAAGACTTTGGCAGGATAGAAACTTCCTTTGTTCATAGTCTCTTTATTTGAGTATCTTTTGTGAAATTTAATTTTATTTATTATTGTATGTATGAATGCATGCTCGTACATACGTATGACATGTAGGGGTCAGGTATACAACATAGAAGGCAAAGAAGGCCAAAGACACCTTAGCACAGTTAGTTCACTTCCTCCACATTATGTATGCTCTGAGGGGCAAAACCATGTCCCCAGGCTTGTATCATCTGATGGTAAGCACCTCCTGAGCCCTTCTTACATTTGTCCTGGTTAGTATTTCTGTCAAGTTGATGTAAGCTAGAGTCATTTGAGAAGATGGAACCTCAATGAGAAAATATCCCTGCCAGATTGTCCTGTGGGTAAACCTGTGGGTACTTTCTTGATTAATGATAGATGTGGGAGGGCTCATCCTACTGCTGGTGGTACAAACTCTAGGCAGATAAACTTGTGTTGTGTAAGAAAGAAGGATGAGCAAAGTCATAAATGAGCAAGTTGTTGTAAGAAGCATCCCTCTGTGGCCTCTGCTTCAGCTCTTGACGGTGAGACACATCTGCTTCTGGTCACACCATTTACTAGAAGAGGATGATAGCTTCAAAGAGGCTTCTAATTGAGTTTGCTTTCATTGTGGCAAGGCTAGTCCTTTGGGCAAGAAACTGTTCTTGCCTGGACTGCTTGATGCTATACTGTATGAACTGGACATGCAGGACCCACAGAGAAATGACTGCTGAACTTGCCAAAAGAAGGTGAGACACCTTCAGCATTCCTACTTCATGAAAGAGTCTGCCAGACATTCTGAAGGACACAGAAGAAAGTGACTGATATACTTCCAATATAAGCAAAATGGTTTTTCCAATTTCCTGCTTCATGGAAAAGTCTGCTGGACACTATGGGCCTATAGGCTGAAGACGGTTGCCCCAACATTACAGAAGAACTTTGGTTGACAGTCCAGGCAGTAAGATGTCTCTGTCATTTCTAGAACTTTGGAAGCTACTTGCAAAGCACTTCATGTTTATGTAGGTAATAGTATATCCTTCTGGGGTCTTTGATGGGGTTGAAGACAGATACTTTAGACTCACAAAGAAATATTGTAACTATGATCCTTGCTTGATACATATTTTGTTATATGTAATTTTACTTTGTTAAAGTTAAAACCTTATTTTTAATTTTGACAGAAAATGGGAGATGATGTAAGATTCCCCTCTGTATGCTGTGACTTTGTTTTATTACCATTGGTTAATAAAGAAGCTGCTTTGTCCTATGCCAGGGCAGAATATATCAAGTTGGGAATTCCAAGCACAGATAGAAAAGAAAAGAAGGCAGAGTCAGGGAGACACCATGTAGCTGCTGAAGGAGACAGACACCAGAACTTTACTGATAGGCCACAACCTCGTGGTAAAACATAAAATAATAGAAATGGGTTAATTTAAGATGCAAGAGTTAGTTAATAAAAAGCCTAAGCTATTGGCCAAGTATTGTAATTAATACAGCTTTTGTGTGATTTTTTTGGATCAGGGCAACCAGAACAAATGAGCAGTCTCCACCTACAGAAGGAAAGATGGCAGAATCAGGCAGACACCATGTAGCTACTAAAGGAGAAAGACACCAGAAACTTGCCGGTAAGCCACAGCCTCGTGGCAATATACAGATTAATAGAAATGAGTTAATTTAAGATATAAGAGCTAGCTAGTAAATACACCTAAGCCATTGGTCATTGTTGTAATTAATATAGTTTTGTGTGATTATTAGACTCTGGGTGGCCAGGAACCCATAGTGCCATCTCTGCTTATCTTCCTTCTTTGATTTTCTGCCCTTTCTTCCATGATGGACTGGAAGGAGGACGTGTACATGAAATAAACCGCTTCTTCCCGGAGTCACTTTGGTCATGGTGTTCTATCACAACAATAGAAACCCTGAGGCACCAAAGCTCTTCTTCTGTTCATAAAAGCATTGTTCTAGCTTCCAGTACTAGTATAGTGCCAGAAAAATCTTTGATGACATTTGATGGCCTCCACCAACTGTGATTACTAGGAGTTAAAATATCTTTTCCCCTTTATATTCTGTATATCTTTCTTTTTAAAATATGTATTTATTTTGTGCAGGAGTATTTGTAAGCATACCTGTGCCATAGCATGCCCATGGGCATCAGAGGCCTTCCAAGATTTTCTTCTCTGACACTTTGTGGGACTATAGATTAAATGTGGGTTACCATACCTGTTCATGTGAGCTTTTATCTGATGATCCATTTCCCTGGTTTGAGTATGCCCTTCTTTTTTATCCAATCAAATCATTTACTTTCTATAAATGGAGGGTTTACTTGACAGGCTGATAATTTTACCTATCTATTCTGCTCTACTGCTTCAGGATCCATAAATTGTAAGTCCTATAGCAAAGGAAAAATTAGTTCTTTGGCAAATTTGTAAGCCTGTAGCTGGATTAATTTTTTAAAAAAATAAATTATAAATTTCAGAAGTTATATTTATTCAAAAAATAAGTTTTCTAAATTCACAAAAATATAACAAGTTTTAATTGACAGAAGTATTTGTTAATGACACTAAATCAGTAATATTAACATTAACTAGGGTTTCTGTGGCTGTAGTAAATAAAAAAAGCAACTTGGGAAATAGGAGTTGATTTCATGTTACAACTCTCGGGACACACTCTATCACTGACGGAAGTCACAGCAGGGACTGAAAGCAGGAACCTATTAGAATCAGGAACTGAGGCAGAGGCCATGGAGGAATGCTGCTCACTGGCTTGCTCCTCAGGGCTTTCTCAACCGGCTTTTTTACACATACCAGGACCACCTGCCCAGGAATGGCACCAACCACCATAAGCTGGGCCTTTCCGTATCAATAATCAGTTTCAAAATTGCCTGCAGGTTTGTCAATGGACCAACGTGAATGGTTTCCCTATTTTCAGATAACTCTAACTTGTGCCAGTTTAACAACAAAAAAGTTAATCAGCATATCTTCCAAATAGTATCAGAGCAAAATGTGTTCACCAGTGTGCACTCTACCAAACATTCAAGAAAGAAAGCACACCAATTCATTACAACCTCTTTCAGTAGACAGAAATAGAAGGGCTGCTTCCTATCAGATACAAAAGGACAACATCACTCTATCACAAAAATAAGTCAGGCATGTTGCAAGAAAAATGAATCACGTATGACAACCAGGTGCAATGTATCCTGTGTGTGCAGGGCTATGTTGCCATCTCAAACTCAGCAGGCTGACGATCTGAAGAACAGAAACCTCACAATCATCACACTCGATGTGGAAAAGTCATTCTGCACAAATTTACTCTCAGTTCATGATAAACTCTCTTAGTAAAACAGGAATAGTGGGGAAGAGCCTCCCTTGATAATGAGCACCTACAACTATGTAGATTGCAGCATCCATAATAGCCAAACTTGAATCGTTCCTATGGAAACAAGGCAACAATGTCCTAACTCCCTGGTTTTTTGCAATATTGCACTAGAAATTCTAGATAATGTAATAAGACAAGGGGAAATAAAAGGCATAAAATCTTAGATAAACTAAATTTTAAAAGTTCTCTATGACATGATCAAATGATTTCAAAATACAGCAAACTGTCATATGGAATTGGATGGTCTAGGTGTACTGCTTCTCTATAATAGCTTTAAAATTAGTTTCTTCTCATAAAACAATATGATAGCATTGTATTTCAGCAACCATACATGTCAAATGTGGAATAACTGACCTGCTCTTTGGAAACAGCCACATTTAGAACAAACGAGAGATTATAGCAGGAGACAAAGTTCATTTCAAAAAGCCAACCACTTCCTCATATGTCAACAAGAAAGAAGAAAATTTTGAAATTAGAAACATATACTAGTAAAAGTAGCCAATTCCCAAAATTAAAAAAATATATAAATCTGTCAAGAGATATATACAACTTATAAGGGCAACTCTATAAAATACTGATGACATAAATCAAAGAACTAAATAAGGTACAGGTACTATATTCTCATAAACTGAAAGACAATATTATCAACACTCATTATTCCACATTTGATAAATATTGGTCATTGCAATCAAATCCCACCATGTTGCTTTTGTGCATAAACTAATTTTAAAGGTAATATAGAGAAGTGGGAGACTTAGAACATCAAGTTCTGTGACACTGAGTCATCAGTGAGGATTAGTAAATATTAGAACAGAATGGTGGCAAATCATGTGCCCAGAAATATATATATATATATATAACTTATATATTATTACATATATTTAATGTGTAATACATATATATTACATATATATTACAATGAAAAGTATAAGAAAAGATTCCTATGAGATAAGATAGGAGAAAGCTTTTGAGAAATGATTGTGATGCTTTAGATGCACCAAAGGCGTGATTAATGAAAAAAATAATTGATAGGGTGGACTTCATTTAAATAAAAAGCTTATGCTCCCTAAAAAGTAATGCTAAAATAACATGAATACCATTTGCAAACTGCTTGCAGAGACCATGTCTGTATTAGTAAGACTTCTCATCACTGGAAACTGCTTGAAAAGGTTAAAGAAGGCAAGTTGTAATTTGGCTCATGAATTCACAGGTTTCGACCCATAGCCACCTATCTCCATTGTTGTGAGCCTGTGGTAGGGTTGAGCCTTATGGCAAGGAGCACGGCAGAGCAGGGAGCAGTATGGTAGAGAAATGCAGCTCACCACATGGTTTAAAGGGAGCAGAGAGGGAGAAGGGCCAGGAAAACGATATTCTATTTCGTGAAGTTGTCTCTGACTTTTTGTGTTTCTGAAAAAAAAAAAAGTGCCACCAGAAAGCCTTCAATGCATGAGTCTGTGGGAATATTTTATATCCAACCCACAGTGTCTAACAAAGAACATTTTCTATCATATAAGAGAAAGCGTTAAAATCAACAATAAGAAAACAACCAGATTAAAAAATGCTATAAACTAAGACACCCTTTAGTAGATAGAAATTGTAATGTACCCAAACAACAGTATAAAATTAAACAACAAAAAAAAAGAATCAAGTCACAGGGACATGGAAGGAACACAAATGCGTACTCTGACATGAGAAAAGACATGGCTTAAAATTCTACATAGGATACAATTCTAAGTACAGGTCTTTGTGGAAAATAAAAGCCATAGAAACTTTAAAATCTAATTATTATTGAGTAGGAAAAGATCAGTAGTGTAACGGTTAATCGTGAGAGTCAACTTGACCGCACTGAGGGACACCTAGGAGCTCACCATAGCATGTCACTGGGTGTGTCTGAGAGGGCTCGACCAGAGAGAGTTAACTAATGGTGGGAAGTTTTACATCCAGATCCACAGGAAACAGGAAAAGAGAGAGCCACTGGGCCTGACTTGGGCTTCTGAAACCCTAAAGCCCACCCCCAGTGACATACTTCCTCCAACAAGGCCACATCTCCTAATGTCCCTCCCTAAGCATTCAACTATGAGTCTATGGGAGCCATTCTTATTCAAACCACGGGAAGAAGTAATCCAAGTACCCGGGCAGATGAATGGGTAAGCAACGGATGTATATACATAGTGTGAGATATCGCTCAGCTTTAAGAAGGAATGAAATTCAGGTGCAGGCTACAACATGCAAAGGCCCTGGAAACATACTAAATGAAGAATCCAGATACAAAAGGTCCCATATTTCTTAATGTCTTAGCAAAGGAAGCATCTGGCCTAGACAAATCTCTAAGAACAGAAGGCAAAGGGCAGAGAGGGAAGAAAACAGAGGAACGGAACATAGGGAGTTACAACCTGATATGACTACCAATCATTCCTGTAGGTTGATACAAATTTTAAACTCAGAGGCAGTGGCTACACAACACTGTGGCTGTGTTAAAGGCCACTACATTATAGACTTTGAAAAGATTATTTTTATGTGATATAAATTTGTACTAAACACTTACATATTTAGTTTATTTTTACTCCATAATTATAGCAATGGTGGAGCTATGACTCTACTGGTAACGAGCTTCTGTAGCTCGTAGAGGACCCAGGTTTGGTTCCCAGCACCCAATGGGCAGCTCTCTTCAGACCTCCCTGGGCACGTCTGGACAGGATGCTGTGGGAAATGATGGTTTTCTTTCGACATGCTTCCCTGGGGGCTCACAGGTAGAAGGTGTTGACAGGCTAGCTGTATCTAGACACAGCTGAAGTGGACTGGGTCTAAGTCACGTAACATACACTTCACATGCTTCAGGGCTCTGTCCTAAAAGTATGGTGTGGATCACTGGAGACTAAATGTGCATTCTTTTGTCTCCATAATTAGTGAGAGTTTGAGTTATATCCATATTGTTGTCCAATCATAACCCCTGCCTCTGTTCTTCTGAGCAACAAGGAGGGTCAGGCAGAGATCTTATGGGTATGTAGTATTATGAATATCAGTCCATCAAGAATGTCTCTCAAAACCTTAGGTTCTGGGAAGATGATATGTACCTGCTCTAAATTAGAAGCTTAACAGGGGCTACTTTTACTCCCCAGTGACAGAGTGCATGGCTTGATTTTCTGCTTGGCAGACTCTAGAACCAGCAGAGACAACCTCTGCTGTGTCTGTAAGGGAGTTGCAAACTAGGCTTCATAGAGATGCAAAGGGTTAATAGAGATGCATCTAGGTTTGATTCCTGCACCCGCATGGTAGCTCGCAATCATCCTAAACTCCAGTTCCAGGGGAGCCAATGCCCTCTTCTGGTCTTCTTGGGCACCAAGCACACACATGGGACACAGACAAAAATGCAGGCAAACACCCATACACAAAAATAAAAACAAATTTATCTAAATAATAAAGCAATTCAAGGGAAAGATCATATTCTCAAATTACGAAATTCAGAATTTTTCAATACATTGTACATTATCATAATTAAGATATGTGCAAAATACAGATAATTAAAATCATAGATATATCGTGATTCCTGTCTTTGGAAAGAGAATATGATGGCACGGACCCCAGTGCTGCTTCATACGCCTGAGCCATACAGGCCTCCCGTGGACTATAAAAGTCTGCTTTTCTTCTGTTGCAGGTCACTGACGAAAACGTGTGTTTACTATCTTTAATTATCCCAAGTAATAGTTCCGTTGAAATTGAGTAATTTCAATACTTATCCAAGCATTCACCAGGACTTTGATTATTCACTTGCATAATAGAATTAATCTAGCTATTCGTGCAGGGTAGAATAAAGCCCATATTTAAAGCAATACTCCACCCTGTGGTGATAAATGAGAAATGCATACAAATTCTTCAGAATAAAAGACTGTTGTTACAAATCCACTAATGCTGAAATGCATTGCTTTTCTTGCTGAAGAAAAAAGCTAGAAAAGGTATTTTTAAATAATGACCCCCTGAAAAACAAATACCCATCCAATTCATAGAAAACAAACCTTCAAGAATTAGATTCCAGGTACGATGACTAATTCTGATACTCATATTTTGATACAAAGTACATTTTAACTTTAATATACAAGGACTGGGTTAGTTTTCTCTAAAATAAAAGCAAGACAGATACTTCCTTAAACTTAGAAGAGTCTAAATAACAGGTAAAATACATACAAGTGGTTTCCTATGCTATCAAGTCAAACACCCTTGATAACAAAAGCATTTTACAGTGAAAAGAAATCTAGGGATTTAAATTTAAAATATGGTTTTAATCCTTTGAAATTTTAGTTATAGATGCATTTTATTTTGAGTTTTCAGGAGCATTGACTTAGCGGATTATCCTGACGCTGTGATAAATCCTGACGAGAGCACCTGAAGGAAGGAAGGGTTGATTGTGTTCACCTGTCTGAGGAACAGTCCCTCTAGGTGAGGAATCCTGACTCGGGAGCTTAAGGCGACTGTGGTGATATTTTGTTTGTGCTGTAACAAAGAAAGCTTGCCTGAAGATCAGAGTGTGCAGCGAGCCACTAGCTCGCTAGTCATAGAGGCCAGGCTGTGTGGCACACACCTTTAATCCCAGCACTAGGGAGGCAGAGGCAGATGGATCTCTGAGTTCAAGGCCAACCTGGGCTACAGGAGATTGATCCAGTCTCAAAGAGAAGCAGCCAGGCTGTTGTGGCTCACACCTTTAATCCCAGCATGAGGGAGGCAGAGATGCACAGAGCTCTGTAAATTCAAGGCCACCCTGGGCTACACAGGATTGTTCCAGTCTCAAAGAAAATCATAGACAGGCAGTTGTGGCTCACACTTTTAATTCCAGTACTTGGGAGTCACACGCCTTTAATCCCAGCACTAGGGAGGTGGAGACAGAAAAGGATATGGCTGGGCAGAGAGAGGAATATAAGGCAAAAGGAGACAGGAGCTCAGAGTATTTAGTCTGAGGACTGCAGAGACAGAATACCCCGTTTAGTCTGAGGATTTCGTAGAGGTAAGAACTAGTGGCTGGCTGCTCTGCTTCTCTGATCTTTCAGTCTTCACACCTTAATATCTGACCCCAGGTTTTTGTTATTAAGGCCAATTAGAATTCACACCACAGGTGACTGATGCTGCTGTATGCATGGTCACAAACAGAAAGATGAATGTTCCAGCTCAGCCTGCTTTCTAGTCTCTCCATCTTCCAGCTCACAGAATGGTGTTACCCACCTTAGGCAGGTCTCTCAAGCTCTATAGCCATGGGTAACTATATACATTCAACCTACTGAGTCTGTTCAGTGTTTAGTGTTGTTTGCTTGTTTCTGGTTTCAGGGCTGACAACTTTGTATTGTGACCACTGAGGGGAGTTCATCCCTGGGAGAGGCTAATTCTCCCTCTCAGCAATTGTTAATTGTCTGTAGTTCTTGGTCTAGGGGTGGGACCCAGTAATATTTCCTCTTCTGCATTAGTGTGTCTATTGGTATCACGGATGGTCAGGTCTTGTTTAGACATCTACATCATAGAACTATTGTAGCTGTAGTTTCCCTGTGAAGACACACACTCACAGTAGACGTCGTGAGCCTTTGGCTCGTACAATCCTTGTGTCCCCTCTTCCATGATGTTCCCTGAGTCTTAGGTGCAGGAATTGCTCTGTAGATGCAACTGTTGGGGCTGGGCTCTCCATGAAGAGCCAATCTCTGCATTTTGACCAGTATGATTTTCTGCAATGGTCTGCATTTGTTGCAAAGTATTCAATGATAAGGGTTGAGAGCTGCAGCCCTCTGTGGGTATAAGGATGAGTATTTAGAATGCAGTTAGGAATTCTGCTGGACTAGTTCAGTGGCCTGTAAGGCCATGGCTTCACTAACTTAGTAGTTAGCTGGGTCTCTATTACGTGGTATGGTTTCCTTCCATTTGAGCATGCCTTAGGTTCAGTTAGACACTTGCTGGTAAGTCCCTAGACATGAGTGACACTTGCACTTTCAGGGAACATCTGGCCATGCTGGTCTTTATTTTTAACATATTGTCAATATTGTGTTTTTACTTTTTAAGGAAACCTTTTAATGTATGTGTATTAGTTATTTTTCTATCACTGTAACAAAGAAACTTATTTTAAAAAGGATTTATTTTGCTTAGATTTGGAGATCAAAACCTAGGCATGACCAGGATTTCTGTTGCTTTTGACCTGTCGTAGCCTGGGATGAAGGGTACCCAGCAACGTAAAAACATTCATCTTATAGAAAAGAAAAAAAGAATGGAGCAAAGGAGTAAGGGAAACAAAGAAAGAAAAGGGCTGGGCGGTGGTGGCACACGCCTTTAATCCCAGCACTCGGGAGGCAGAGGCAGGCGGATCTCTGAGTTCGAGACCAGCCTGGTCTACAAGAGCTAGATCCAGGACAGGCTCTAGAAACTACAGGGAAACCCTGTCTCGAAAAACCGAAAAAAAAAAAAAAAAAAAAAAAAAAAAAGAAAGAAAGAAAAGGAAGGGAATAGGCAGTCTGCTCCAGGCCACGCTCTCAGTACCTAGAACAGCCCAGTCTGCTCGGGGTCATGCTCTCAGTACCTAGAACAGCCCAGTCTGCTCCAGGCCATGCTCTCAGTACCTAGAACAGCCCAGCCTGCTTCAAACCATGCTCTCAGTACCTAGAACAACACAGTTAGCTCCAAGCTATGCTCTCAGATCCTAGAACAGCCCACTAACTCCACACATTAATGACCCTGCCATGATGCAAGAGTGGCATGCTAGGGACTGAGACTGTAACACATAATCACCTGGGAGGTGCTCTGAATCAAAACTATGTAAGTATGTAGATACACAAGCAACAAAAGGGGGAGAGGGGCTCTTAGATTTTAACACAGAGCTATGTTAAAAGAAGAGTCCTCCAACCAGTCTTTGGTTTCAGACATTCTCACCATTTGGGGGCATTGCCATTTGTTATTGGCTCCTGCTGTGAGCACTGACCAATTCCTTTTCTTACACTTGCTAAAACTTCCTCTAAGACAAGCCATATTATCCCTCCTGAAGAGAGAAGGAAGTGGGATCAGAATTAATCGGCCCAAAGACTGAAGCTTAATTCTGCTGATTCCATAAGTCTGCATTGCTTTGTATGGTTTTTCTGTTTTCATAGTGGGGCAAATGGCTCATATATGTAACAAAGCAAATTTTAAAGCGTGATGGTTGATATTGCCAATAGAATCACCTAGGCAGACTGTGGGGTGCTGTCCTGATTATCTTACATGATATGGGGAGACTCATCTTAGTTGTGGATGGGACCATGTTTGGGCATGTCATCCTGGACCGGGTCATATGAGAGAAACAAGCTGAGCACGGTCATGCACGACTTTACTGCTCTCCTGGTTGAGGGTACGTGACCAGCTGTTCAAGGCCCTGATGCCCTGGCCTTTCACCATGATGCACAATATGGTGATCTATGAGCTGAAATGCCCCTGCCTCCCCTGAGCTGTTTCTTGCCGTGGTATTTTACCAGAACAGAAGTAAAGGAAGCAAAGGCAGGAGGGTTAATATATTTTTACAGATTGTAAACAGTATTAAATTTGTGTAACATAAGTAGTCATATTTTGTTAATTTTAAAGAATGTTTGCAAAGCTCGGGATGTGTACATACATGTACAAATGTATGAGGAGGGGACTGGGGAATGGCTCGGTCATCTTCTGAAGGAAACAAGTTTGGTCTCCCGTACCCTACATCGCATGGCTCATAGCCACCTGTAACTCTGTCTCCAGGGTACCCAATGTCTTCTTCAGGTCTCAAGTTCACATAGCCACACAGAGGTACACACATAAACATAGTTTAAATTTGTGAAGTAAATAATTTAAAAAGTAAATATATGAGTCGAACATTATGAACCTAGTGATGCCAAAGATAGAAGTTTGATCTTTATTCAGAACAAACTGGTCTTTTAAAAGACTCAAGCCTAGGCCTATGTGATAATTCAGTGGGTCAAGTTGTCTGCCACTAGGCTTGATGACTGGGGTTTGATATTTTATAAACACTTTAACCTATGATCCTTTAATTCTATGCAAGAGCTTATTATATATGCTTACTACTTGTGTGTATCATTACATATTAAGAATCTACCTTGTTCAATTGTAGATTAAAATTATTTAAGAAACTTCACTGATTTTTACCCTTAAACGTGGAACTTGGAAACTTGGCTAGGATGTGTAAGAATTGGCTGTTTTGTGTATGTATTTACTCATCCATGCATTTAAAGCTAACATATTCCCTAAAAACATTTTGTTGTTTTGTCATTTTTGTTGATGTGGTTTGCAGTGAAATAATAGCTGTTGGAATCAACAGAAACGTTGAGAGGAAAAGCAAGTTTCTGTTTAAGCCAGCCAAGCCCATTAAAGGAATGGTACAAATTCTAAAAAGAGAAAAGAAAATAGACAGATTAATTTGGTAAAAATTTACATTACAAACTCTAGAGAAAATGTAATTCTTATTTTAATTTTTAAACACTATATTGTGATCATGTTCTTTCCTCTCTCCCTGTTCCTACAAGTTCCCTTCCTCTCTCTACCCACTTAACTGCACATTCTCTCTCTTTAAAAAAGAAATTGCATGCACCCTAAACAAACAACCAGAAAAACACAAAACAAAATGAAGTCTGTTTTGTGTTGGCAGCTGCCCTGGAGAGTGGTTGATATACCTGGTGTTACTCCATTTGAGGTAACTGATTTCCCTTTTCCTAGCATCTATTTCTTCTTGGCTTGGCTGAGACATTGTGCCCACTTCTTTTTTTCATACTAGGGTTTTGTCTGGCTAGAACTTGTGCAGGTCTCATGTGCGCTGTCACATTCTCCGTGTGTTCATATGTTCAGGCACCCTGTTGCTTCTTCAAAATGCTGGGGTTTTTTTTGGTTTTTGGGTTTTTGTTGTTTTTGTTTTGTTTTGTTTTTTGGAATCATTCACCACGTCTGCTTTTACAACGTTTATGCCTCCTCTTCTGCATAGATCCTGAGCCTTGAGAAGAGGGCTTTTGAGGAAGACATCCTATTTTAGGACTGAGTGCTACAAGGTTTCTCATTCTTTCCATACTGTCCAGTTGTGGGTTGCTATGTGAAAACACTACTTTGAAATTATAATTAATACAAAAATGAAAGATAAAGAGTTTATATCTAAATGATATAATAGAAACCAGAAAAGGGAGAAATAACAAATATAATGAGTAGATAAACCAAAATTAAATACCCCAAATACCAAGACAGCTATTGTTAGTATAAGTAAGACCCATTGATGATGTCTGCAAGAAACTAACTTAAAACATAAAAATGGAGTTAGAAGGAAAGAAATAAAGCATATCATGCTAACACTTATGCAAAGAAAATTAAAGTGTCTGTGTTAATTTAATGCAAAACTGATTCTAAATAAGAAAGCCTCCCAGGAAAGAGAAGTGGGGAGGATGGATCACATAGTGATAAAGGAATCGATTTTCTGAGAAGATACAACAATCCCAAGCATGTACATATCAAACAGAAGGCCCTTCAAGTCAACTGGACCTATTTCAAAGACCCATTCAGTGAGCCATTAGACAAAGCTTTTCTGAATGCTTGATGTATTCCAAGAAGTGACAAAAGACACAGAAAACAGAAAACAATTAATTTGAATTAATGGAAGTAGAAAAGGCCACCTTCAAAATACGTAGGTTACCATCCATGTAGTTTTTAGAGGAAATTTATAACATAGAATACTACATTTAAAAAAATATGAAAAATCGGTAACGAAATTTTCCACCTTGGAAAGCTAAAGTAAAATTAAGCCTAATATAAAAATAATAAAAGAAATTAGGGCTGAAACCAGTGTCATTTATAAATAATATAAAACAAAGTGAAATTTTTACTTTGAAAACGGTAATAAAATCCATAGACCACTAAGAAGAGAAGGGAAGTCACAGATAACCAACTTCAGAAGTCAGAGATGCCCCATCAGCACAGATTGCAACATCACAAGAATAAATTCAAGTTGGGAAGAATCATACATCCACAGCTTAGAACTAAGAAACTAAAAAACTCATTCAAGAGGTACAGATAATTGAAAAATCTTGATATACCTAAGAATATAACTAATGACTAATAACGGTCTAAAAGATAACACCAGGTGTGTGCATTTTCCTGGTGGAATTCAACAAATATTGAAGTAAGGGACAGTGATCATGTTTTAAAGGAGCCAGAATCAATCTCTGTAGTTTCTTCTCTGAAGTCAATACTACTCAAATTTTACAATCAGGTAATTATAATTATAATGCATTTCATTATAATAAAAAATCTACAGGAAACATCTCTCATGAACATGGCCACATAACTCTACAGTTAAGTATGAGTACCCCTTGCATCTCTGTCTGCACACAGTGCACAGTCCTAAAGGGCTCAGTCTCATTTAAGTCTTAATCAGAAATGGGAAACGACTCACTCCTACCATATCCATTTCCAGTTTCCTTTCCCAATGCATTTGCCGACAAAAATCAGAATCACTACTACACCTATATTTTTAAAATACTTTTCATGCATGAAAATGTCTTTACTTTTACATGATTATCTGTATACCAATCCTGTCATGGTAACAAGTTCTTGAATTCTATTATCTAGTACTTTTGGTTATGGTAAAATAACCAAAATTAGCAGCATCTCACTGGGCAATGGTGGCACATGCCCTTCATCCCAGCACTAAGGAGGCAGAGCCAGGTGGATCTCTGTGAGTTTGAGACCAGCCTGGTCTACAAGAGCTAGTTCCAGACAGGCTCTGGTGTAGGAGGTCCTTCTGTCTATGTGTTGCTTTCATCGGTTAATGAATAAAGAAACTGCCCTGGCCTTTTGATAAGGCAGAACTTAGCTAGGCATAGTAGATGGAACTGAATGGTAGGAAGAAGAAAGGAGGAGTAGGAGAAAGACGTCATGGATCTGCTGCCGAGATAGATATGCTAGACCGTTGCTAGTAGACCACAACCTTGTGGTGATACACAAATTAATAGAAATGGTTAAATTATTGTAAGATTTAGCCAATAAAATGTCAGAGCTAATGGGCCAAGCAGTGTTTTAATTAATACAGTTTCTGTGTGGTTATTCCAGGGCTAATTTAGCTGGGCGGCCAGGACGAACAAACGGACCTCCCCCCGTGCAGCAAGGCTCTAAAACTACAGAAAAACCCTGTCTCGAAAAAACAAAAATAAATAAATGAAATGAAATAAAATAAAATAGCATCTCAAACAAAGACAGTAGCATCAGCTTCTTCTTGCCCTCAGCCAGAATGAACTATAAAGCTGACTGACTATTACTTCATGGAAGTTGAAGTACTCACTCCCTTATTCACAGGTAAAGCCCTTCCCTACCTTTGAGAAATTAGTTAATACTTTTTCAAAAGGTTAGTAATTTTTTTAAAAAAATGGCCTAGGAAAATATGTCAGTGCTGATACATATTGTTTGAGCTAAAGACCTAAGAAAAATAAACAACATGTACTTGCTAAATTTCTAAGAAACACAAAGTAGAAGGATGAACCCATTACATCAGTAGTAAGTCTATCCCAAGACAGATCTGTTACTTTCCAAAGAGATCTACTATAAGGCACAAAAATAACCAAAAGCCTCCAATAAAAACCACTGCAAAGCTTTCTGTTGCTTCGGACTCTGTGCCCACATCTATGGAATCCACCCACGGCACCAGGCCTTCTCTGTCCTCTCTCCTTTTATGCAGTAGTTTTCTTGGACTTTTGTTGGATGTTGTACACAAAGGTCAAGTGATTATCCAGGTCATTCCTCTGCCCAGAAGTCTGGAGGATATCTACTCTCTGCTTCTCTGCTTCAGGGTTGACCTCTCATGCCTCCTGATGCCTAGATTCCTTGGCTTTAAGCTTTGGCTCCCTCGGGATGGCTGTATTCCATCCTAAGCAGCTTTGACTAGCTTCAGCCTCCAGGTCTTATAACTGAGGAGCCTCTGACACCTGAGTCGCCAGCTTCTTGACCAGGAGTTGGATCCCTTGCAGCTGAGCAATAACTCAGTGGGAAAGCTGAAAATACTTATTTTAATGTGGTAATGTTCCTGAAGAAGGTTGGGTGTATCTGAGCTCTTTTTTGTCTCATAGCTCTAAGAGAAAAAGGACAGACACAAACATAGTCAAGAGTGAGATGAACTTCTCAGCAAAATTGTATCACATTTCCAAACTTGTTAATAAGTCAGAAAACAATGGCAAGTTCATGGCTTATATGCAGAAAAACTACTCCAAATAAAAATAACATAAATGCTGAACAGTGGTGGTATTCACCACTCCCAGTACTCGGGAGGCAGAGGCAGGCAGATCTCTGTGAGTTCAAGGCCAGCCTGGTCTACAAAGTGCGTTCCAGGACAGCCAGGACTGTTATACAGTGAAACCCTGTGTCTCAAAAAACAAAACAAACAAACACAAAACATAAAATGTAGGCGGAGGCTGCTTGTTTGTTCCAGCCACCCAGACCTGAAATAATCACAGAGAAAACTATATTAATTACAACACTGCTTAACAACCAGCTTAAGTGTATTTCTAGCTAGCTCTTACATCTTAAATTCACCCATTTCTATTATTTTATATTTTAACACGAAGCTCATGGTTTACCAGTAAGGAATCAGCAGGCGGGCGTCTTTCTCCTCATGCAGCTACATGGTGTTTCTCAGACTTTGCCTGCTTTCTCTGTGTAGCTTTGTTAGGATTTCCCGCCTGGCTTTACTCTACTAAACCATTGATTGAAACAGGTTCTTCAATAAACAATAGTAATAAAGCATATTCACAGCATACAGAGGGGAGTCCCACATCAATAAAAGAAATTAAGAGATGCCTTGTATGTTAATTTCCAAATAAAATGTAGGGCAGGGAAATCTCATCAAATGTGTTAACACTAGTGGTTATGGGTTTTTTACTTCTGTTATTTCTACCTTTCATAATTTAAGTAATTTTAGGAGAAAAGTTAAACTAATGGACAGAATATTAGGAAATAAGGAAATTAGGAAATGTAAAAGAATTATCTTTTATAAGTGTTATAATTGGGGTCTTAAATGTCCCTCAAAGGAGGTATTAAGAAATACTAGAATATTAGCATTTAGGGCATTGGGCCTTGAAGAAATTATTGGGATTCTGGTCACCCCACCAAAAAAGGTAAGGAGATCTCTTGGTCTTCTCTCCACAGGCACAGCCCCCCAACGATGAGCCCTCTTACCCACGTACTGAAACCCATGAATCTATGAACCTAGTGAGATTTTTCTTGGGTGTTTTGTCACAGTGACTGAAAGCTATCGATAACTGATAATGAGAAGTGAATTACTTTCTCTGGTTATATCTGATAATATGGTTCATAGCCTTTGGAGTGGGATGGGAAATTTTGAAAATTTGGAGAAGTAGGGAGAATGCCTAACCTGCAAGTCTACTGGAGGACAGTACCAGAATGTTGGCAGGAATGTGGACAGGAGAGATTGAATGCTCAATTTTCTATAAAGGCAAATTGGAATGAGAAAACAAGAAAATGCATTTTCTTGTTGATGTTTTCTTGCCTGTACTCATTTAGTGCTGTTGGGTCCTAATACATTTCTTCTGTCCATGGCTATAGTCAAGTCACAGAAAACCTTTTAGGATTTGTCTCCCGGTTTCTTTCATAAAAATCATTAAGCTTATTCACTTTTAGAAAGGATTGAAATGCACTTGCCTTCAAAATCATTTGTTATGGGAGATAAGTTCAATCCAATTAATTCATCATCATGTCTTGCTGCTATTCCATCTAAATTTCTCCAATTTCAAATGATTATAATTTGTTTTACTTCTGCCTTCATTTTTACATGTTCAAGCAGTGATTGCTTTTTCATCTCCTTAACAGTGATTAACCACTATTATTGAGTCATTAAATTATTTTTATCTTGTTTAAAATTCTCTGATCCTTAAGTATTTCTCTTCTTCTCAAAATAACTTAGAACCCACCCTCTGAATCTGAATCTTTGATAGGTGTATGTTTGGCATGATCCATGTTACCACAATAGTATGGCTTTCTCTGTTACTTATAAAAGATTTTTAATACTTTTCATGTATGTGTGTGCATCCCTGCATGAGTGTGCACATGTGCTTGTGTATGCATGTGAGTGTGTATGTGTGTGTGCATGCGTGAGTATGTGTGTGAGTGTGTATGCGTGTGAGTGTGTGAGTGTGTGTATGTGTTTGTGTATGCACGTGTGTGCAAGAGTGTGTGTGTGTGCATTACTGCGTGAGTGTACATGTGTTTGTGTATGCATGTGAATGAATGTGTGTGAGTGTGTGTGAATGTGTGTGTATGTGTGTGTGAGTGTGTGCATGTGTGTATGGCTGTGTGCGTGCATATGTGTGTGTGCATGCACATGTATGTGTGTGAATGTTAGTGTGGTGGCCTATGTGGCAAGCATGGAAGTCAAAGACTGACAAGGAGATGCTTTCTTCAATGACTTCTTATGAGACAGGGACTCTCCCCTGTGCCACCTCCGCTATTCTGGCTGCCGTGGGATCTGCTGCCCGTGACCACTGTGCTGTCCTCACAGATATCCCTGCATCCCCAGCAAGCACTCTGCTCACTGTCATCGGTCACCCTAGCCCTAGGTCTTTTTTCTTTTCAAGTTTTGGAGTTGGCCAGGGTTTACATTATAAAATACACACAGAGCAAAACAAATGCCAAAATGTTCACCAATACGCATGTCATAAATTTAGATACTGGATGTTAGTGCAGTCTCAGTCAGGGTTTCAATGGCTGTGAGAAGACACCATGACCATTACAACTCTTACAAAAGGAAGCATTTAATGGGGTAGCTTTAGTCCCCACCATTGTTATCATGTGGGAAGCATAGTGGCAGGCAGGCAGGTAGGCACTGGAGAGGTAGCCATTCTACATCTGGATTGGCAGGCTTTTGAAAGAGAGAGACCCTGGGACTGGCTTGAGCATCTGAGGCCACGAAGGCCGCTACCAGTGACACACTTCCTCCAACGAGACCACCCCTTCTCATAGTGCCATCCCCTGAATCTGAGTAGTGAAATATAATAAGTATTGGAATTGACTTTTTATCATCCTGCTACATTAAGACACTGATGTGCGCTAATGTCTTAATGTATAAGGTGATGAATAGAAGTATAACTTTACTTCTTATAAGGCAGCCCACTGACTCTTCAGGGAATATAGCATATATCATTTCTTAAATACTATTTAATAATACTATCATTGATTACTATTTAAACCGCTGTTCTCCCACATCCATGTAAATTCTGGCTTTGGTTTGAGATTTAAAAGGAAGGAAGGAAGGAAGGAAGGAAGGAAGGAAGGAAGGAAGGAAGGAAGGAAAAAGAAAAAAGAAAGAAAACTAATCATTGAATGATGAGATATTTTGGCTTGTTGAGAAGCTTATCAAATGTTTCATAAAATAATCCTATAGGTGCTTCCAGGTGTCCCCCAAACACTGCCCACTTCTGGAGAAATGTTGACATAATTGGTTTTGTGAATATGAGTTCTCAACATGGGCAAAGATTCTGCCCTTAAAGCACATACTGAGACTTTGGCGACTTCCCTCCTCCTCTTTACTTCTTGTGGTCATAAGGTGAGCGCTTTTGCCTAATGGTACACTCAAAGAGTCAATGTAAGGTAGCAGCTGTTTATGTCATGGCAATGATGTGGGATTTCCCTCTGTATGCTGTGAGTGGCATTGGTTAATAAAGAGCTGCTTTGATCCCACAGCAGAGAAGGGCAGAAACAGCTTGGCAGGGAAAACTAAACTGAATGCTGGGAGAAAGGAGGCAGAGTTAGAGAGAAACCATGTAGCCTGCAGGAGACAGACACTGGGAACTTTACCCAGTAAGCCACAGCTGCATGGCAATACACAGATTAATGGATATGGGTTAAATTAATATGTAAGAGTTAGCCAATAAGAAGCTAGAGCTAATGAGCCAGGCAGTGTTTTAAATAATAAGGCTTCTGTGTGATTATTTCAGTTCTGGGCAGCTGGGACAAACAAGCAGCCCCTACTACATGATAATCTGAGTATGTGAGCCAAATAAACCCTTTCCTTTTGGTTGACTATCTGAAGTATGTTATCACAGAGATAAAAGTGAGCCTGGAATGCTTTAGGGAGGTGTATGTGTTGCTTTTATTGGTTAATGAATAAAGGAGTTGCTTTTGGCCAATGGCTTAACATTAGCCAGGCTGGAAGAGATATACAGAGAGAGTAGGCAGAGTGAGAGATGTCATAGGGCCACCAGAGGACGCCAGCTGGAACCTTGCCAGTAGGCCACAAACCTCATGATTAAAATATAAAATAATAGAAATGGGTTAATTTGATAAATAAGAGTGAGCTATAAATATGCATAAGCTACTAAGCCAAGCAGTGATTTAATTAATATAGTTTCTGTGTGTTTATTACGGACCAGGCAGGACAGAAACCTCCCCAACAAATTGGCATGCCAACATGGTCAACTATATCCCCGTAAAACCTGACAAAACTTTAAAAGGAATTCTAGACACAAAAGAACAGAGTTAAGCACAACTTAACACAGTGGCTCCTTTAAGAGAGGTTTTCCCGATTCAGCAGTAGCAACAACAAAATAACCTGCTCTGGCTCTTTCAGGAGACCAAGCACTTGAATGGCGTTTGTGGACCTGGGTGCTTGTGTGCCCACTCGGGGTTGGGAGGAAAGTAGTTGAGACCATGCCCACGGCTCAGCACTCCCTGCCTGGGCAGGCAACAGAATCAAGTCTACTAGGCATGCACAATCAGAAGAGCATGCCGGATTCCTGCCCTGTGGGTTGGGAGATTGCACAGTAGTGGATCTCTAGCCTTGGGCTGGGTGAGCATACTGCCTCCCTTGGCTTTGGCTGGATCTGCTAACTGCACCCTCAGCGCGGGCACTCCGGCCATCCTCTCTTTCTCTCAAATGAAGCAATGGTGTGCCAGCAGGACAAGCTCTGGTCTCTGGGGAAATGCCGACAACCGGATGAGAAGACCAGAACAAATCCTGCTGCCGTGGCTCTCATGAGTAATTGAAGAAGCAAGTGGCTTTCTTCCTTGTCTGTTAGTTTATTATTTCTCAAAGGAGGAGGCAGATGAGGCATGCTTGTTAAACTATAAAAATAAAACTTTCTAGAACTAAACAAGTGTAGAAGTCCCCTTCCCCCTCCCCCCACCACCCACTTAAGACTTCTGTGATAATCCAGACAAATTCCCTTTGGGCTACTAAAATTAGAACACATGCCTTTTGACACTGACATTCCCAAACTGACGGATAAATTTGGCTATCACCTCAGCTTGAGACTTGCCGATAGGTCCACATACTATTGTGTGTCTCTTGGCCATTCTCCATTCACATATAATGTGAGATTGTTGCTTCTAATTCTTTAATGGAAGATGTAGCACTATGGAGAAAGAAAGAAAAATACAAAAAGAAAATATTTATTAGGACGAATTGTAGTGTGCCTTGGCTACCTGGTCTTAAAGTCATCTTTTGCAGTATGTATTAGTTAATAATGATTAATAGTAATAAAGATTAATAAAGCTAGTTAATGATGTTGCCAGACAGTCTTTATTGTTTTAGTTTCTTTCTTGCTTTTACCCTCTTCCATGAACCTACATCAGACTGTCCTGTCAGTAATGCCGGGAGTGGACAGACACCATCCCCACACTGGCCCAGACCTTGTGTTGGACTAAGATCCAAAGCGTCCATGCCCCTGTGTGGGCCTTCAAATGACTTTGAGGCAGGTCCAGGGACGGCTGAGTCTGGACAGATTCACGCTTTCCTCCAGCGTGTACTTTTTAAGAGCTCTAGCTACTTTCCGGTTCAGAATTCCTAGAGTGGCCGGAAGTTTTGTAGCAAGTCTTGTGTTTATTTGCTCATGTTTTTGGTTTCTTAGCATAGTTAAATTCCTGTGGGTTTTGTTGGCAGTGAGGCATTCTAAATTTAAAAATTAGGATTACATGGAAGTAGGTACTTCCATTGTTTGGCGTGTGTTTGTAAAATTCCTATCTGTTTAAAAGAAAAAAGAGCCAGTCTGGGTGGAAATGTTCATTCCATGAATAAGAGAATCTGACTTAGAAACAGAAAGTAGGGCAGCCCGGACCAGCATGGCACAACACTGGCATTCCTCTTCATAGAATGACAACAGCTTGTTCTCATTTTAAAGTAGGCTTAAGGGGGTCTCTTCTTGGAGGATGGATCACTCAGAGTCCTGAGCTCCATCGAAGTCAAGGGAGACAGAACAAAGATGCACTCCGGACATTCTTTGTCCATTACTATGCAGTAAAATGGTTACAGGATACAGGAGAATGTCTGAAGTTAGTGGTTTATTTAAGAATAGGAATTGCTCATACAGTGTGGAATGGACGCTTAAAAGAAATCCCACACTAGCTCAGAACTGAGAAATAGATGGTTATTTATTTAGGGGTAAACTCACAAATCAGAATTTTCTGCTTGAACGGAGAACAGAGATCGAATCCAACAATCTGAAAGAGCAGCCGGGAAAGAAGGGGCAGAGGCAGGCTCTACATCAGCATATATGGTATAATAGGCCACGCCCCAGTGGGCAGACGCAGGCTCTACATCAGCATATATGGTATAATAGGCCACGCCCCAGTGGGCAGACACAGGCTCTACATCAGCATATATGGTATAATAGGCCACGCCCTCGTGGGCGGGCAACCAGAAGCTGTAAGACGTCCTACAGCACGTACAGTATGGGTGGGTAGGTGGGAGTACTTTGTGACTTCTACCTACGTAGCCAGCAAAGTATCCATGCTTGGGATTCAGAAGTACTTGGATACTGTATGTTCCTGCTTTCATGTAGGGGGAGGTTTTAATCGTGACCTATAAACGCACCACTGGAGACTGCTGTAAGGAATTCAAACACTGTCCGTTCCACTATTTCTCTGGCTTCTCCGCCCTGTTTTCTTGATTCTCAACTGACAGCCACAACAGTTCCCACCACCTTTGGGTCTAATATCGCTTAGCGATATACGTCAGTCAAGTCCTCTGAGGGGCGGACACCTAAACATGCAAAAATTAAATTGGGCAAAATGTGTTCAGGAAAGTGCAGGGAGGCCTGAGGTACAGAGCGTAAAGTTTGACTGTGAAGGAAATTGAGAGGCAGGTGGCTTGGGTTAGGGACATTAGGAGTTAGTGTTCAAGTTAGTCTGCTCCGTAGAGGAACCTTGTCCATCTCTGTGCTACATGCTGAGCAATGGCTAGGAGCAAGAAGAGGAAGCCCTTTTGATGGAAACATGAATGTCTCCATCTTCAGGCTGCTGCTAATTAGGCTGCTTGCTTCCAAGACCTGTGAAGTGGACTCTCCGTGCAGTTGAATGAACTGAGAAAGAAGAGCGGGATCAAGGTTACCTCTCTCAGAGTTTTCCTGCATCTTATTTGTTTTCATTTTATAAATGGAACAGCCATTTCAAAAGCTGTGATAGGGTTCGTGGGGTAGGGCCACAGGGAAACCCAAGACTGGGTCCTGTAATTTCATGCCCCTTGGTGAATCCAGTAAAGGAAAGACAGTTCCTAAAACTATGTTAGAAAACACACAGATGTCTGTAGTACAGTGAGATGATGTTTATTTTATGGAATACCCTTATTTTTTATTTTTATTTTGGATATTAGAGATTGAACTTGGAGCCTTCAACCTGCCAGGCAAGAATCCGACCGCCTACTGAGCTACATCCCCAGTACTTCAATTTTTTTCCTTAATTTTGAGCCGTGATTTTGCTGTTTCCCAGGTTGATCTTCAGTTCCGTCTCTAGTTCACCCAAGTATCGAGCTTACAATCCTCCTGCCTCTGCATCCTGAGTAGATGTAATCACAGGCCTGTGTCACCAAGCCTATCTAACTTTCCAGTTTTAAACAATGGAACACTTCATAAATAAGCAGCTGATTCGAAGGCAGCTTTTCCAACAATAAGCGCATAAAAAGTTACACTTTCCAATCAGCCTATGAAATGAAGACATTGGGGAGCCATTTCATGTTAAAGACATAGTAATGAGTTCTATAATTATGTAACATACTGTATTTAAATAAATGATAACAATCTGTGGGGAGTGTACTGTCAGCCTTTGGGGAAGATGAGATGATACTGGGAGAAAATATGCCACACAAATTCACGTCTTGGGAGCACAGGGCCTTGTTACTTTTGTTCCAGACGAACTTCGCAAGAATATTAATACACCTGATGCTTTGGGAAGTAAAAATAGTACCCCTTTCCGCAGCAAGGCTAGTAATTGCCTGGGGTAATATGTGGGAAATGTTTTTTAATTTTTATCACTATGACAAAAAAAAAAACCTGGCTGAAACAATTTCAAGGGTTAAAGGTTTACTTGGACTTAGTTTCAGTCCATGGCCGGCGGCCTCACTGCTTCTGGACCATGATGAAGTAGACTATGATGAGAAGACATGGAGAAGCAAGCTTGACGCCAGAAAGCAGAGAGAACGGGGTGGAAAAGACACATCATTCCAGGGCATAGTCCATAACACAGTTCTTCCACCCAGAATCTATTCTCTCATACTGTACTGTGGTTCTGTCAGCAAAGGAGCCCATCGATTAGGTCAGAAGTCTAATTATTCAGTCACCTTTCAATGATTAAACCCACCAGGTGGGAACACAGGAGGTTTAGGAGAGAAAATTCAACAGGTACAAAGTACAACACTCAGGATATTTGCAGTCCACTATAAATAGTGTTTCCTGTGGTTTCGGACCACCAAGGCCTGGCCACCAGTCCAAGGAAATATTAGATAAATAGTATTGGATAGTCTGTAAGAAGTGGTATTTAAGGAGAGAAAGTTAAGTCACTGGGATGTGCCCTTGAGAGGATGTTGGGAGTCCCCCTCCCTCTCACTTCCCAGGCAGTGTGAGATTCCTGCTTTAAACACTACCTTGTGATAAGCCCCAAACAAGTGGGACAAGTAACCACGGCTGGAAATTCCAAAACTGGGTCAAAATCAACTTTTCTTCTTTTTAAGTTTATTTTCTTCATGTACTTGTTATAAGAACAGAAAGTTGGCAGGCACTAAGTTCATGAGTCACAGGTTTCTCAACGTGACAAAATATACTTCATGTGCAGTGCCCCTCCGGGTTCTCCACCTAGCCCTGTGGGACTCAGAGGCAAGAAGGAGCCTACACAAAGGCAAAGAGCATGTTGTGGGATGGTCAGTAACAATAAAATTCTTTGTCTTTGACCTGAACATGTACTCTTTCATTTAACACATCTGCACAACTTGTTCATTTCACAGTTCTAAGCAGACACGAAATTGACACAAATATACACAAAATACAGTGAGGGTTTTAATTATTGCTTTAAGGTCCTCTTCAACTAGTGATATTGCCTACGGGCAAGGGAGTTGTGCTGTGACACTCAGTATATGCAGAATTTCAAGACCTTCTGTTCTGTATTAGACCCATCTATTTATCTTCACTTTCTTATTCCTGTCATTAATACATTCCAACTTTATTTTCTAGACTATGATCTTCTTTGATAGTTCACTTGCTTTCTATTTCATCCACAAAGACAAAACCTGGTAAGGGATTTATTTGTGCTAATCATTCTTCAAGTCAGTGGGTACTAAGCATTTTCTAATTACATCCAATGAATGCGGGACTAATTATAACTATACAGACTAAGACTTATTTGCTACTGAAATTCTTGTGTCAACTTTGTTGTTGCTGATTCTGTTTCCATACTTTGACTTGGTAACTTATTATGTTTTTTATTTTCTAAGTTCTCACATAAATGTATTCCAAGACAATTATTCAATGAGTATGTTAAGAACAGGGTTGGCATTCTAGTGTCTGAGAAAAGGCAGCTGGGTTAAAATGATCCACTGTATCAAATATTAATTTGAAAGTACAAAAGTACACAGTTTTATGAAATAAATTATTGGTGCAGAGGTAAATTATTGGTGTTTGGGAAACAGTGTAGATCAAACATCTCACCACCTTTGCTTTTCATAAAGGGAACCAATGATATATTAAAGTAAACTGCAGTTGAACTATGCATGAAAGTTTGGCATGAAAACAATGCCAAACTCAGAATTCCTTATATTTTAAATTTTGTTCTTCATGGTTTATGGAATATTTTAAGATTCATTTTTACTTTGTAAGATTTGCCTCAGTTTACTATCTGTGAAGCAGAAAAATAATAAGCAGTCACGTGGGATGAACGCAAAGACAGCTCAAACAAGGGCCATACTTAGGGGCCAAAGACACAGCATCTCTGGCTTCCATAACTTTCTTTTTACTTAAAAAACAACCTAGCTATTTGAGAATTTTGCATACTGTGTTTTGATTAAATTTAACACCCTTAAATCCATCCTCCTTCCCTACCCAACTGTTAAAGAACGAACAAAAATAACAAAAATCCAAGTTTAACTTATACTGGCCATATAAATTAGACTGTGGTAGACCTACAAGAGGCGACACCCTTAAAGCAAACTGAGTCTCTTTCCTGGAAGCCATCAATTCCGAACATCTCATCAGTTATGGGTGCGATTTTGAGCACATTTTTCTTCTATATGCTGAGAATTTGTCCGCCTTGTGCTTGCCCAGGTCTGTGGACACTGCCTGAGTTCGTATGTACAACGGCCTTGCTTTTTATCTAGAAAGTATTGTTTCATTGTAGCTATGGACTCCTCTGCTCTTACCCTCTTTCTACCTGCTCTTTCTCAAAGATCCCTGGGACTTGGAGAAAGGAGAGTTAAACAGAAGTCCATTTGGGACTCAGCTGTGTCTTCTTATTCTCTTCATCGTGGCTATTTGTGAGTCTCTCTGGTGGAAACATCTGTTTCAAAATGTGTCTTTGTTGAGTGATGATAGGTGCACAGATATGTGGGTATCATGATAAATTTTTAGTAGTCAGCTTTATCCATTTACCAGAATACTAGTGGTAAGTTCTCCCCTGGGTCTACTGATTATCTTTCTAGCTATAGGTTCTTGGCCCCAATAACAGTACTAAATACAGGTTTAGTCCTGCGGAGATGACCTTTTAAACCCAATCAGAAAGTGGTTGGTTTCCCTCTTGACGTTTATAGCACTATTGTACCAATGAACATGTCTTGCCGTATCTGGTATGGTAGCTTGCAGTGTGTTGCTAAGTAAGATTGATGATTGCGTTTCTCCTCAGGTAATGCACATAGCGTCCTCCAGCACTGTGAAAGCTTATCAGTAGGAATAAAGTCTCCATGTCAGTACCTGAATCACTCCTCCATGTTCTATGAATCAAGGGTGTGGTATCTGTACCAAGTTTTTCAGAGCAACAAAGAACATTAGCAATATTCCATAATGTTAAGGAGTCTATGGGACCTCAATGATAACAATATATATTATTTATATTCATACTTATTCATCAGCCCGTGGTACCCATTGTAGGGTAACCCAATTCAAAAACTCTCTCTCTCTCTCTCTCTCTCTCTCTCTCTCTCTCTCTCTCTCTCTCTCTCTCTCTCTCTCTCTCTCTCTCTGGCTAAAAAGTAAACAAAACCCCTAAGCTAAGCACCAATGGGGACAGAGGAAGCACAGGAATAAATAGAATGTTTAGCTGGAAACTGCAACAAGATATTTATCATTTATCCAGAAACTGTCCTCAAGATGAACCCCTGGGGGAGGGGTAGCCCTGTGGGCCCTACAGCAGTGTTTTGCTTGTCTTTAGCTTAAGGTCTTCAGTGCATAGAATCATCACCAGCAAATGAGAATTCTTGGACTTCATTTGTCTTGTTCTAGCTAAGACTTCAAGCAGCATGCTGAACAGAAGGGGTAAAGTGGAAATCCTTGTTTCTGACATTACTGCAAACGCTTTTTGTCTCCTTTAGGCAAGCTGTGGGTTGAGCACACAGCAAGTATATCATCCTTATTATGTGTTATTCCTACCTCGAAGACTTGGTAGAATTACTGAATTCATTTGACTCTAGCTCGTTTTTAAATTGGGGGGTTTGTCATCAAGTGCTCCCTAAAATGTCCTCAGTGTCTGTTGTAATGTCTCCTTTTTTATTTGAATGCTTCTTTATATTTGACTAAAGGTTTGCTAACCTTGCTAATATATGCAAAGAACCAGCTTTATTTCATTCGTTATTTGTAATTTTTATTAACTTCAGCCTTTACTTTTATTCTCTCCTCCCATCTCTTCTTTTTAGTTTGTTCTTGTTTCCCAAAGCTTTTCAGTGCATCATTAGCTATTAAAATTTCCAGATGTGAGTACTCAGACCCATGAATTTTTCCCTTAGTCCTGCCTTCATTGTGTTCCATCAAAACCAGTTTATAATCTTTTCATTTTCATTCGATTAAAGGAACTAACAGAAAGCTTCATTTCTCTCTTCAACCAATTTTCACTCTAATAATATGTTTAGTTTCCATGGATTTGGATACTTTTTTTTATCATCCCCATTGCTCTTGATACCCACCCTTTTCCCACTGTCATCAGAAAGAAAACAAGATTATTTTTCAATTTTCCCACATGATACTTGTGTCCTAATATGAGGTGGGATTTGAGGGAAAGTCCCACTGGCTGAGAAAAATGTTTAGTTTCTGTGAAATACTCATAGCTATCTGCTAGATTCATTTGACTTATGATGTCATTTAACTCCAGAGTTTCTCTGCTAACTTTTTTTTTTTCCCAGATAGCCTGTCTATTTAAGGGCAAAACAATCTAACTTACTCATTCTCATTGTATTGTGCTTAATTTGTGGTTTGGGATGTTAAGAGTATTTCTTTTGTAAACCAGATCCTCCTATATTTGGTGCATATTTGTTTAGGATTAAAATATCCTCCTTGTAGATTTTTCCTTTAAAAATTATGATGTGCTCCTGTTCTCTTATGATTAGTTTTGGTTTAAAGTCAGAGAGTAGCTATGCCTTGAATGAAATACTTCTCATCCTTTGACCCTAACGTGGTATCCAGTGTTGATGAGTAGTCTTTTTTGGAGGCAGCAAAAAGATGGATCCTGTTCTCCAAGCCAGTTTGTTAGTCTGTATCCTTATTTAAGATAATTAATATTCAGCTATTAGTGAAATATATATATTCTTTTCCTCCATCCCCCCCCCCCCACCGACAGGGTTTCTCTGTTTGGCCTTGGCTGTCCTGGATCTCACTCTGTAGACCAGGGTGGCCTTGAACTCAGAGATTCACCTGCTGCTGCCTCCTGAGTGCTGGACTTAGATCTCTTTTAATCATTTTTCCAAGCATTATTTGTTCCCTGTGATGATTTCTTGGGTGTTTAACTTTTTCTTCAGATTGACATATTCCTTCTAGTTTAGAACCGGCTGAGTAATCAGAAAGTCCTTGGACCCCTTCGTAACTATGGAGTTTTAATTTCTCCTTAAGTTTTTAGTTTTTCTGGGTTATAATAGTCTGGGTTGTTGTGGTTTTTCAGAACGCAAATAAATTTTTCCAAGTCTTTTTCACTTTAAAAGATTCTGTCAAATAACCAAGTGCTGTCTTGTAGTGACTTAACCTTTTTCTCCTTAGCTTTCAGTGGCATGAAGAATTTATCTTCTGCTTCTGTTTGGTATCCTGCAGTTGTCTTGCACCTGAAAGGCATCTCCCATTTGGGAGAGTTTCATCTGATTTCACTGAAGATATTCCCTATGCATTTGGGAGAGTTTCATCTGATTTCACTGAAGATATTCCCTATGCATTTGCTATGAACTTATTCCTCTCCTCCTATGCCCATATTTTAAAGGTTGGGTCTATTCATATCTCAATGCTATCCTTTTTGTATTTTTTTTATCTCATTAGTCTTCAGAATGGTCCAATCCCGTTACTTTATCTTCTCCCTGGCTCTGTCTTCAATGTGATCCATTCTACTGAGATTTTTATTTTCAATGTCTTTGATGTGATCCATTCTACTGAGATTTTTATTTGGCTTACTTTCATTTCCAACATTTTTTTCAGTTTGGATTTTCTCCAGCAATTCAAATTCTATTTTCTTTCCTTTTACTTATGCACTTTCATACATATATACATTGAGTAGATACAATAATTCTCATGTAGCTCTTACATCTCATTATATATATATATATATATATATATATGAGTAGATAGATTAATTCTCATGTAGATCTTACATCTTCTCATTGGCCTCTGCATTTCACAAGGCTTTGTGAATAAACACCATATATAGTTTCCAATTATTTTCTGCTTGATACAATTCACGACCCTTTAATCCTAGTCATCTCTGGAATCTTTAAAATCTAAATGTCATTGATATTTCCCTCCCACCAATTCCTTGCATGGTAATATAGACACTTGCCTTAAAGAGGGGGCTATCTATCAGCAAATAGAGATGGGACATACAGGTTTTCAAAAACCCATAAGGAAAGATCCGCAACTCTTCAAAGAGTACTTACGTCAAAATCTACTTATTTATTGCTGTTTACTCCATTCCATCTCATGGGTTTATCTAGCTTTTCTACAAGGGGGAACTCTGGGGCTTGAACAAGAAAATGCACTTGGTTGAGAATTTGAAGGTGTGTGTCTAAGATCACTATACTATAGCTCCTTTTTGACCCATCATGGTGGGTTTTTTTTTCTTTTCTATCTTGTAGTTTACCAATTATAAGAGGCTGGACCAGATACCTCTAAGAACTATCAGTGTGAATATTTTACAAATTCTCTTCCTGAAATCGGGTAGAAGGTGAATGCAAAGGCTGTAGCAAGAGCAGTGGGTTCTCTGAGACTAGAAGACTTCTACCACAGGATGCCTTGCTGCCCAGGATGCAGCTTTGTTATCATTTCCAGCTAATCTAAAACATGCCTACCAAACTGACCTACCGTGAAGTGTCCTGGCTCCTTCTTCCTACTACCATCCATATTTCTTAAGTCCTGCATCTTCCCAGACACAATTCTGAAACTTCCCTCATCAACAGAATAGGCTCCCAGTGTGATAGGCAAGACTTTGAAATGAATGGTTCATTTGTGAGCTAGCCTAGCAGAACCCCCCAGCTTTGATTATACTAATATTTTGTGTCATGCCATACAGCATGAAAGTTAATCACCATAGATCTCTGGTGTAGTATAACAATCATGTAGAGAAAAGCTTCACTCAAGAAGATGAAGATGGTAAGTGCCAGGGGTCGGTCACCACTTATTCAAACAAGCCAATTCTTTTAAAACTCAAGAGAATCATTTGAGGCAAAATAATGTGGGAATTTAGTTATTTTGCTAATGTGTAACATACTTTTTTCCCAATAGCATGAACTGTGACGTGCTTTCTTGGTATATACAAAAGGTTTGAATTGTGTGAGTTAAAATTAATTATAATTATATATATTCAACTCCGAAAATATGAGGAAAACATTTACTGAACATTTTCAGGATATGTTACATCAAATCCCAACAATAAAACTTATTTCAATACCTTTTCAACTCACACATTCATCTAAACTGCACTGTCCAAAGGAAGGTAATATGAGCCTCATGTACAATTTTTATTTAAATTTGGAGGAAAAAAATAATTAGAAACAGACTAAAATTAGTATTTTACTTAAATCATTATGGCAAAGATGTTAAAATTTCACCAATATAAACACTGAGTTACTTCACAATCTCTGGTTTCTTGTACATCTTTAAAAGCTCCTGTTTTATACTAACAACACATCAATTTGGAATAGTCATAGTTCAGGGAGAGACCCAACAGCCACCAGAATTTCAAAGGTTGTGAAAGAAGATGGTTTGTGTCTTTCCCCTGTGCATTCTGTCTGCACACACTAAGTTGCTGCCATTCCTTAGACTCGATGCACCACAGACTAAGAAACGCAGTTGTCAAAATTATCTCTTTATCAAACATTAATGCTCATACCATGCCTGCCACTCAGTCAGGGACAACAGCAGTGACTGACATGGAAAGATCAGCCCTACGCCTGTACATGTACAGACACTAACTAAAGAGTGGTCAATACTTTCTACATGCATTTACTACAATTACTAACCTTTACTATTTCCTTACCTATGCTGTGTGCACACAAGTGCTTCTCCCATGTTGCTTAATGGAAGAGCTACATCACATTTGCATTTTAATAAATAAGGCTTGCCTGAAGTTGCAGCATTGATCGGCCTTAGATATCAGGCAGTGGTGACACACACCTTTAATCCAATACTAGTCTGCCATAGGAACCTGGTGGTAGTGGTGCACGCCTTTAATCCCAGCCCTAGAGAGGAATATAAAACAGGAAGAGACAGCAGACACAGTGTCATTCTGCGAGATTCCTGGAGGCAGGATCACCATTTCGAGCTGAGGTAGAGATAAGAGCCAGTGGCTGGCTGTTTTGTTTTTCTGACTTAACCTGAAAGTCCCAGTATTAGTCTCTGGGTTTTTATTAATCGTGCTACACTTGACTAACTTTATATATCCTTGCCCCTTAATAAAAACATTACAGATATTAAATGTCTGTAAATGCATGGTTATGGATTGAATATGAGCCTCAATCAGTTTATCCTCTCATAACCATCTTCTGGATAGTCACAATATATTCCACATTTTTATCAATAAAAGCAATAATGGTTGTTTCTTCCTCAAAGCAATTCTAGTAGCCCAACTCTAATCATTATAAAGTTACTAGAAATTTTCAACACGCACGTGCACACACACACACACACACACACACACACACACACACACACACAAAACCCTCTTCTGGGAGAAGAGAACGAGTTTCCCACCCACCACACATTTAACACTGACAGTCACAGGGTAAGTAAGAGGTCTAGATATTCTTTAGCTATATATATTCAATAAAAGAGAAATACTGAGCTGGGCGGTGGTGGCGCAAACTTTTAATCCCAGCACTCAGGAGGCAGAGGCAGGCGGATCTCTGAGTTCAAGGCCAGCCTGGTCTACAAGAGCTAGTTCCAGGACAGGCTCCAAAACCACAGAGAAACCCTGTCTCAAAAAACCAAACAAACCAAAATAAATAAATAGATAGATAGATAGATAGATAATAAATACTGTTTAAAGGAAATTTAAAACTAGTAAAATGTAATGAGCTTTTAAAAATAAAGAAAAAATCATGTTCTGACTAATGGCAAAATTTATTATCAGAAAAAACTGAAAGTATTTATAAAGTTCTTTGGCAAATATTGAGAACGTATAATTTATCACAGGAGTGGAAGCAGGTGTTAACATTTTATACTGTATGTAATAAAATCGTACTTTAACAATACTGCTATTATCTAAAGTTTACAGTCACTCGTGTGATTTTAGTACAAAACTCTCCAATTACAATCGTGTGTCTGTGAACTTCCCGCATACTTCAGCATTTCCGACCTTCACAGAATCTGTCCGTCTGCACTGTGTAAGTCCGTCAACCCTGGAGAAGGCAGCCAAGCTCTCCTCTTAGGTGACAGAGTCGACCTCCGCACTCTGTTTCCTTTTCTTCTTCTTCTTCTTATGGTCACTCTGATAGCCACTGGAGTCACTGGCTTGGAGAGCAGGGTCCTGCTCTTCCTGGTGCCTTTTCTTCTTCTTCTTCTTCTTCCTTGGCTCTTCCTCACAGAGGTCATTCACAGAATCTCCACACAGTAGGTCTGTTTCTTCCCTTGGCGTGACATCTGCACAATCTGCTAGCTCCGTGACACCATTGGCTGCTTCATCTGCTTCTTTGTCTTTCTTCTTCTTCTTTTTCTTCTTTGAAATTTTCTCAGCAACCTCTTCAATGCCAGTTTCTGCTACGTCTTCAGAAACTACAGAGCTCTTAAGCTGCAAACTGTAATTGAGCAGATTTTAAAAATATTAACAGCGATAATCAATTAGACAGGAAAAATGAGGCCAAGACAATTTCAAGAGCCTGTTTTTTGGCACAACAAAGGAACATAAGGTAGTTAGTGTAGCTCTAATTCCAAAAGTCCTGTCTTGATATTACTCAGGCCACTGAAATATCTACGAGTTGTCAATGTCGAGCTCAATGGTAAAATCACCCAGCTCCTTTTGATCTTTGCTTTCTCTCCCTATGGCAGGCTGGCCTCCAACTAAGGATCCTCTGTCCAAGCCTTCAGAACGCTGGGATTACTTGCACATGCTACGACACCTGGCCCAAATTTAACAAAAACAAAAATGTTAATTTTTTTCCTTTTACTGAACTTCTATAGAAGCTCAAACACAGCTTCAGACTTTGGGGATGGTTAAGAAAATCCTAGCTATTAAACATTAAATCCAGGTGAATTAACTAAACTAGGGTATACACCAAAACAACAAGAGTCTGCTGTTTATTATTGTAATTGTCATACACTAACCTTGTGGCATTTAGTTTTCCTCGAATGCAGAAGACCCCAGCAGAATCTGAATCTAAGCGAAATACATCAAATTCCAGTTCATCGCCTACATTTATCTCCAAGGTCTGCCATTCCTCATATGACATCTGCTCAGGTTTAGGGATAGAGGCATTAAAACACCCATGTACTAAACAGCCAATATGACTAGAGGAGACTTTATTAACTGTACCCTGTAGAGGAGAGAAAAGAAAGAAACAACATCAAGAAGAGAGCAAAGAAAGTCAACTGTATAATTCTGAAACTCACCTTCAGAAGAGAAAATATCAGATTAATGGTATGTTTTCATATCATAAAAGTTTATTAAAACATCTAACAACTTATTAAGTCATAGAAAAGCATAATTTTAGAAAACTTAGAAACTTTAAACTTTATTAAATATAAGCAACAACTAAGCCAGTTCAGCCTTAATCTAAGGCATGATGGGGATGGGGACGGACAAAGGAGCCTGAGTTCTCACTGCAGGGTCTCGGGAACAGATGACTCTATGACCACACTGAAGTCAGGAGAATGCACCGTGATGTGCATATGTAATATGTGAAAAGCACAAGAGAATGCACCGTGATGTGCATATGTAATAATGTGAGACGCTCAAGAAAATGCACTGTGATGTGCATATGTAATATGTGAAAAGAACAAGAGAATGCACCGTGGTGTGCATATGTAATAATGTGAAAAGCTCAAGAAAATGCACCGTGATATGCATATGTAATATGTGAAAAGAACAAGAGAATGCACCGTGATGGTATATGTAATAATGTGAGAAGCTCAAGGCAAGAAGTTTCCAAGTGGGTACAGATTAGCATTTCTCTAAACAGACTGAACTTCAAAGCACACAATTACATAGTTTACTAATTCAAATTAACATGATATAAACAGTTTTATTAGGTTTATTCTTTATCAACCTGGAACACAGATTCTTGACTAAATCAAAAAAAACTTAAGGTACTATATGACTTTAAGACTTAAAAAAGGTAGCTTTCCATAAAACTTAGTTTCTATGTTCCTTCAGGAATCAACATGCATGAAGTATACGAATGAAAACCCTACAATATTTTTTTAAAGATGCATTTTCTGAAACACAGAACATAACGTACAGTGAACATGCATGCTTTCTTATCTGTCCTGACCAGGTATCTGATGGCGCCACCCTAAACAAAACAAACCATGGTACGGTGACAGAATGAGGTATTTATTTCTCAACATTTATTTTTTTTTTTTTTTAGTTTTTCGAGACAGGGTTTCTCTGCAGCTTTTTTAGAGCCTGTCCTGGAACTAGCTCTTGTAGACCAGGCTGGCCTCGAACTCACAGAGATCCGCCTGCCTCTGCCTCCCAAGTGCTGGGATTAAAGGCGTGCGCCACCACCGCCCGGCTTATTTCTCAACATTTAGAGGGAGAGAGAGAGAGGGAGGGAGGAAGAGAGAGAGAGAACAAGGTATCAAGTTTTAGACACAAAGAAAAGAATCTTATATGCACACGGCTAAATGAGGAAGCCAATCTGAAAGGAATACTTGTTGCTTCAGGGGTAAATATCTCATATGGGCTGCTAAGACAGTTTAGTCAGCTCAGGCTGGTGACCTGAATTTGACCCCCATGACCCACGTGGTGGAAGGAAAGGACTGACGCTTGCATTCGGTGGCAGTGCATGCACAACAAGCAGGTGTAACTGTGAGTTTCTAGCGTCTTAGAAAAAGGAAAGCTGTGGGATACTGAAAGGATCGATGGCTGACGGGAACTGATGTGAACGGTGAGGATTAGGAAGGAGGTAGTGCACAGGAAACTCCAGGCAGGCCAGGTATTCTGTATGGTGTTGGACAGACAGGACAGTAAATTTGTGAAAACCTAAGGGATGTAAGCTTGACTAACAAACCTACGAAAACAGCCCTGAACAGGAGCACAACCAGGGCCAGGGCGCAGAGAGAACAAAAGGAGAAAAACAGTCTAGCTAGGCACCAGTATTCCCTGCTTCTTGGCCCAGCAGGATGAAAACTGCCCCAGACATCCATGCCAAGAAAAGCAGGAGCCGAACAAAATCTCTCCTCCCTCAAGCTGTTTCTGTCAACTATTCTGTCATAGCAACAAGAAAACGGCTCAAAACCCCACCTACAACAGTGAAAACAGCAAAAACTACGTACTGGAAAGATGCGAGAGAAAACCATCCAGGCTGGTGTGGATATAAACCACAGACACCAGGGGAAGCAGGATGTACGTCCTTAACAACAAAAGGTAGTGTGCCACCACATGACCGCAACTATCTGAGAGAAACAAGATCAACCAGAGCAGGAACGCCCGTGCACCCGCGCTTACATGGCACTATTCACAATAGCTAAGACAGATCGAGCTACACGCTTGTCAATGAATGTATAGTTACAGTCTGCAGGCACAGCACAGCACTGTGAAACAAATATCCCGCACAGGAGGAATTCCTGCAGTGTGCAGCAGTGAAGAGAACGGAAGTGCATCACGTTAGAGAAATAAACCAGGCACCCAAAGACCAGTGCAGGTTTTCTTCCCTGGGGACACTAAATTCCATTTTTAAAAGTAACCTGCAAGTAGACTAGTGATTACTAGGGAGTTGGAGGGGCTTAAGGTCAGAGTAGGGGCATAGAGAGAGAGGATCATATCAACAAAGTAAGAGCGGTAATGTACATACCATTAACTTCTGCCCTGGCTCAGGGCAGAAAATAACAAAATCTGCTTCAATGTTAAGATGAATGTGTCCTTGGTCATCATAAATATCTCCCAGTTCACCCACAACTCTGATGTTATCATATGCAATAGGGACACCTAAAAGGCTGTTTAAAAAAAAAAAAGATACTGTTAATCCTTCTTAAAGATAATCTTAGTAAAGGTGACACAAAGCTGAGAGACAGGGGGATCTCTGAGTTCGAGGTCAGCCTGGTCTATATAGTGAGTTCCAGGACAGCTAGGGCTACACAGAAAAACCCTGTCTCAAAAAAATAAAATAAAAATAAAAAATAAAAAAAGAAAGAAAATCCAACCCAAAACAAAAAATATAATCATACTGATCTGCTATATCTCCCTGATATACCGGCCATTGCCAGAACATAATGGCAATGGCATCACCTAATCTTGTAGGGTATAGGCTAACAATAGCAGATCTATTTTTAAAAAATGGTTCTTCCTTCTGAGGATTTTTATTATTTTATTGATATTTATTGAGCTCTATATTTTTCTATGCTCCCCTCCCTGTCTCTTCCCTCCCCGCTTCAAACTTCCCCCAAGGTCCCCATGCTCCCAATTTACTCAGGAGATCTTGTCTTTTTCTACTTTCTACTTCCCATGTAGATTACATCTATTAAGTCTCTCTTAGTGTCCACATTGTTGTCTAAATTCTCTGGGATTATGGTTTGTAGGCTGGTTTTCTTTGCTTTATGTTTAAAAACCACCTATTGAGTGAGTACATAATGATAATTGTCTTTCTGTGTCTGGATTACCTCACTCAAAATAATGTTTTCTAACTCCATCCATTTTCCTGCAAAATTCAAGATGTTGTTATTTTTTTCTGCTGTGTAGTACTCCATGGTATAAATGTACCACATTTTTCTTATCCATTCTTTGGTCGAGGAGCGTTTAGGTTGTTTCCAGGTTCTGGTTATGACAAACAAAGATGCTATGAACATAGTTGAGTACATGTCCTTGTGGCACAATTGAGCATCCTTTGGATATATACCCAAAAGTGGTATTACTGGGTCTTGAGGAAAGTGGTTTCCTAATTTTCTGAGAAATTGCCATACTGATATCCAAAGAGGCTGTACCAGCTTGCATTCCCACCAGCAATGTAGAAGTGTTCCCTTTTCCCTACAACCTCTCCAGCATAAGTTGTCATAAGTAATTTTGATCTTGGCCATTCTTACAGTTATAAGATGGAATCTCAGAGTTGTCTTGATCTGCATTTCTCTGATGACTAAGGATGATGAACATTTCCTTAAGTGTCTTTCAGCCATTTTGGATTCCTCTGTTGAGAGTTCTCTGTTTAGGTCTGTACTCCATTTTCTTATCGGATTATGTGATCTTTTGATGTCCGATTTCTTGAGTTCTTTGTATATTTTGGAGATCAGACCTCTGTCTGATGTGGAGTTAGTGACGATCTTTTCCCATTCTGTAGGCTGTTGTTTTGTCTTGTTGACCATGTCCTTTGCTTTACAGAAGCTTTTCAGTTTCAGGAGGTCCCATTTATTGTTTCTCTCAGTGTCTGTGCTGCTGGAGTTATATTTAGGAAGTGGTTCCTTGTACCAATACGTTCAAGTGTACTTCCCACGTTTTCTTCTATAAGGGTCAGTGTGGCTGGTTTTATGTTGGGGTCTTTGATCCATTTGGACTTGAGTTTTGTGCGTGGTGATAGATATGGATCTATTTTCATTTGATATCCAGTTATGCCAGCACCACTTGTTAAATATGCTTCCCTTTTTTCCATTTGATATTTTTTTACTTCTTTATCAAAGATCAGGTGTTCGAAGATGTGTGATTGATATCTGGGTCTTCTATTTGGTTCCATTGGTCCACCTGTCTGTTCTAATGCCAATACCAGGCTGTTTTCAGTACTGTAGCTCTGTAGCAGAGTTTGAAGTCAGGGATTGTGATACCTCCAGAAGTTCTTTTATTGCACAGCATTGTTTTGGCTATCCTGGTTTTTTGCTTTTCCAAATGAAGTTGAGTACTGTTTTTTCGAGGTCTTTGAAGAATTTTGATGGGCAACAATAGCAGATCTTACCAATTACACTTTACCAAAAAATTCCCATGTGTTTGTTAAGTTAAAGCAACTATCCACACGGGTCTTCAGAACTATGCCCTGCAATAAACTGGCACTTTATATGCTACCATGTGACTCAGTCACAGTAGGAGAACAGGGGGAACAAGGTAAAGGAACGCCTAGGTACTTGTATGAGTGATTATGGGAAATTCTGACATTATCTACCATTCCTGAGTTACTATGCCTGACAGAATATAGCAAGGGAAGCATTACTGTTTAATGTTACACCCTGTCATCACCAGAGTCAATGACTCAATACAGAAAAATACAAAACTGAAGCCTTCTCTAGTGAAAGGGAGCGTTAGCACACACAACCGTATAACTTGGTAACAGGCACGCTTTACTACTTACCGTTTATTACTTCCCTCCCGCAGCAAACACTTCCTGAGAAACTTCCTGACTCCCAAAGAAACCAACCACTCCTTTCTCCCATGTGAAAATGTATTACTATTAGAAACCTAGTTTTACTGAATCCATCTCTATATATGTTTGGATTTTGTATACAACTTTAGGGTCACAGATGTGGGAAAATGTTTTCTGGCCTCAATTAAGTTTCCAGTACAATCCATCCAGAGTAAGAGAAAGAATTCTAACAGATTTCATTTTAGCAAAGCAGCCACAACTCATAGGGAAGAAACTGTAACAGATACTTAATTAGGAACCCAGAAATTTAGAGATCTTCTCAGGAGAGCACTCTTCAAGTTTTTAGATTCTACACGCAGCTTACATAGGCAGGAGTCATAACATCACTAAGACAATACTAGAGACACTGAAAACAGAACAGGAGGGAAAAGCAAGAAGCATCACCACAACTGATGCCTTCCCTCTGTATAATACTCAGAAGAGATTCTCTATGAGGAGAGCATCACTGTCCCCTAGCAGGCATTTGGGGAAATGGAGCACTGTCCGCGTTTATCACAGCCAGGAAAGATGATGGGCACAGAATTTACATTTAAAAATAAGTATATCAAAAGTCATCTGTCAACTTTGCATGCTCTTAACATACTAAAAAATGCTGGGAATAGGTTAATACTTTTACTTTTTTACTGTTTTACTTTTGTTGTTTTCTTTGTTTTGCTTGTGTTTTCCTTGTATTAAATCCAAGAAGACTGTTTTGTGGCACTTTACCAAGAGTAACTATTTCCTAGACACAGCACTGTTACCTGAGTAACTATTCCCTAAGAGCACTGATGATGTAGACACAGCACTGTTACCTGAGCTCTAACTGCAAACGCCTGAGTCGATGCTCACTGTGACTGCATCTCTTATCCAGAAATCCCTGTGTGTGTGCAGAAGCACCCAGCTTCTTCAGTCTGCCCAGGCACTTGCGCTTGATGTCATGGATTGAAAGTGGATGTGGCTAGAACACCACGTAAAAATTTTAATTATGTAGGTTTTGTTAACTTTTAAATTTCATTTCAGCATAGTGGGCAATGTTTTCATAACAGTAAAGAGAACACTGGAAATTACTGCTTCTAAGGGGACACTAAGTCCCAAAGGATTCACCATCACTAAGGTCTGCTATGACCATTGAAAGAATAAAAAAACTTGTGCAAACCACAAAACCTTTGAGAACTACTTAGAATACCTTACCAAAAGTCATACACTCGAAGAAATACACTCTAACACTTTATTTAAAAAAATCAAAAACTCTCAAGTAGCTATCAGGTTCACATGGGAACTTCACCTAGGCTATGTGGGGACATCTAAATCACACTGACGGGATATGCAGCTTGAGCACTTCAGACTTCTTTGGAACTACTAGGAGAGAATGCATTCGGTATCTTTAAATAACACAAGGATGACAAATGGAAAACAATGGGCTTTGTTTAGTTTTCTTTCCCCACAACAGGCTTCTTACAAATTCAATTTAGAAGTTATAATCTGATTTAAGAAAACCACTTTCTTTCTCTAAGAGAACAGTCCAAGGTTGAAATGGGATTACCACTTTAGAAAGACTGTGCCACTGAGAAAGAAAGTAAATCCGTCAAACAGGAAGATTGGAGAGATGACATAAGCAAACACGGGAGTCTGGACATCTCAATTCCTCTCTATGTATGTGTGTGTGTATATATACACATATGTGTATATACACATATATACACATATATACATATATATACATATATATATTATATATATACATATATATACATATATGTATATATATATATATGTGTATATATATATATATAATAAGAGGATCAGGACCTACTGATGCTACAGGATTGCCCACTTGCCAAGTCTGAAAACATAAACTATACAGAATAAATGGTTAATTAATATTAAAATACAATTCCCAACACGTTCAATGTTTTGTCTCTTCCTTACTTTATTAATACTCGGATAACACTAAAATCTAATCTGCACTGAAAAAACTAGGTTTCTTTTAGCATAACACATGAGTAATAAGGAAGGGAGGTATCCAGATGGATTTAAGAGCATATTCTATTCTATACAGCTGCATTATACAACTCTGCTACAGAAATTATCTGTTCCTCATGGGGAATAACAGCTTCTATTATACATCTCTAGACAATTTCCTCTAATGATGAAGTAACTGGTTAGAATACTACATAACATAACCGCCTGTGTTTTCATATTTAATGATCGATCACCTTGTATGTTCTTAAATCTTTTAAACCTTCTAATCATTTTACTTAGCTAATTACAAAAAAAAGATCTCTCTCTATTGCCTCATCCTATTTAAAATATCATCTAATTCAAAATTGCTTCTTAAATTGCAGATTTGGCCATGTCCCAGGGACTGCAGATATGTACTGCTCCTCTCGAGAAAACGCCAAGTCTCAGCTGGAGGCTAGTAAGTGGATAAAGCAACAGGTGTGCTTTAAAAACCAACATCACAGGGCCGGAGAGATAGGTCAGTGGTAAAGAGCACTTGGTGCTCCTGCAAAGGACCCAGGTTCCAGTCCCACCCACTGAGAGGCTCAGAACCATCCATAATTCCAATTTCTGAAGATATGATGCCTTGTTCTGACGACCCCAGGCTTGTACATGGTGCATTTACAGACATGTAGGCAAAACACCCATGCACACAAGTAAATCTAATACAAGGAAAACAAAAGCAAAACAAAGAAAACAACAAAAGTAAAACAGAAAGTAAAATGAGAGAGAGAGAGAGAGAGAGAGAGAGAGAGAGAGAGAGAGAGAGAGAGAGAGAGAGAGAGAGAGAGAATATAACAGATGAAGGCAGAAGGAGAAAGAATAAAGGCCGGTTTTCTAAGTCACCCAACCCCCAGCTCACCTCTCCCCTACCCCAGTCTTTGACACTCCACTTAGGTATCCAGGGGCACTCAGTGCGTTCCCCCTGCCCTAAGCTTCCCCACAGTTACACATTATATACAGCCCTCTGGTCCGAGCACACACAAAGCCGACATTTACTTCCCATCTGTTTATGCCGCTCACTGGCTGGAATGTATCCTCTAACTCTAACTACTGTTCTATGGTGTTGTTCTCAAAAGCTACAAGACTAATTTCACTTCCATGTAACTAAATTCAGGTCTGTCAAATTTTAACAGTTCTCTGGATTTGGTTTACGTTTATGTCCCCACAATAGCTCTAAGCTCCCTAAAAGTAGGATCCTACTTTTGTCTTTCTATGCAACTCCCCAAGATGTGCAGACATACAAGTATGCGCTGGCGCTTCGAGGAAGCTGTATTTATTATTCTAGGCAGGCTTGATAGAAATGGGGTGCCCAGAGAAGTGGTAACAGCTTTAGATAATTTCCCTAATAACAGTCACCACAAGAATCCCCGAAACTCCGAAGTTCCATGGAATCACTGAAGGACGATGGCGTCTCGGGGAAGCTATGCCTCGGTCTTGGAACCTCGTCCCCTTTCGCACCAAATTAATTGTGGAGAATTAAGGTATTATCACTTCCTTTTGAAACTCTGAGATTTAATTCTGAGACTTTCTTTTCAAGTTATTCTTGAGTATCTTAATATAAACACACTAGTTTTATTTTGTTTATTCGTGTCTAGAAAGCCGAATAAACTTTCTCTTCCTACAAACAAAACTAGGCAAAAGGCGATATTCACCGTGCATTTCCAACTGGGCCGTAGAGAACACCTCGGGAAATCACCCTAGGCTAACAAAAAAACCCGCCTATGCCCATGTTTATACGCTATCTTCCAAGGGAAGAGAATCTCGTACTGACAGGAAAATTTCACTATTAACGGGAACTCAGCTGGAAGTGGCTAAGTTAAACTTTTATAAAGCGCAGCCCACCGCGTCTCTAGACACTGGGATGCTCTTGGCCCGCGCTCGCACTGGCTGTCAGCTTCCTCCCCGGGGGCTGGGTCCCCCCCACCCCACCCTGCGGTCCCGGGGCCCGTGCGCCCGTCCTTCCGCGGCGCCGTGGGGCCACCGGACCGGAGCCCATCCCCACGCCGCGAAGGGGCGGCGGGCCCGGCGGAGCCCGCCGGAGACCGTACCTCTCGGAGTAGCGCAGCAGCTCGGCGTCCAGCTGCTCGCGGATGCCCGTGCGCTTCCGGCTCAGGTAGCGCGGCGACAGCGCGATGTGCCTGCGGTGCGGGCCGGCCACCAGGCACGAGTAGCGGCTGCTCACCAGCGCGCACGCCGCGGCGTAGCTCGGCAGCTCCAGGCAGGGCAGGACCCCGGCCTGAGCCGCCGCGGGCCTCGCCGGGGCCGCCCTGGGCCGCGGAGATTCCGCGCAGCCCGCAGCCATGCGGCTCGACCCGGGCTTCGGCGCGCGCGCGGTGACGTCACGCGCCCGCCCCGGCTCCGGTGCCGGTGGCGTCATCAACCCGAGACCGACCCGTCTCCTTCGGGCTGCGTTATGCAGGTGGGACCAGCAGAGGGCAGTTGCTCTTTCCCAAATCCAGGTAAAAACGCAGAGGCCTTGGTACCCGTGGAGCATGCATCAAACCTGGAGACAGATTGTTCCCCGCCAGGAAAGTATGCTGTGATGGGGAGAAGTTTGGTTTTATTGATCTGGACCTTAAAAGGCGGAGGTTCAATATAGCCTGATTTTTTTTAAGCTCTTCAGTTGCTTTCAATGCTGGGCCAAGGTCTAGTAAATTAGTATTCTCTTTTTGTGTGTGTTTGGCTTTTTTGCTTTTAGACAGTGTCTTTCCGTGGAGCTTTTACGGAATTAAAATTCACTGTGTTTAAAGCCACTTGAAACTCATGAGCCTCTGCCTCAGGGGAGCTGGGATAAAAGGCGTGTGCCACTTTTCCCGGTTAAGTATTTTCTTTATTGGATTTAGAGTGCCCCTTTCCAGCTGCAACGTTGCCTGAAAACTTTTATGATCCGAAGCTGTTCAACATGGAATAAGAAACATCAGTGGAGTGTATTTCCTCTGGTGAACCCAGTCCTACGCAGCAGGTCACGAATCTCAAAAGGTAACATCTGAACCCGAACCACCACATCTCTCCAGTCTGGTTTCTCTCTTTCTTCTCCTGAAGGAAGTCTGAGGGTGTCTACCATGCTTTTCAATGTTACTGAGCCCAGCTAACCAGCCCCGGGCCTTCCATTGTACACCCAGAGATCAATCAGTTCAGCAAGAGGACTTGTATTGCTCAAAGCAGAAATAAAGCTCCATTTGGGAAGCCCTGTCCCAACAGCCCAAACTAAACTCTTCCTCTGATTCTTACATCCCCTCCTTTTCTTCAGCGATGATCCCTAAGCCTTAGGTGCAGAATTGTGCTCTAGACGTGTTGTGCCAGATTATGACCCTCAGAGAGACCACCAGAAACCAGAGAAGTCCAGACTGCAATAAGCAAAGTTTATTGTTAGGGTAATATGGGCTAGCTCGGGACCACACTCAAAGCAGTGAGGCAGGGAGGAGCTCAAATCCCTCTGTGGGGTTAGCTTTTTAAAGGCAAAGACTACAAGCCCTTCAGGACGGTGAGGGGGGTTTGGCACGGTGCAAGGTCTTCGCTCTTTCCCATTCTGTTATGTCAGCTTGTTTTTTGTTTTCAGAGCAAGGTCACCATGTCCCTGAGTCAGGACATTTTTATCAGTCTCCACCAGGTGGCCAGGCATCCTTGTACTTTGGAATTTCCCCAGTGGGGGATGGGGGCACTATCTTTTCTGGGAACATGAAGCTAGTCTGGGGCTTTTGATTTTAAAACACCATGCTAGGAAATTCCTTCTCGTTCCTTTGAGAATAAGGGATGAGGGTCTCACAGACGTAGCAATTTAGACTGGGATCCACAACTCTACCTTTTGGCTGACAGTTTTCTGAAATGGTCTTTAACGGTTGCAGCATGAAGGTTCCTTGGTGAGGGGTGAGGACTGCACTTTATGTGTGTGTAAAGACGAATATTTAGAGTGTAGTTAGTGGTTTGCCAGTTTACCAAAGTGGTAATTGTAGGTTCTCCTCCAAGATCCATGATATTGCAAGCCATGGATATTGACTAGGTTTCTGTTACTAAGCATGATTTCTGTCATTCTGGCCATGGTTGTGGTTTATGGGCATTTTGGTTGTGTAGAACTTGCATGGTGAGTTTTTGTTGGGCCAAAATTGTCTCAGGGCCTGTACCTCAAGGCCTGTAAAACAGAGAAAAGCCTGGCTTGAGTTTGAGGGAACCAAATGAGGATGAGACAGCAGAAACTAGGTAGATGCCACCCCTCCAGCCAGAGGGAGGGCTTGGCTGCCTCTCATTGGCTGGAGGTACCCCCACATCACACCATGTCACTTAACCTATATAAGCTGATGCTCACAGTAATAAACTGAGTTCCTGCTTTGACTGGACTCCCTATTGTGTCTGATTGTCCTGCATTGTGGGGCTGCAGAATTGGGGTGCACTCACCTTTCTCTGGGGAATAAGGAGGCTAAGGAAGCCTAGCAAGTTATGAACCATGAAAGCTTGTCTTCAGAGAGGAGGCTTCTGGGTCAGTTCCATCTCAGGCCCTCTAGGCCCTGAGTCTGAAGTGCTTGGTATCTTTAGCAATAAAGACTTACCTCTAGGGTATGACCAAGGATGGTAGCAATGCCTTCTAATGTTCAGGGAGTGTCTTAGACAACCCTAACCAACAACTCCAAAGAGGACTTTCCATGTCTGGTACTGGGCTTTTCTTTAGATGGCAGACATGGTCCTGGAGAGTAGCTGAGAATTCTGGATCCAGATCACCAGGCAGCAGGAAGAGAGAGAGCCATTGGGCCTGGCTTGAGCTTCTAAAATCTCAAAGCCCACCCCCAGTGACACATTTCCTCCAACGAGGCCACGTCTACATCAACAGGGCCAACTAATAATGTCACTCCCTGGTGACCAAGTATTCAACTCTATGAGCCAATGAGGGCCATTCTTATTCAGCCCACCACAACGGCCTCAATGTAAATGGTATTTAAACATAAACATTTATTTGGCACATGTTATACTAACTTCATGCCCAGAAAAATGCATAGCGAAGAATGATGTGAGTTTAGCCCTCTTCAAGACTGAAAAATCCTCTCTAAACCTTCTTGTACTTTGTAAATAGATACAATACGACCCTGCCTACCTGCCTGCCATCAAGGTAGGTGGTACAAACATTTAAATAAGATAAATAGTATATCTGTCTTAGCCAGGGTTTCTATTGCTGCAACAAAACACCATGTTCAGAAAGTAAGTTGGGGAGGAAAGGGTTTACTTGGCTCTCACTTCAGCATTGCTGCTCCACTGACGGAATTCAGAACAGGAACTCAAACAGGGCAGGATCCTGGAGGCAGGAGCTGATGCAGAGGCCGTGGAGGGGAACTGCTTACCGGCCTGCCTCCCCTGGCTTGCTCAGCCTGCTTTCTTATAGAACCCAGGACCACAAGCCCAGGAATGGCCCCACCCACCATGGGCTGGGCCTTCTCCCATTGATCGCTAATTGAGAAAATGTCTTACAGCTGGATCTCATGGAGGAATTTTCTCAATTTAGGCTCCTTCCTCTTTGAAGACCCTAAGTTGACACACAAAACCAACCAGTACAATAGCCTTTATGATTTTTTTTATTTCAAATTCATCATGGGATAAAAATGGGAACAAATTGCCCTTAAAATCCAATGATAGAAAAAAATAAATAAAAATAATTCAATATGATAGACACTTAAAGTTCATAAATAAGAAATTTAGTGGCCTTTATCTTTTACTACAAAATCTGCAACACTGGTATAGAAGAATTTTGGTTGGAGTTAATTTTGTCCCAACACTAAAGTCAACTGAATAACTTAAAAAACAAATTTTATACAGGCTAAATCTGACTGGTCAGATCTGAGTGTTCCAGACAAATAAAATTGGTAACTAGGTACATTTTCAGAAAGAGATTTGAATGAGCACAATTCATCCCGAAAGAGGTGTATTTCTTTAAAAGAAAAAAAGCTGGATAAATTAATCCCTAGATAAACCTTACCTAAAGTTGAATATCTGAGTCATGGTTTTGAGCAAAATTAAATGTGGTGCACCACTTTGATGACTGATTTTTGTCAACTTGATCAGATTGGATGACTCATTGGAAATTGAAAATGTATGTCCCTGCATGTTCAGTGGCAGCATTTCCAGAGACAATTAGATGTATATCCCTGCATGTTCAGTGGCAGCATTTCCAGAGACAATTAGATGACACTGGTTTAATTCGTTGGTGAGGCTGGGATGGACAACTTTGAAGATAACTTCCTTTGTGCTTTGGGGTTTTAGCTTCTTAATCTTCAGTTCATGGTCCTAAATATCTTGTGCCCACATGATGAGCAGTTCCAGATTTGCTGGACACATATTGGAAGCAGCCCTGTATATCATGAACCACATTCGGGAGGTAGGCATGGGTCTCACGCATAGACCTGACAAGTGTCTATGATGTCATGGTAGGCATGGGTCTCGCGCATAGCCTGACAAGTGTCTATGATGTCATGGTAGGCATGGGTCTCACGCATGACCTGACAAGTGTCTATAATGTCATGGTAGGCATGGGTCTCACGCATAGCCTGACAAGTGTCTATGATGTCATGGTAGGCATGGGTCTCGCGCATAGCCTGACAAGTGTCTATGATGTCATGGTAGGCATGGGTCTCACGCATGACCTGACAAGTGTCTATGATGTCATGGTAGGCATGGGTCTCACGCATAGCCTGACAAGTGTCTATGATGTCATGGTAGGTATGGGTCTCACGCATAGCCTGACAAATGTCTATGATGTCATTCGCTGGCTTGGGAAACAGTCCTGAATACCACGTGTCCCCATTTTAATGGGACCTAAATAAATGATACACACATCCTGGATATGATGTATCTGCCCAGGAAAAAGGCATAGATACCTTGTACCATAGATACCTTGTATCCTGGGAATTAGTCCTGAATATCATGTACTTGCATGGCAAGGAGTCCTGCATGTTTTACACACTTGGGACTTAGGCACGAATTTATTATTCACCCATGAGAAGTAGTCCTCAATATGTCATACCTAAATAGGAAGAAGCCATGCATATATCATGTACTCACATGGGAAGAAGTCCTGGGTATTATGTTCCTGCACAGGAACAATTTCTGGATACCATGTACCCATGTAGTGATGAGCTGCGGGCAAGCCTGCTTTTCATCCCGCCCGGATCCCGGCCACCTGGCTCCAAGCCACCGGCTAGCTTATGCCCCGAAATAATTACACGGAAACTTTATTCTTTTAAACACTACCTGGCCCATTATTTTCAGCCTCTTATTGTCTAATTCTCACATCTTGCTTTAACCCATTTCTAATAATCTGTGTAACACCATGAATGGTGTCTTACCCGGAAAGATTCAGCATGTCTGACCTGGTGGCTGGCTTCATCGCATCTGTCTCACTGAGGAGAGGCACGGCAGTCTGCCCCAGAGAGGAGAGGTGGGGAAATTGTCTGAGCCATCTACCTCACTTCCTTTTTCCTGTTCTGTCTACTCCACCTATCTAAATCTTGCCCTATCAAAAAGCCAAGGCAGTTTGTTTATTAGCCAATAAGACTCCTCCATCAGACCCACATGTGAAGCATTCCAGGGGTTGTTGGAAGCCGTCCTGCATGTTGTATACAAGCATGGTGTGCAGTTCTGGATATCCTATAACCACTTAGATGGAGCACTTGCCTGAAAAACAGTCCTTGATGTCATGTTTGCACATCGAGAACAGTTCTGGATATCAGGTATCTTCACAGGAAATGCCAGGAATCGTGGAGTTGGCCTGGTCTAGCTGTAATCTAACGATGACACTGAGTGCTTGCTAAAGTTCCACAGTCTCGTGCTCTTCTCTCTTTCCTTCTCTTGTTTATAACCCCAATCCTAAACCAGCACAGAAGCCTGAGCCTAATGTCCTTACGTGGTGCTACAGTAATACCGTGCTGTGCTCTGCTCTCGGGGAAATGCTCACCACCTCTCCTACAGAGCTTCGCTGTGTGGTGCATTGGTGTACACAGTAATACCGTGCTGTGCTCTGCTCTCCGGGGAAATGCTCACCACCTCTCCTTCTGCTCTCCGGGGAAATGCTCACCACCTCTCCTTCTGCTCTCCAGGGAAATGCTCACCACCTCTCCTACAGCACTTGGCTGTGTGGTGCATTGCTGTACACTGTTCTCTTGTCCTTGTTTGCAGCATGTTCTTCACGCATCTGTTTTACCTAGGAACGTAACACAGCTGTTCTGATTAAAGCAACTTCAGAGCTGTAGGAGTAGAACCAGCCACTTCGTAGTAAACAGGTTTCACTTCCCTGCAGTAAACACACACAGCAGATTTTGCAAATATGCCACTGTGCAGAGCTTTGATTTTGCTTTTCCATGTGGGCACGTGTTTTCTAAAGATGACACTGGGACTGTCAAATGTACAGATATTTGTGCTTGGCTCTCCCATTCCTTTCTTGTCCTTAACACTAACAGTAACCCCGGCCCTAACCCTGTGCAGTACTAAAATTAAGAACACGTGTTCTACTTTGTTGGCAAACAATTACCACTTCTCTTACAGTGCTTCGCTGTGAGGTGCACGGGTATAACACAGTTCCCAATCTTGTGGAAGTGCTGAGTTGTCACTGTGATTTCAGTGTGGACGCCCAGGATCAGAGGCACTGCAGTTCTCCATGGTAATAGGAGTCACTTTCCCCTGCAGTGGAAATGCAGTGGTATTTGCTAAGACACCAGCCACTAGGTGGTGTTTCAGTCACTTGTGCCTGTGTTTTCTAGACATAGCATTGAGTGGTTCTAAAATTGCAGTTTTATGCTCTGCTTTATCTTCCTTTCTTGTTCTTAACTCTAGCCCAAAGTCTAATCATAAGACTAATACCAACATGATGTCCTTGTGAAATAAATCCATTTATAAAATAAATTCATGGGCTCTGTTTTTCTGTAGTCGCAGTTCTTCCCTGGGAGGTGCACTGGTGTAACAGAGTTCTTGTTTTTGAATGGGTGTTGCTGTTTTCATTGTTTGTAACAACCTGCTGTAACAGAGTTCTTGCTTTTGAATGGGTGTTGCTGGTTTTATTGTGTTTGTAACAACCTGCTTTACCAAGTAACTTATGTGCAGCTATTCTGATCAAAGAAACTTCAGAGCTGTCTGAGCAAATTCATCATGTCACTGATACATTGTTAACAGAACTCACTTTTTCTGCAGTAGAAGTACAAAGACTTTTACAAATACCCGTCTGTGCAGTGTTTTGTTTTGTTTTGTTTTCACTAAGGTGTGTGTTTTCTAAGGTTGACATTGTGTGCTGTTAAACTTGTAGATTTTTACACTGGGATCTAATACTCCTTTCTTGTTCTTAATCCTAAACCTAACCCAAACTCTGTCCTTAACCCTAACCCTAAATCTAACCCAGATTTTATCCTTAAACCTAACCCTGACCCTGACACACCACAGTTACATTGAAAAGAAGTAACTTCTCGTATTGGAAAGTATATATTTTTTTTCTGGTTTTTCGAGACAGGGTTTCTCTGCAGCTTTAGAGCCTGTCCTGGAACTAGCTCTTGTAGACCAGGCTGGTCTCGAACTCACAGAGATCTGCCTGCCTCTGCCTCCCGAGTGCTGGGATTAAAGGCGTGTGCCACCACGGCCCAGCACTGGAAAGTATATTTTTAAACTAAGTGTAACTTTCATCAGTGGCACACATCTGTAACCACAGCACTCAAGGAGCTGAGGCAGGGGGATGTCATGAGTTCTAGGCCATCCTGCATTATCACAGTAAACAAAAGCAACAATCTAAACATACACACTTGGGTCTAGTAAGCATTATAAATCTTTTTTCCTTTTCTAGAATTCTACTTACCCTTCTTCTCTCCTTGAATATTGTGGTAGTTTAAATGTCACTGGCCCCCATAATCTCATAGGGAGTGGCACTATTAGGAGGTGTGGCTTTGTTGAAGTGAATATGGCCTTCTTGGAGGAAGTGTGTCACTTGGAGGCAGGCTTTGTGGTTTCCTATGCTCAGGTTACCAACCAGCAAGTTCCTCTTGCTGGGAAGATGTAGGTCTCTTAGCTATAGCTACAGCACCATGTCTGTCTGTACATCACCATGCTGTCTGCCATGATGATAATGGACTGAGCTTCTGCACTGTAAGAAAGCCACCCGAATGAACTGTTTTTCTTGTAAGAGTTGCTGTGGTCATGGTGTCTCCTCACAGCAATAAAAACTTTAAGACAAAGGTCTTATGTGTCTTAATCACTGTTCTATTGTTGTGAAGAGACAACATGACCAACACAACTCTTACAAGGGAAAGCACTCAATTAGAAGCTTGCTTACCGTTTCAGAGGCTGAGTCCGTTATCATTGGAACAATCATAGCAGCATGAAGGCGCGCACTGGAGAAGAGCTGAGAACTACATAATGATCCACAGGCAGGAGTGGGGAGAGAGAGGGAGGGAGGGAGAGAGAGAGAAGAAAGAGAGAGAGAGGGGGGGGGAGTGAGAGAGAGAGAGAGAGAGAGAGAGAGAGAGAGAGAGAGAGAGAGAGAGAGAGAGAGAGAACACTAATCCTTTCAAACAATTCCACTCCCTGGTCTGAGCATTCAAATATATGAGTCTATAGGAGCCATTCTTATTCAAATAGCTATATTATGTGTTCATAGATTTAAGTTTTCATCTTGCTATTAGTCTAATAAAATATGTCAACTATTAGTTAAGTAGAGGTAATCAGATTTTGAGTGTACCTCCACTCAAAAATGCCTTTAGTGACTGCGGATATAGCTCAGTCATAGTATTGAGCCAAAATTATCTCAGGGCCTGTACCTCAAGGCCTGTAGGACAGAGAAAAGCCTGGCTCGAGTCTGAGGGAACCAGGTGAGGATGGGACAGCAAAATCTCGGTAGCACCCCTCCAGCCAGAGGGAAGGCTTGACTGCCTCTCATTGGCTGGAGGTACCCCCACATCACACCATATCACTTAACCTATATAAGCTGACACAGTAATAAACTTGAGATCCTGCTTTGACTGGACTCCCTATCGTGTCTAATTGTCCTGCTTTGTGGGGCTGCAGAATGGGCAGATAGCGCACTCACCTTTCCCTGGGGAATAAGGAGGCTAGGGAAAGCTAGCAAGGTAGTTGCTGTCCCCATGCACAAAGCCCTGGGTTTGATTCCTTACAACATAAACTGGATGTGTGGAGGATCACAGCATAATCTGGAATGTCTGATCCCAGAACAAGGGAGGTGGAGGCAGAAGTTCAGAAGTTCAAGGTCTTCCTTGGCTATACAGGAAGTTCAAAGACAACTCAGGGTATATGAAACACTGCCTCAGAAAAAAAGCCTTTATAGTCTCAACATTGGTTAATTTTTTTAAAGATATTTCAGATCCAATATTAAAGAGACCACAGAGGCATTCTGGGTTGACTTCTTGGACAGAGCGCCCTCCAGCTGGGACTCTGTATCTCAAGAAAATCTATTAAAATGCAGCTTTGTATTTGAATTTATACCTGTGTGCTTCATAAAGCACATTTCATGACAGAAACCATTCATAAGGACCATAGATAACCGTATGATGGTGAAATATACATCGAACTATAAAAACCATGCTGAACAAATAGGATAAAGAATTCATGAAGACACATTATAAATATAAACTAGTATATCATAAAAACAAAACAGACAAACATACCACTTTGAAATATAGTATATAACTTAAAAAAAATTATAGCCTGACAGTGGTGGTGCATGCTTTTAATCCCAGCACTCAGGAGGAAGAAGCAGATGGATATCTGTGAGTTTGAGGCCAGCCCAGTCCAAAGAGTGAGTCCCAGGACAGCCAAGACTCTTTCACAGAGGAACCCCATCTCGAAAAAGAAATTATAACGCTGCCAGGCAGTGGTGGAGCACGCCTTTAATCCTAGCACTCAGGAGGCAGAGGCAGGCGGATCTCTGAGTTTTAAGCCAGCCTGGTTTACAGAGTGAGTTCTAGGACAACCAGGGCTACACAGAGAAACCAAATCATAAAGCTGAGGTTGGAGATTTAGCTCAGTGGTTAAGCCCTTGTAAAGTGCAAGTGAAGCCCTGGATTCAATCTCTTCACCAACTGAAATGGCATAGAAGTCTCTAAGTGGAGCTGAGAAAGTAGGCCAGTTGTTAGCACATCTTCTACCTTGTTCAACCAGTGTTCAATCTCCAGCACTGCCAAAAATAGTTAACTGGGGGCTGGGAGTATAATTCGGTGGTAGTAGAGCACTGGCCTAACGTGTGAGGCTGCAGGTTCAGTTCTTAGCAGCTCCATCACCTCAACAAAATTAACTGAAAATGTGTACATAGTGTCATTTTCTGGAGCACGGAAAATGAAATAATGGTGTCATAGAGAGAGTATAATACCGTGAGCAATGGTTAGCGCATGCTTCTTTATAAGGTCAGTCGGCGGCGTGCGTTCGTTCCTTCTGTGTTGTGTTCGACTTCCAGCGAGTACTTCCTGCTCAGCTCCCACTTGCCACTAAGACTCTTCATAGCGAGAAACAAATCGTCAATGTTATGCCAGGTGATCCGATGAGAGACCCATCCCAGGGCAGATTCTTAGTATCAGTGAAATTCTCTGTAGAACATCGTAACTGTTTGGTGCCACTGTCTGTTAATGGAGATGATTTAGCTGTCCTCTCTACCTGTGGAAGACTAAAAATCTGTTGCTGAGAACGGGGGAGGAGCAAAATTTAAAAGCTGCCCCTACATACTAATGTATTCTGGCTTTTATGGGACTGGTTTTGTCTTCGCACCAGAAGTCCTTCAATCATATCCTGACCCACAACTCCGGCAGAAGCCCACTTCTCTACCAGAGGCCGCACCAGTATCCAGACTCCACGGTAAAGACTCGCACACAGACAACAGCCATCCACACTTCCTCAGCGCTGCCCAGCTCCCACGGCGCCTTCTGCCCTCATCCCAGCCCACAACCCTGGCAGAAGGCAGCTGCTCTGCACGAGCCCACTCAGCTGAGTCAGTGGAATCATATCCAAGACCCAGACATAAATCCGCACACCTATGAATGCCTAATAAGAAACCAGAATTACACAATGAAAAAAATGAGACATCTTCAGCAAATGATGCTAGCCTAACTGAATGTCTGCATGTAGAAAAAAGATAGAACGTTATCTATCACCCTGCATGGAACTCAAGTCCAAGCGGATCAAAGACCTCAACATAAAACCAGATACACTGAGCCTCATAGAAGACAAAGTGGGGAACAGCCTTGAACTCATTGGCACAGGAGACCACTTTTAAGATAAAACCCCTGTAGCACAGACACTGAAAGCAGCAGTTAATAAATGGGATCCCATGAAACTGAAAGGCTTCTGTAGGGCAGAGGACGCCGCCAATAAGACAAAACAGTAGCCTACAGAATGGGAAAAGATTTTCACCAACTCCGCATCTGACGGTGGGCTAATTTCCAAAATAAATAAAGAACTCAAACATTAGGTGAAGCTTGAGGGTATCCTGAGGAAGAGGGAGAGGAAGGATTGTAGAATCCAGAGGGGAGAAGGACACTAAAAGAAACCCCACAGAATCAGTCAACCACTGCTCACAGGGGCTCACAGAGGCTGAACTGACTGTAGGGGAGCCTGCATGAGTCTGTACTAGGTCCTCTGCATATGTTACAGTTCTGTAGCTTAGTCTTCCTGTGGGACTCCTAACAGTGGGACTGGGGGTTGTCTCTGACTCTTGACTGTTTCTGGGACCCTGTTCCTACTGCAGGGTTGCCTTGTCCAGCCTTAATGAGGAGAGCTGTCTCATCTTATTGCAACTTTATACACCACATTTGGGTGAAATCCCTGGGAGCCCTGCCTTTTCTGAAGAGAGACGGAGGAGGGGTGGGCTATGAAGAGGGGGTGGTGTGGAGAGGGACTGGGAGGGGAACTGCAGAGGGGATGGAATGTATATGAGAAGAAAAAGTGTTTAAATATTGCTCTAAAGCGTTTCAGTCATCCTTATAGTAAATACGTAAAGTGAAAAGCGCCAAAGTGCTTGTGCTGTGTTATTCCACGAGCAGCAGCAGAAAACAGTGGCAGCTCACCTCCTGTCTGTTTCTGATTGTCTGCTGATAACCATTTGTCTTGGGTCAGGCCACGCCAACCACTGAGAACTGTTTTCAGCTGTAGGTGACAGAAATCTGATCACAACTAGCCTAAGTGTGGAAGTGATGGGGGCGGGGATAGATGAGGGAGCTGTGTAATGAGCAAACTGGGCATGCCTGCTCCACGGTTCGGGCAGTCCCTGGACGGACGGCCATAGGCAACTCTGGGCTTACTACTGCAAAAAATGACATTTTAGTCCTCTGATGGTCATAATTGCAGGCTTACGACACCCTTCAGTCTGTGTCTAGAAGAACCGGATACTACTAATTTGAAGTCAGCCTGAACTACACAGCAAGATCCAGTCTTAAAACAGTGCAAAAAAGAAAACAAAACTACCCTCATATGTTCCAAAAACAAAACAAACCAGCGGATAAACAAAAACCAGCAAACCCCACTCTAAGCTATTACCAGCCTGCACGCTGAGAGTTTTAAACCTCTGTGTGTGGTGGGTGGTGACGGAGGCTTCTGCAGCTGCTGAGAGAATAGTCAGCCTGGCAGCTCTCTAGACAGCAAGATGGAATCATAAATCCAGTGTTTCCAGTCCTTTGGACAGGCAAAGACAAAGGGAAAACTTCTCACAGAAAAACGTACACACTATTGTACGATATAGAAATTCTCTTTCAGGACGCCCAGCACTGTGTTGATAAATGGACTAAGTGATGACTGTTCAGTTCTTTCTGCAGCTCCAGCAGGCAGCACTGCAGGTCTGTGCAGAGGGTAACGCCCTCAGAAGGCTGCAGCTGGGACAGCCGGCCTCCACCTCAACGCTGACTCGCCAGCTAAACCATGTTTGCAGAGGACTGAAAGACGCTGCAAAATTGAATCAGAAAGCAAGGTGTGTCCCGCGTCAGTCACCCTCCACACCAGCTAGCCAGAGTCGAGGGTGGCATGGGCACTCCAAATGACAGCTTTTGTAGAGCTTGGGGCTGCGTGTAGGGTAGGGCCAAACTCCGGTTTTGATGGAAACCTCTCTAAAATCTAGTCTTCTGAAGAATTACTCAATGAGTGAGTGACGAGCAGCCCTCAGAGAAGTGGCAGGTTGTCTGGGGTTGACTAGCGCGTGTGTCACTCGTTTTACGAAGTGCCCTGTGTGTGCTCACATTCTTAATTTGCTCTCCTGCCTGTATGCCCTAGCGTGGTACCTGCACACAGAGCACTGGCATCAATAGGAAGTATATTGGTTCGTTTGCTGAAGTCAGGGCATAAGACTGACTGGTATCTTTTTAATTCTAAAGATAAACTTTCATCTTTTAACTTTATTAACAATTGAATTTAGAGGCTAATGGGAATATTAAATAATTAAAAATTAACATATAAATATAGACACATTTATTTCTGGTATACATTTCAATATTAGACCTATTTTTTAGCTCCAGAATTCCTCCAGGACAGACTGTCTCTTCAGATCCCAACGGGCGGTGATGTCCCTGTCCAGGTCAGCTGCCCACTCTTGCCGACCTTATGGGACCATCTGCTTCGGCTGGGGCTGCAGCTGTTTCTCCTTATTCGGGGGTTTCTGGCAAATGCTGGTGGGGAAGCTGGATTATACACCCATCAGGAGGTAGATCAGTGGGGACTGGCCGGCTGCACTGGTGAAGGCAGCCGTCACATGGATGGCTCTTTGCTTATGACAAGCCTTGTGGATTATTTCAATGACAGACACGGAATCTTTCCCGTTTTCTCACTATTGTGAGAGACCAGAAAGCTGTTTTAAAAGAGTAAGCCTAACAACGCCTAACCGTAAATATTGGTGTAATCAAATGCTAGAGGAGTTCGCTTCTTTTTTAACAACTCAGAGGTTCAGATAGTTGTTGCCAGAACAAAATCAGGAGCTGGGAAGATGGCTGGGCAGTTAAGAGCACATGTTGCTCCGCAGAGGACTGGGGTTGTTCGGTTCTCTTTCTCCCTTGAGATCACTGGCTGCATTGGTCCGTGAGGGTGGGCAGAGCAGAGCAGGGAATGGGTTTCATGTGGCTGAGAGTACAGTGGCCCCCAGATCTCCAGATGATGTCTGTGAATCAGCTCAACTTTATTTCAGAGTGTGAGGAATAGACAGCATGGGGAAGCCCGAGGACAGACCCTAGTATGTATTAAGAGGCGGGTTCCTATCATAAGGCTTTGTATGTGGTAGCAGGGCCCTATATCAAAACTCTTAGTACAAATCTTAGTTACCATACAGACAGCAGAGGAAAAAGTAGCAGAAACTGCCAAAGGTCTCACTAAAGATAAATCAGGCATCCAGCCTTAGAGACAGCTTGGCATGTTCTCTGGGCTCAAGGACACTCTTCAGGTAACAGCAGGTAGAGAATGAGAAGTCTCACCTCGGCAGGGGGAAGGGGAAGGGAGTCCCACATGGAGCTTTGGAAAAAGCTGCCAGAATATGATAGGCTGTGACTTCTGACCAGCAAGGCCTCCCAACAGGATTTGGTTCTCAGCACCCATGGTGGCTAACAACCATCCATAACTCCAGTTCCGGGGTATCTGACACCCTCTTCTGGCCTCCACAGGCACACATGTGGTGCACACACACATACATGCAAGCAAAACATGCACATAAAATAAAACCTAAAATATTAAAAAAATTAAAGCCTTAACACATTCATTCTGAATGCATTATATTTTTAAAACACACTAGGGGAACAAAATAACGGGTGTGGTCCACATCCTCGGAAGTTGACTAGAACCAGGCGTAGAACACACGTTGGACCTGCTACCTCACATCTAGTTCAGTGCTATTTGCCGATCACTGTAGCACAATTCTGCTGCAGTGGGGTTGAAATCGTCTGATAAAGTTCTGAGTTAATGAAAGGGGACGAATGAAAACTTGGAGATCATTTATTAGCTGGAGTTACGATGTCACTAAAACGACGACCATATTTCCTGCGTTCTCCTGTTCCTAAGAAAACAAAGAACAGAAAACTCAGCTGCGGGAAGCAGAGGAATTACAAACGGGAATGCAGACCTCTGAAGACAGTGGGAGGGCAAAGGTCAGCCACAGCTGACCTCTACCTTGCTAATCAAGGCGAGCTGCTCGGGCAGTGATGGCCCACGCCTGTAATCCCAGCTCTTGGGAGGCAGAAGCAGGTGGATCTCAGTGAGTTTGAGGCCAGCCTGGGATACAAAGCGAGTTACAGGACAGCCAGGACTGTTACAAAGAGAAATCCTGTTTTGAAAAACAAAATAAAAAACAAAAACAAAACAAAAATAGAAAAAAAAAAAAAAACCACCACCAACACAAAGATACACTTATTTATGGATGTATGTTGGTAACTGAGGTTCCTGTATCCAGTTTGGAAATTCAATATGTTTATCTAAGTGGAAGACACCTATAATTCCAGCACTCTGCCTGAAGCAGAGGATCACTGTGGGTTCAAGACTCACCTGGGCAACACAGTGAGATTCTGTCTCATCAGAAAAACAAACAAACAAACAGCACAATAGTTTTATGAGATGGTGGTTAAGCTATTGTTGTTCCTGATTTTCAATTCTCGTGTCCTTCCATTTAAAGTATTTCTTAGTTGTATTTGTGTGTGCATTCATGTGCAGATGTGTGGGTTTATCTGTGCATTGTGGGATATACATGTGTGTGCCTGTGGAGGTCAGAGGTCAACCTTGGGACTCTGGGCAAGCCCCAGGGTTCCTTCTGTGTCTGTAAGCCATCATGCCAGGATTTACATGGGTCCTAGGGAGTGAACTCTTCATGCTTGCTTGTCAATGGCAAGTACTTTACCCGTTACCACTGGGCAACTCCTCAGCCCTTCCGAGTTTCGTTTCTGTTACAATGGTTGAAACATTTTAGAGACCAGATACTGCTCTAGTCATTTGTCTGTGGTAATATTTATGTAAATTATGAGATAAAACCTGTGTGCGTGTGCGTGCGTGTGCACGTGTGATGTGTGTGTGATATGTGTGTGTGCCTGCGTGTGCGTGTGCGTGTGATGTGTGTGTGTGATGTATGTGTGTATGTGTGTGTGTGTGATGTGTGTGTGTGTGTGTGTGTGGTGTGTGTCTAGATGTGTGTGTGTGTGTGTGTGTGTGTGTGTGTGGTGTGTGTCTAGATGTGTGTGTGTGTGTGTGTGTGTGGTGTGTGTCTAGATGTGTATTTGAGTCCGGGAAAGTAGAGGCCAGAGGCTGGAGTGCGGTGTCTTCCTCAGTTGCTCCCCACCTTATTTTATGAGACAGGCTCAGTGAACCTGGAGCTCACTGATTGGCTAACCTTGCTGGCTCTGGGATCCACCTATTTTTCCCAGTGCTGGTGCTGTAAAGGACTATGTGCTCAGCTTTTACTTATGAGCTGGGAATTTGGTCTCAGTTCTTCATGGTCATGTAACAAAACCCTTTCCTAGCTGAGCCATCTCCCTGACATGACACAAAAACCTCATACTCTCCTTCTCCTTTAACAATTGATTGGCCGTGGGCTATGTAAAGTAATAGGTTGTGTATGTGTGGTATTAAGAGATCAAACTCAGAGCCTTGCTCCACCAACATCCCCAGCCCAAGCAATGATCCCTTGATTAATAAATCCTCAGAGAATAAGCTTTTACACAAACTGAGCTTAATTAGCTAGAAAATTTCTACACCTATAAAGTTTTATTCAATTTTATTCTGACATGGCAACTACTTAGTAATCTCAATGCTGTAATACCTCAGTCTAAAATTGTTGGGCTAAGGGCTGGAGAGAGAGCTCAGCTCTAAGAGGTTGCTCTTCCAGAGGGATGTGGGTTCAATGCCCAGCACACACCTGGTCACTCATACCAGTCTGTAACTCCAGCCCCATGGGATACATTGCCCTCGTCTGTCCACCATGTGCACTGCAGTGCGCAGACACTTAGGCAAATCCTCAGACACATAAAATATAAATAAAATCCCCCCAAAATTAATTTTCAGGCTTGCACACAGCCTAGATTGTTGATCTTTACTTTGACAAAGGTAATTTTGATAAAATTCTTTAAGATACATGCTATTCTATTTTCTCAGACAGAAAGATTGAAATTGCTTTATAGCTCAGGCTGGCATTGAACTCATGATTCTCCTGCCACTCCCCCCCCCAACATACTGGGATTCCAAGCATGCATCGCCGTGCCTGCTCTATATAAAGTCATTTCAATCTATAATTATCATTGCGTGTATATGTCCGGTGTGTGTAGGGGCATGTGTCATGCATGTGGATATCAGAGGACAACTTAGTGTCATCATTTCTCCCTCTCCACACGTCCGTGAGTCCCAAGGGTCCCACTGTGATCGCCAGGCTTACACAGGGAACACTTTTACACACTCAGTCTTCTCACTGGCCTGACACTAAAGTTTATACAGAGATTTTCTAGTTGCTATGTGGAGCTGAGAGCTCGGTCTCCTCACCTCGTATTTGAGAATTGGTGAGGTTTCCTTTTTTCTAAGAGTTAGACAGGGTCTCTCTGTATTTCCCTGCCTGCCCTGAAGCTCACTTTGTAGATCAGGCTATCAGCCTGCTCTGCCTTCTGACTGCTGGGATTAAAGGAGGCGGGCTCCAACAAGCCCCACAGTGGTGGGGTTTCCTACTGAGGAAAGACCAAGGCTGCCTCTGGATCCTCCGCCCCAGCTCTCTCTTTAGCCCTCTCCTTCCCCAGGGTGGGTTTTCCCTGCTTTTGCTTCGTGATGGCTGAAAGCCCAAGGGCAGCGAGTGGAGGTGGGGAGAAGGCATGGGAGGTAAAAAGTGCAAGTTGGAGTCCTCAGACCCCATGTAGAGCTGCGCACAGTAGGGTGAGCTCTGCTTCTACAGCAGCAGCAAACAACAGAGAGACAACGTGAGAGGTGAGAGCTGACCGCTGAGATTGCTCTGATCTCCACATGTGTGTATGTGCCATGCATGCACACGTATTATACTCACACACACATGCACAAACAAGAAAGGGTAGTGGCACTGTGTATGCAATGGTATTAATAGCTTCAAAATCATAACACGTTATTAAAATATTTTTTAGAAACTTACACTTCATCTCTGAACTTCTCCAGAGTTATTAAATGTCCGTCATCATTCAAAACTTCATCTGCAGTGCACAGACCCAGGTTCTTTAGAGCTGTAAAGGTGAGAAGAAAAGAATGTAGAGAAGGGAAACACTTTGAGCTGGAGAAGTTACCAGTGGCCCACGTGGCGTAGGTCCCACTGACCTTCTTTGTATTGCACGAAGGATATGCAGCCTCTGCCATGGGAGTCCATCATCTCAAACATCGACACAATGTTAGAGTTTTCCATGAAGAAAGGATACGCTATGCCCGTTACCTTGGCAATCCTCAGCCGTTCCAGAAGAGAGATTAAGTACTCCCTTGGTTTCTCTGCAAATACACAGTTGAGACTCGTTCTTACATGAAATTGACCTGTGTCACAAGTAGAAAGAGTCCAGGCACTCAGGGTACAGGTCTTGCTTCCATGGAACTCACACCACAGCAGAGAACACATGCGTAGGGCGCTCTACCTCAGAGGACTAAGTGTCGAGGCAGCACCTGAGTGCCCGGAGGTCGCACCTGGGAAAGCGCCCCAATTGATCTGATTTGCAGCCGGGGATGGAAACCAGGAAGAAGGCGGAAGGGCATGGTGCAGGGAAGAAGCTGGGAAACCAGGAAGACAGGGAGGGGGTGGTGCGAGAAGAAGCTGGCCAGCTACGTGTGCTCTGGGTGAACAGGATCTTCTACTGAACCAATTTTAAAAACAGAAAATCCAATCGATTGTCCAGAAATAATGTGACAATCACGGCAGAAGTAGGACATAAGGTGGAGTGGCTTGGATGGCAGAAGCTGGCCATGGACTGTGTACCTACTGGCAGGAGTAGCAGGAGCTGGTCACAGTGTGTCCACCGGCTTCTGCTCACCTCTCTCTCCTTTCTGTGTGTCCCAGGGAATGGAGTCACCTGCAGGACAGGCTTTCCCAGCCCAGTTAACCTCATCAAGACAGACAGGCACAGACACACCAGAGGCCCGTCTCCCGGATGATTCTAGACCTCAAGTTGACAACCGGAATTAACCACCATGAGGACTCCTTGTGCTTTTCCTATCACAACAATAGTGTGGTCACAATACATTTCACACCTCCAAAAAATTGTTTTTAATATATTGATGTAGGTCGGAAGTATTTAAGTTTCCAGTTTTCTACAATGGTGTTCTGAATAGCATTTAAGGCTAGGTGTGATGATGTTTACCTACAAAGCCAGCACTGGGGAAGTAGAGGCAGAAGGATCAGGAGTTCAAGGCCAGTCTCAGCTACCTAGGAAGTTCTAGGGCAGCCTGAGATATGAAACCTTGTCTTTAAAAACAAACCAACCAAAGATGGGTGCTGGCTAGTTTATGTCAACTTGACACAAGCTAGAGTCTCCTGAGGGGAGGAGACCTCAACTGGGAAAGTGCTGCCATAGGTCTGACTGGTGAAATCAGACTGAGCAAGTCATGAGGAGCAAGCCAGTAAGCAGCACCCTCCACACAGCCCCTGCCTCCAGGTCTCTGCTCTGCTGGAGTTCCTGTCCTGACAGCAACAGTAACCTTAACTAGGATAGACATTTCAAGAAGTACCACAAGTATTTGTTTATTTTCTTATTTTGGCTTTGAACTCTTAGTCTTCCTGCCTCCATGTGGATGTGGGGATACAGATGTTACTGTGAGTGTGTTCCATGTGGGTGTGGGGATACAGATGTTACTGTGTGTGTGCTCCACGTGGGTGTGGGGATAAAGATGTTACTGTGTGTGTGTTCCATGTGGGTGTGGGGATACAGATGTTACTGTGTGTGCTCCACGTGGGTGTGGTGATACAGATGTTACTGTGTGTGTGTTCCATGTGGGTGTGGGGATACAATGTGGGTGTGGGGATACAGATGTTACTGTGAGTGTGTTCCATGTGGGTGTGGGGATACAGATGTTACTGTGTGTGTGTTCCATGTGGGTGTGGGGATACAGATGTTACTGTGCGTGTGTTCCATGTGGGTATGGGGATACAGATGTTACTGTGCATGTGTTCCACGTGGGTGTGGAGATTCAGATGTTACTGGGTGTGTGTTCCACGTGGGTGTGGGGATTCAGATGTTACTGTGCGTGTGTTCCATGTGGGTGTGGGAATACAGATGTCACTGTGCGTGTGGTTTGCATGGTGCTGGAGATTGAACCCAAGTCTCGTGTGTTCTGACAAGCACTCTACTAAGCTACATTCCCAGTACCGTGCACTGGGCAAATGTGATCCCAAAGTGAACTTGCAGAAAACCCATATTTTCCATCTTACAAATACTCACGATTACAAGTGTGTATGGTTAAAATGAGATACACCACATAGGGAACACACAGTAAACAAAGGCCTACATAACCAGGTCTATCCTTCGAAACAGGCAGCAGGCAGCTGGCTCGGCACCTCTCACTGAGATGGACTGCTGGAATCTGGTCCTGGGAATCCATAGTGGAAGAGAGAACAGGCTCCTCATGTTGTCCTCCAACCCTCACATGCACACATGCACACACGCACACATGCACACACACATATGCACACATGCACACATGCATGGAATGAATATATATCATTTCAAATAAAGGAAGAGAAAATCAGAAAACTATGTCTGCTCTAGTTTACCCTTAGCAAACAACTTCCCCTCTTTTTGAAATGAAAAAGAAACCCTAGGAAGTAACCAGTGGCTCTGGAGAGACTCTCACTCAGAGCCCAAGGCTCTCTTGTGGTCTAACTGGTCGGTTTGCTGCTGGATAAAATCTTTAGCTTCTTTCTGTTCTGTGTAATTCTTCAGTATTTTGAACAAGATGAACAATCTGGATACACCAGTGTAAACTGAGACCCCTTACATCTGAGTTAGTAATGGGACACATTAGAGCCGGAAGACTGAGAGCTAGGGCCACAGTTATTAGAGACGACAGTTACCTGCTGAGAGGAGATGTACATGGGGGGATATCTGTGTCTATGCAGACAGAGATACATGTGGGAGAATTAGCAATACACAGAAAACTGAGCAAAAATTAAAATTGTAAGCCAGGCAGTGGCAGTGGTGGTGCACACCTTTAATCCCACCACTCGGGAGGCAGAGGCAGGCAGATCTCTTTGAGTTCGAGGCCAGCCTGATCTATAAGAGCTAGTTCCAGGACAGGCTCCAAAGCCACAGAGAACCCCTGTCTCAAAAAACCAAAAAATAAAATAAAATAAAATTGTAGTATTGTTAACTTCAGAGAAAAAAAACAAAGGAAATGTAATACAAGCATAACACACACACAACATTAGCTGTTCACATTTGTCTGAAAATCGCATTGACAGTTTGGAACATTGGCTGTACTAAGTTTGTGTTTTTCATTTAATGGCAAGGAGAGTTAGGTTAGTGGTTGAGGGCACTTGTCCCTGAAGAGGACCTGGTTCAGGCACTAAGCACCCGTATGGTGGAGCGTATCCACGGTAACTCCAGAATCTCTCTTCTGACCTCCTCAGGCACCAGGCTCGCTTGTGATGCACAAAACCCCTATACATGTTTAAAATAAATACATTTTTTAAAAATAAAATATTTTGAAATACTTTTTTCAGTCGCCTAGGAGGTCATGCTAGTTTTCTTCTTTTCCAATTTAGCATGGTATTTCTGTTTCTTTGCACAGAATTAAATGGGCATTTTGGAATTTTAGAGACTCATCGTGAATGCTGGTGGGCTCCAATCACTGTGGGAGGAGGCAATGCCATTTTCAGCTCAACATAACTTTTTACCGTACATCACCAAAACTTCTGAAATAACCCAAATTTTGAAAGGATCTAATGTATAAAAATGCCAGGAAAACCTGGCTCCCCGGGAGGATCCTGGCAGCTCAGGCTATCTTAGAAATGAAAAGATCTGTTACTTGCCCGGCCAAGGTTGGTTGACCTGCAATTCATTTAATACCCTACCCCACTCCCATTCTCATGAGATCGGTGGAGACCATTGGAAAACTTCCCGTCCTTTCCCAAGCGCTCATAACTAAGAGGTGGACTTGGGGCTAGGCGGTCCCGACTCTGCCACCCTCCCTGCAGCACCGAGCAGGCACCGAGAGCCTTTTATCATGTTTGACTGGGGAGTGGTTGGGGTCACGAGTCAGTGAACAACTGCAGGGCTCCACTCGTCCCGAGGCAGGGGATGGAGTGAGTGGGGAGGACAGGGTGTGGGGAGCGAAGCGGCGGACTGGGGACCCTTTGCCTGGGCAGAGGAAGACAGAAAGCCTGTGGAGGCAAGACCCCTCCTTACTTGGTCGGTCAAAGAGGAGGAAGCTGGTGAGTTGGTTCAGCAGCTCCATTATCCGATGTTTTTCTAAATATTCCTTAGCCAGAAGCTCCCTGTCACCCTCAGAGTTCATGTTTCCGTGCTCAGCTGTTGCTAGGCGACCCGGCAGCGTCCTGGAGCCCCGACTCCGCCCCTCTACGCGTTCAGTCACGTGACGCGCCTAGCCACCACCACAACGACCACCACCACCTCCTCTTCCTCTTCCCCTTCTCCTCCCCCTTCCCCCTCTCCGCCTCCTTCTCTTTCTTCTTCTCTTCCTCCTCTTCCTCCTCCTCCCCCTTCTCCTTCACCTTCTCCTTTTCTTTCTCCTCCTCCTCCTCCTTCTCTTCCTCTTCCCTTTCTCCTCTTCCTTCCCCCTCTCCTCCTCCTTCTCTTTCGTCTTCTCTTCCTCCTCCTCCTCCTTCTTCTCCTCCCCCTTCTCCTTCCTCTTCTCCTCCTCCTTCTCTTCCTCTTCCTCCTCCTCTTCCTCCTCCTCCCCCCTCTTTTCCTTCTCCTCCAGCTCTCTCTCCGGGTACCTCGCGCACACCTTCCCGCCCTAGAACAATGTCCTTCCAGGGTCTTCCGTGGTGCAGAAGCGTAGGTGTGGCGGGCAGTCAGCCAGGGCACGTGCGCTTGCGGGACGAGGGTCAACCCTTCCATCGACCGAGGCTGGGCATGGTTGGTACCTGTCGCTGCACCCGGCTCTGTGCCTGTTTGTCGGAGGATGAGGCTTTAGATATTAAGAACACCGGATTCACCGATAAAAGAACTAACGTCTGCAGTTCTGAGAGCCCTAAAAAGCATTTTTGCTGATGAGCGCCCTGCATGGATGCTCTGGCTACCGGTAGGAGGTCTCAGCTTAAGGATTCTGAGCCCAGAGGGTTGGCTGCTTAAACTTTTCCCACCTTTAACGCTTTTCAAGTGGGACCTAGGTATATAAATTCAACAACAGGTCTTTGAAGTCAGGTGTGGTGGTGCAGGCGTGTATACCCAAGCAGTTTGGGGTGGGGATCCAGGCCCGCCTGGGATACACGACCCTGCTTCAGAAAACGGAAGCAAACTGGAAATTCTTTTTTTCCCCCCAAATCAAAATCTCACTTAATGATTTTATTTTATTCTATAAAATTCAAGGCAGCAAATCAAACATTTGGAACTAGGATATAGCTCAATGGTACAGTATGTCAAGACACAAGGTTAGCCCCTCAGCACTGCGATACCAACAGCAGCAGCCAGAAACTCTAAACAAAGCCAAAAGGCTCATTTAAGAGGGCTGGGGGTGTAGACCAGTGAGTGAGCACTGGTCTAGTGTGAGGGCTGCTGTAGATCTAATCCCAGCACCAGAAAAACAAAACCAAAACATATAAACTCAGAATCTACAGCAGGATGTAAAGGTGCACACTGTAATTACAGCAGGGAGCGAGCAGACCAGTAAAATAAATAAATCAATAAGTTAATTAATCCTTTCGGTACAGTCTGATAAATAAATCTGACATGATATACGATGAGGAATGACAGTAGGAAAATATCGAGTCTCTGTTTTCTGTGATTAAGCCTTTATATTTCTACACAAGAAGAAAATTTGCACGTACAGTAAAACATTGAAACCCATTACATACAATACTCTCAAATCTGAGTTAGGCAGTGTTTGCTGGGACTTTAAGATGTGACGCATGGGCACTTACGAGTGAGTTCAGAACCAAGCTTGAAGGGAAGTCAGGTGATTCAACGCTGCCAGAAGCACCTTGGATTCATTATGTGCTTGAGTCTTGGGCTATTGTACGCTCAGAAACTAATGTTGCCAAATATTTTAAGATCTCCAATCTGATTGTTGATGTGAGATTCCCCTCTGTATGCTGTAAATACCATTGGTTAATAAACAAATTGTCTTGGGTCTGAACAGGGAACTTTTTAAATGTTTTGTCATTATGAAATTTAAGTTTTCTGATAAAAATTGCATTCAGTTGGATGATACTACCCACATTTAAAGTGATTTATTAGTTTGAACAGTATTAGTAAATCTTTTCAAAATAAAAATAAATAACGAAATACACTCCACTCTGACCCAGAAAGTCCATGTCTACCCCAACTCTTGAAAATGTGCTCCAAGCGGCAAGTTTAAGAGTGTTTACAATATAGGCGCTGGCAACAACCGGGGAGATGGACCATCTGCTTGCCCTGTGAGTGTGAGAACCCAGTTCAGTCCCCAGAATCCATGTCTAAGAAGAAATACAAACAACAAACAAACAAAAAACAAACAGAAAACCCTGCCTGCATAGCATTGCTGGCTTATAATCCCAGGGCTGAGGAAGACAGGGAGGTCTCTGGGGCTCATTGGTCTGCCAGTCTAGCCTACTTGGTGAGTTCTATGCCACTGAGCAATCTTGTCCCAAAAACAAGATGAAAAGGGCTGGAAAGATGGCTCGGCAGTTAAGAGAGCTTGATGCTCTTGCAGCGGAACTGAGTTTGGTTCTAGTACCTATATGTCTGCAGCCTGTAACTCCAGCTCCAGGGGATCTGAGGACCTTCCCATCTCTGTAGCCACCTGCATGTCTGCAGCCTGTAAATCCAGCTCCAGGGGATCTGATGGCCTTCCCATCTCTGTAGTCACCTGCATGCTTATGCACAAGAACAAGAACACACAGATACAAGCTCTCTGCTACAGCTAAAGACATCTTTCCTTCTTGTGCAATTCATTAATTTACTCTCTTTCATTAATTTACTCTCTTGGAGTTTACCTGGCCCTCAAGAAAATAGCTCCGTTTTCTGTCCTCTGAAACCTAGATTATTGCAACATGGCCCTGCTCACTTCTTTCCTGGTTGTTATTTTCTGTTCCAACAAGTCTCTTCGGCTTTTTGCACAATGTCGCGAATCTAGATGCTTGCTCTCCGGCTATGAGTCTTACTTCTCAAGCCTGTCTGGAAATCATGTTCCAGGGAAGTGTCCAGGCGCCACCTAGTGGAGAGAACTGTCACTGCTTTCTCCCGGGCAGGACCTGGCATTCAGGCTTCTGTAGTTATCCTCAGAGCACCTGGTAAAACTTTATATAAATGGGACCATATAGTGTGTGGGTGTCTGGCTCTTTTCTCTCGCCATGCGCAGACATATTCAAAACTCATCACAGGTATCGCTGGTTTGTTCTCTTTATGGCTGAGTAGGACCCGGCCATGCAGATAAGTTCCGTACATCTGTTGATGGGGATGTGGGTTGTCTCACTTTGGGGGTGTTACAAATAAAGCAGCTTACAGATCTTTGTGTTTATCGCTTAGTATTTGAGGAGCAAACACTTAGGGATGGAACAAGAGGCAGCCTGCTGGGGGCCGGAGAGATGGCCGGAGAGTGGTTAAGAACTCAAGTTTGATTCCCAACACTCACAGTAAGGGCCTTACATTCACCCTTTATCCCCATCTCCAGGGGGATCTGATACCCCTGGGCTCCCCAGGTCCCTGTACTCACTTGCAAACATGTACATATACTTTAAAATAAAAAATAGCAATAGAGAAAAAGAGGAGGAAAGAGAGAAAGAGATGGAGGGAGGAAAGTGGGAGAGAGAGAGAGAGAGAGAGAGAGAGAGAGAGAGAGAGAGAGAGAGAGAGAGAGAGAGATGCATGCGAGATGCTTAATCTGAAAGTATTAAATGCTTTCACGGGTTATTGAAGTTGGATAGCCAGGACCGATCTGCACTTGTGAGCTGTGTGTGGGCGAGGTGGGGAGCACACCGCCCCTGCTGAGTACGGAGCTGTAGAGTCTCCACCCTTAACACACCCTGGGTCACGTGGGGAGGCTTCCGCAAACGTCCAGAAGTCTGGTGAAATGACCTTGGGGTCGTGGACACAGAACTGAGTTAGGGAGCTCAGTTTATTAACCGCTCTCTAGATGGTTCTAGAGCTAAGAGACCAACCATTCTGATTATCTCAAGAACCTCTCAGTCCCTAAGAGACCAACCATTCCGATTCTTTCACGAACCTCTCAGTCCTGAACTGCAGAAAAAGGCAGGCAAGCTGGAGCATTGCTCCGCCTATTTGCGCTCCATTGGGCTATGACGTCAGGCTGATTGACTGGCGACCCTAGAGCTGCCGACTAGGATCTCTGCTGTGTGTCGAGGGAGGAGCCCTGTGAAGCAGGAGTCAGGACTCAGAGTCGGTCAGAGTAGGCTGTGGGCCACTTCTGGTTTTGTTTTAACCAGTAACAAATCAGAAATGCCCCAACTTGGAGTTTTGGTTATTAAAAGGGAACAGGTGTGGGCTAGAGACATGGCACAGCAATTGAGTGCTTGCTACTTTTGCTGATGGTCTAGGTCTGATTCCCACCATCATGGAGGCTCACGACCTTTTTAACTCCAGTTCCAGAAGATCCAGCGCCCTCTTCCGGCCTCTGCCGTTAACTGGCGCACACAAAAGTGCACTTATATGCGTGCCGGCAAATCGTTCATACACATAAAAAATAAATCCATCTTTTTAAACGTAGAAAAGGGTATCGGGGATGTGTGTCAGTTGTAGAGCACTTGTCTTGACGCCTGGGACAGATTTCTACCACAGAAGAAAAGGAGAGAAAAAGAGCTCACAGCCACCCTTCTATGCTCTCTCTGCCTCCCAGTTTCTGGGGTGATGAGGATGTGATACCAAACCTGACACATTATCAGTCAGTACCAGTAATACCAGCATCAACACTGCCAAGCCGGGGAATCTCTGTCCTTTATCCCTTTCTTTCTTTCTTTCTTTCTTTCTTTCCTTCCTTCCTTCTTTCTTTTTTTTTTTTTTTTTTTTGTTTTTGTTTTTTTGAGACAGGGTTTCTTTGTAGCTTTAGAGGTTGTCCTGGGACTAGCTCTTGTAGACCAGGCTGGCCTCGAACTCACAGAGATCCACCTACCTCTGCCTCCCGAGCGCTGGGATTAAAGGCGTGCGCCACCACCGCCCGGCCCTTTATTCATTTCTTGAAGCCAGAGGTGTGAAGGCTGCTCTCGGGGCAGCTGGAAGATGCCTCCCGGCAGATGGCACAGTGGAAGATGGTGCTTTTGCAGGGCTGGGGCAATGGGCAGGTGGCATAGAATCTTGTTTCTTTCCCCTTGCTAAAACTGAGAATGCATTGCCCACTCTACTGCTAAGGCATTGGCGTTAGACTTCTGCTGCATCGAGGGGTCATGAGCTTTTGAAGTCCGTCTGGTAACACAGCTCCCCAGATATTACTTTCAGTGAGAGACTAGGTTAGATGCCAGTGAATCGTTGGTAGCCGAGCCCCAAATGGGATTGCTATGAAGGAAGACAGAGAATGGTTTGCACTATTTAAAAAAAAAAAGCTTATGTATGCATATGCATCATATACATACATATATGGAAGGGGCTCCTCACATAGGCCAGACTGTCTCCAACTATTAAGTAGTTGGCACTGGCTTGAACTTCTGAGCCTCCTGTCTCCACTTCCCAGTGCTAGGATTATAGGCAGACTCCTCCGTGTTCAGTTTATTCTGTGCGGAGACTGAAACCCAGGGCCTCATTTGTGATAGCCCCAGGTACAGCCTGAATGGCCTTAAACACATGATCTCCCTTCAGCATTTCCCTGTGGTTGAGAGACACCAACCTGACTCCATGAGCTCCTTTTTCTTCCAGGACTGCCTTCATTGTGTCTGTCCTGCCCCAAGAGCATGTGTGCTGCACTGGCCAGAGTAAGCGGTGTGCTATGGTTGGCTGACTGCCTTCCCAGTGCTTTTAGGTGAGTTTGCACTGCCCACTTGATGTTGGTACTGTGGGTACACTGAGAAGAGCAAATGCTCTCCTCCTCCTCCTCCCAATACCTACAGGTCCACATTTGTTCACAACCACCGACTCCTTTATTGTTTAATTCAGATGTTTATTGGACACCAGCTGTGTAACTGATGTCATTTAGCAACTAATCAGCAATCAAAGGGATGACCCAAGTGTTTCAGAATATTTGTGTATCTTTGCAAAGGTGCATTGGATTACCTGGGTGTTTCAGAATATTTGTGTATCTTTGCAAAGGTGCGTCACATTTGTTTAGCTATGTAAAGATGCGCTGCTGTTTTACCTTGCCTGCCTAAGGCTCCTAATTAGTCTAATAAAAACCTTAATGGCCAATAGCAAGGGAGGAGGTAAAGGCAGGACTTGTGAGCAGGGAGACTAAGTAGGAGGAGGAATTTAGGCTTGAGGGGAGAAAGAAAAGAAAAAGACACCAGGAGGATGCCAGGAGCCAGTCAGACAGACTTCAAGGAAGCGGGAAAGTAGGACATACAGAATGAAAGAAAGGTAAAAAGCCCCGAGGCAGAATGCAGATGGACAGAAACAGGTTAGATTAAGTTATGAAAACTAAAAACAAGCCTAAGCTAAGGCAGAGCATTCACTATTAATATTGTCTCCATGTCTTTATTTGGGAGCTGGTTGGCGGCCCAAAGGAAACACCAACTCCACCCAAGCCTCACCTTTTCTGAATTTTAAAGTGACCCCAAAAGGCAAATTAGGAGTTCTGTTACAATGGATTGCTCGCGGTTTCTGGAAAAAGTCTCATACTGTCAGTGATATATATCCCACATGATAATCTCTCCAATTTCACAATGCCACTGGAAAGCGTCCAAGAAAGATCACGTTTAAATCAATCTGACACACTTCATGTGGTTGCGATTGCTAATGTATGCACACGTGGCAGCTATCCACCTTTTAAATTATTACATTTCTTTGTGAGCATGTATGTACGTGCATACCTTTGGACACAGGCGGAGGTCAGCTTCTACTGGTAGCCCCAGGTGCTGAACTCAGGTTTTGGGTTGGGTAGCACATTCCTTTATCTCATGCATCACCTAATTAGGCTTCTTCTTAAATAATTTTTTTTGAACCGTTGTTAATTAAACCAAGGACCTTGTGTATGCTAGGCAGACATTCTTCTCTTCCACTCAGGCCCTATGCAGGCCTTCAAAGCTGAATCAGGCACTGTACCCTGAGAATCAGAGAGGTGAGATTAGTGCCCCTCCCTCTCCATACTGGAGATGGAACCATGGCCTTGGATGTGCCACACAGAGACTTTCTATTGCTGAGCCACACAGCCAGTTCTAATGCCTATAAATGTCATTACGATGCAGGCATATGTATCTCATCCAAATCAGAGTGAATCCAAACAATACAGATTAGCTGTAATACACTGATATTTGTTTATTTATTTCAGAGTTTGAAGACAGGGTCTCCAGCAGCTCAGGCTTGCATCAAACTTCTACGCAGCTAAAGGTGATCTTGATCTCCTGATCTGCCTGCTTCTGCTTCCCAAGTGTTGGGATTCCAGACTTGTGTCCACAGAATTCTACAAAAGAACTTCCGATGAGAAGAGACAGTCCTGTATTGCCCTACATTTCACCTCCAACCCAAGGTTTCTGAGCCTGGTAATAAAACTCTCAGGGTCCCACTTCCCTCTAGTGTGCTGAGGGCCCTGGAAGGGGAAAGTGGGCAACCATTGGCAGCATGTAGGGGATGCGCGGTGCTGGTGTCTGTGAGGGTCACTGCAGGTCTAACCATCTCATAGGCGACCTTCAACCCTCCGTTCGAATTTCAAAACAAGTGTTTCACAACCTCTTCTGTTTCACCTCCCAGCTCAGGGAAACCACAGGAGAATATGGCCGTCTGGCCAATATTCTTCTCTAACCACTATATAACTTTATACTTTCTGTTAAGACAACAATAGGTCCAAAACTGCTCTCTCTCTCTCTCTCTCTCTCTCTCTCTCTCTCTGTGTGTGTGTGTGTGTGTGTGTGTGTGTGTATGCGCGCGCGCGTGTGTGCGTGTGAGTGTGTGCAAAATTTTAATTTAAGAGTGCCCAGGAAAGTGAATATGCCTTAAGTCTATAACCTGATAAATATTTCACACATGAATAGATCCATTTAACAAGCATTCAGGTCAAGCTCCTGGAGCATCTCCCAGCTCTCTAGACATCTCCCCTGTGCGCCCCCAAAGGTAACAGCTATCATATGAATCAGTGTGTTTGCATTCACGGCCTTAATTCACCAAGGTTACTTTGAATGCCAATTCATTAATTAAAATGTTAAACAATGCTGGGCTCAGTGTGGGCCTGGTAGGAGCATCCTCCAGGTGCCTGCAGGTGAGCTGGGGCTGGAGGCACCTCTGTGGGCACATCCTGCAGCAGTCAGCCAGTCTTGTGCTCAATGCTGTATTCCTGGGCTATACAAAGTGGTCTCAGGGTATCAAGCTGGACCGAACCGAAAGCCTTGTAAAATTGGAAAAACACACGTCTCATTCTTTCCTGTAGAGAAGCCTGAGTGTTGAGACTGGAGATGGAGCTCAGAGGCAGACACTTGCTGAGCGTGCACAGGTCCCTGGGTTCCGTTCCCAGCTCCACAAATAAATGGAGATCCCAAGTCTCCATTGATTTCTTTCCCATGAGACTCTGCTTTGTCCTAGCTCAAGGATGTGCCAGATTTGTTACCCCCTCTCCCCATTCCCTGGGGCAGCATCTGGATTATTCAGGAACCTAGAAGATATTGGGGGGGGGCATGAATTTAACTAAAAGATTGCTGGGAAATCAGCCAGGGAAGTAGATGAGAGAAAACGAAATCTTATTCAAATGTGTGTGCTCTGCAGCAGCCTCCTCCACAGAGCGTCCTCGGGTTGCAGAGGAAGCTGACGCTTTTGCGATGATAGTGTTGAACTTAAAACACAGTAAAATATTTGAAGGAGAAAGGAGAAACTCAGAGAGCTCCATAATTGTTTTAAATTAAGAGCACCTTCCCAATGTTAATGACCTCAGTTCAGATTTGCCTTTTGAATTGTCTCGGTAACCTCGACACCTCCACGCTTCTGGCAAATGTCCCAAGGTGATTTTGGAAAGATTCACAAGTGTATGGGACTAATTTGGTTTGGGGGGCACTCATTTCTTTTACATCTTCACATTGACTTTTCTAGTTGGATAGAGGATAATGATGCAATGAACAGAAATTAAACATGAACGTTCCTCCCTATGCGATTCGTTCAGAAACATAGATCTGTAGCATGATTGATAAAAACTCAGAGACAGAAACCGGGGTTCAACCTGAAGGTCAGCAGAGCAAACAGCCAGCCACCTGCTCTCACCTCGACCTCAGTCTGAAATGGCCATCCTGCCTCCAGGAATCTCAGAACGGACTGTGGGAGAGAGAGCTGTCTCCTCCCGTCATATTCCTCTCTAGGGCTGGGATTAAGGGTGTACCTCTTCTGCCCGGTTTCTATGGCAACCTAGTGAGGCTACTGGGATTAAAGCTGTTTGCTATCACTGCCTGGTCTGTAAAACTGATCAGCTGTTTTACTCCCTGAACTTTGGGCAAGCTTTATTTATTAAAATACAAATGAAATATCAGTACACAGATCCCAGCAAAGTTGCTGCTGCCCTAGACTAAGCCCAACCAGAGCAAGAATGCAAGAAACAACTCATTAAGCAAGCAGCTATTGCCTCATGTGGAGTGCTAGAAGAGAGAAAAATATTTGAGCCAAGCGAATTGCAAAAGCCTGAGTAAAGCGGCCGCACGACACATCAAACTTTAACAAAAACACCGGTAGGAACAGAAAAGCTCAGGAGAACTGTGGAGGTAGAGGTGATTTCTCCAGGAAGTGCAATGTCAAGGACACAGAAGTTGAAGGGAACGTACATGTGACTGTTATTAGCAGGCTGGTGGGGCCTCATCCAACCTCCTCTGCTGCTCAGTGGGACCGTTCTGAATCAACCCTCAGCTGGGCTTGTGAGATGGGGCAAGAGTACTCACCAAGCCTGGGGGCCTGAATTCAACCTTCAGAACTCACATGGAATGGGAGAAAACTAATGTCCGCAAGCTATCCTCTGATCTATAAATAAACAAATAAATAAATGCTATAAATGAGAAAAAAAGTAGATACGGTAAGTCATGAGAGCTGGGGTGGGGGGTGTGCTTCTAGAGTGCTTGCCCTGGATTCCATCCCCAGCATTGTGTAAACCTGGTTATACACAATGTTGATTCCGGAATCTCACCCAAGCTGCACAGAGAGGCCCAGACCAGTCTGAGACACATGGGATCCCGTCACGCAAATAAAATAAAAAAAGAACCAATCAATTAACAGGGCTTCATATGGGAGGACCAGAGTGGATAGGCCTTCTTAAGTGTGAGATGTCACTGTGCTAGTGCCATCATGAGGAACCTGTCTCAAGCTTGCAGGCCCAGCAAGCAGCAGAGGTGACTTCAGCGGGCCCAGTTGTCACGCGTGCTCCCCTGTGCAGTGACAGATGCCATGATCTATAGACAGCAACTTGGGAGAGAAAGGTTGATTTCAGCTTACAGGTGAAACCTACCACGAAGGGAAGGCGGGGCAGGAATCATGCAGTAGCTGGTGCAGAGGAGACAGCCCTCCCATGGAGGCTGTTAACTGGCTCGCTTCTCCTTGCTGGCTTGCTTGGTTTGCTCTTTTCTGTCCCAGGACCATCTGCCCAGGGGTGGTACCACTCAGAGTGGACTAGGCCCTTCTTCATCCATCATCAGTCGAGAAAATGCCTCCCAGACCAATGCCTGCAAGCCAATCCGATGAACGCATTTTCTCAACTGAGGTTCCTCCCCCAGATGATACTAGTTTATGGTAAATTGACAAAAAAAAAACAAAAAACAAAAAAAACAAAAAACAAAAACCAACCTACCCGTCTGTTCACTAAGCTTCAAATCTGCTTCTCATGGTCTTTCCCAAACAGTAAATGTGTCTGCTTGGACCTGTGGCAAAATGACAAGATATCTGCCTGGGTTTGCTCAAGAGAATCTTGGCTCTAAGTGATCTTTTTCCGCTCCTGGTTACTCAGACCCCTAGACCTAGGCTATCTTCTCTGAGTTAGGATCTTTTGCAAATGGCCAATGTGCTCCCAAGAACTGTCTGTCAGTCCAGTTTCTTCAGCAACTATTTCATTCTTTCTTCACTTTCCCCAGACTCCTCTCAGGCTCTCAGGCACACTCTGCTTGCCCTGCGGCCACTGAAGACGTGGAGTTCTCTCGGCTTCCCATCTCCACCCTTTTCTGCTTCCTAGGGGTCTCATTTCTTCCCGCACTCCGCCATCTCAGTAAAACATTTCATTACTAACCACAGCGATGGCACTAATCAAACCAACCCTTTAAAATGCTTGTGTGCAAAATGTTTGTGATGAAGATAATTGAACACGCAATGAAACACAAAGCCCAGGAGAGGCAGCGGTATTAATATTTGTTATTTGCTCATGAAACAGAGATTGTTCATTCCTGTAGCTGAGTCCTGTCCAAGGTGACCATGGAAGTTTGTCTTATGTGTGTGGCTGTTTTGCCTGTGTGTGTGTGTCTGTGTCCGTGTGAGTGCAGTGTCCAAGGACACCAGAAGAGTTTGTGAGATTCCCCTGGGACTAGAGTGACAGACAGCTGTGAGCTGCCATGTGGGTTCTGGGAATTGAACCCGAGTCCTCTGGAGGAGCACCAGTGTTCTTAAGTGCTGAGCCATCTCCCCAGCCCCTGGAAGTTTTGATTCTATTTTCCTAGTTGACACTGTTTGGGACACACTCCACCACTGATGTGGCAGCTCTCGGTTCCCTTGCCGTTGTAGTCTTCTTCCTAGGCCACTGTTGAGAACCCGCGTGCCATGTCTAACGCTGAAGTCTGCCTGAGGTTTGCTGTCATCAGCTGAACTCAAACTTCCTTCCAACATACACAAAAGTTGGGCTGTTTCCAAAAGGCTCCGTGGCAATCATGTCTACCTTACAAGGATGGCACAGTCTAGGTGCCCTCTGTCCCCTCTTGTTAAGAACCAGCTCAACCACTGATTTTCTCTGCACTCATCTAAGCCTGGCCTGTTGTGTACCGGCACCGTATCTCCTCCAGCTGCTCGACAGGGGCTATGGTGGAGGACGTGCCTAACATGGCAGCATAACCATCTTCTCTGCTTCTGCAGCATCTCTCTCTCCCGTTCCCCACTGCCTCGCCTGCTTAAGATTCTAGTGGGGTCTCCTTCCCTGAAAAACAAACACTGCCATCATTTCTACCCCAGCCTCAAACTCCCTTTGTGCCTTCTAACCTCCCTAGGATGTTTGTGCTCCTATAGAACACCCTTGCTTGGAGCTGGGTGCAGTGGCGCACACCTTTAATCCCAGCACTAGGGAAGCAGAGACAGGTGGATCTCTAAGCTTGAGGCCAGCCTGGTCAACAGAGTGACTGCCCTCCCAAGCCAATGCCTTCAGCTTAGACTGGCTGAGAGCCTCGGTGGTGTGGACTTCATGCTGCGTGTGTGTGTATGTGTGTGTGTGTGTATGTGTGGTATGGTGTGTGTGTGTGTCCGTGTGGGGTGTGCGGAGTGTGTGTATGGTGTGTATGTTTGTGTGGGGTGTGTGAGGTGTGTGGTATGGTGTGTGTGTCTGTGTGGGGGGTATGTGGGGTGTATATGTGTGTGGGGTATGCGGTGTGTGTGTGGTGTGTGTGTGTGTATGTGTGTGTGGTATGGTGTGTGTGTCTGTGTGGGGTGTGCGGAGTGTGTGGTGTGTATGTTTGTGTGGGGTGGGTGAGGTGTGTGGTATGGTGCATGTGTCTGTGTGTGGGGTGGGGTGCGTGTGTCTGTGGGGGGGTATGTGGGGTGTATATGTGTGTGGGGTGTATATGTGTGCGGTGTGTGTTGTGCGTGTGTGCGTGTGTGTGGGTGTGTGGGGGCCAGTGGCTGGCACTGGGTGTCTTTTCCAGCTGCTCCTCCATTTTATTTTTTGACACAGTCTCTCACTGACCTGGAGCTTACAGCTTGATAGCACTGCTGGCCAGCAAGCCCCAGGGACCTTCCTGCCTCTGTCCCCAGCAGGAACCATGAGCACTGCTGTTTATGAGGGTGCAGGAGATGAGCTTTGTGTCGTTAGACTTGTGTGACAATCACTGTACTCTCTGCGCCACCCCCAGTCCTCTCCATGCCCTCTTGATGCAGCAGCTCAGACCTTAGCGAATAGTTTTCTTCATGGAAGTAAACGCGCACATACAAAACAGAACTTTAAAAAACAAAAAGCTTTCTTTGCATCATTCTACACTGTATTTACTCCCAGTTCACCTTTGCTTCTTTGGTTTTGTTGACCGCTGCCTTACCTTCTGTGTGGCCTTTCCTTCCCTGACTTAGGGACAAACTGTTCTTTTTCAGTGGGAGACATCTCCCTGTGTAAAGGAGCTCATCTGGGTTGCCCTGAGCAGGAGCACTGTCAGCCACACCCATCTCTGGTTCCTCTGTTCAGCAGACTGGGAATCTACGCCTTGGCCCACCCTGCACGCTGACAAACAGCAGTGAAGCTAGGGGCTCCTCTTCTTGAGCACTGCAGACATCACTTAGGTCTCTCAGCCTTTGTTTCTAAGAGTGTGACATCAGTTCAAGAAGATCACTATTTTGTAGTAATTAAGAGTGCATTCAAACCTGCATCCTAGGCTAACATGTAAACCTTTATGTCTGTCCTTTCAAATATAGGCAGCTCAAGCTTCAGCACCGTGGGGGCATGGTGATACGTGCTGGTACTCTCAATACAGGAGAGATGGAGGCAGCAGAATCAGTAGTTCAAGGTCATCCTTGGCTCCATAGTTTGAGGCTAGCCTGGGCCATATGACACCATGTCTTAACCCCCACCCTGAAAAAAATCCTCAGCATATTCTTTGGGGTTCTTCCCCTACCCACTGATCCCACCATGGTAGCCATGGGATAGTTCCAGAAGGTGCTGTCGTTTGCAACGTTGGCAGCTTTCTGGATAGTCGTACCCACGAGGGTCTGGGTGGTTTCAAAGGTGTACTGAAGTGAAAATGAAGATTCGGGCTCTCATTTTGCACGTGGTCCTTCTGCACTACGTGAACACTGAACCGCTTTCAGAGAGTACCCCAGGTTACTTAAGTGATGAGCGGGGGGTTGGGGGGGACTCAAGGAAACACCACTCCTGCAGCAACAACAAAGCCCTTTCTGCCTTGGGCTTCCACCTCTGAAGAAAGTGTCTGCACCCAGCATGCTTCCTCTGAAAGCTTGCACTAGCTGAGCAAGTCTGCAATGCTCCTAACCCATCATTTCTCTTTATAGATATTATTATTATCCTGGGGCCACAAGGCCACCTCAGCCCCCAAGACAGGATCTCACTGTGTAGCTCAGGCTGTCCTGGAACTCACAGAGATCCTCCTGCCTCTACCTCCTGAGTGCCACTAGGCCTGGCTTCTCTTTTGGTCTCTTGCAGTGGCTTGCACAGGATGCTCTAGACAGCAGGTGCTGTGCTACTTCAGGGGACCAGACGGCTCCACATCACTACCCAAATCCCTTCAAAGCCCAACTCTGCCAGCTCTTAGGTGACCTAGTCCTTTCTTCTGTCTCTCTGCCTCTGTTCCAATAAGAGACTCATGAAGCTTTTCCTGCCTCGGGAGACTTCCGGCTCCTACCTTTTCCTCATAGGGAGCTCCTGGCATGGAGAACACTTCCATGTTAGACCAGCTTCTGTCGTCATTTTCTCTCCTCCTTAGCTCGGTCCTCCCCCACCAAAGCATTTGCTACAATCTGCAATTCACTCTGGACCGTATGTTAATTTGCTTTCTGACTGAGCTGCCTCTGGAAAATAGCTGGGCTTCTGTGTATGTCTTGTTGGAGAAAAAGAAGAGCATAGTTCAGGGGCAGGCACAGAGGTGGTCCTGCAAAGATTTGTTCAGTGAGTTAGTTCACCATCTTCCACTGCATCCTCTCCCATCATCAATGTCCTCCCAGAAGGGCTGTTCTAAAGAGAATACCTCTATTCACAAACAAAACAAAACGTAGTCTCATAAAATTTATAAAAGCCTGGAGACGTTGTTTTTACAAACATATAAATTATTTTATTTACAAAGCCATGTAACCAAAAAAAAAAAAAAAAAAAAAAAAGCAAAAACAAAAAAAAAATACAATCGTTCAGTGGAGAAAGCTTCCAGACCTGGTGCAGACCACAGCAGGATCAACAGATACAGTTTCGTTCTTTCTTTGAAAACCTGTAAGCCATAGAGTTTACTATTTACACCTACTTCAGACATGTATTTGCTTACAACGTCACAGGCATGGAATGGATTCTATCTGATAGTGCTAATCCATAAAGGTGCGGGACGACGGAGGGAAATGCTTAGTGTTACAAAACGCGGATCATAGAAAAGAAACCCACGCCACGACTGTGGCCTTGGTTGAGTAGGGTCGGACATGCTCTCTTCAAAATTCTTCTGGAAAAGCTTCTAAAATTGGTTAGTAGGAAAGGACAAACGGACAGGTGCAAATTCTAGTCTGTGCAACAATGGTTATTTAATTCACCCCATGACTGACCAGCTACATAAAACCCACAGAGTTCCGTTAGAGTGCCATGGGCTGACGGCATAACAAAATATAAGGTGTAAATAGAAAATTTCCTTTTTTCCTTTTTTGTTTTTTTAAACAAGAGTTCATTGAGAATCAGAATAATAGAATACGCTGTATAAACTATTTCCTACAAAGGCTGATCAGCGCTATTTACAGTTGGTACATTGATACAAAAGAAGGCATACAAGTTATCCAACTCGATTTTTTGATTTTTAAATTTTATATGGCTGACAGGTCTATGCGGAGGCTGAGACGAGTCAGGAGCTCCTCAGGCAGACAGGGGTGTGAGCAGCCAAGGGGCCGAGACGGAAGGCTGAGTGGGGTGTGGGGAACAGAAAGACCCGAAGAGACGACTCTCCCGATGTGTCAGGCGTTGGTCCAGTGGAATCCATGAGAACAAACACAAAGGAAATCTTTTCTTTGCATTCCATTATTTTTTCCTAGCTACAAGCGTTTTTTGTTTTTTTGTGTTTTTTTTTTTTTTTTAATACATCAGAACGTAAACCCGGGGCTGACTGTTAACAAAAAGATACGGGTTTTTTCCCTTTTTGCTCAGTTTTCTGAAATTGTCCTCACCTTTTGGTCAAAGCGGTCTCTCAAGAAAGTAAGCAGCATTAGGTGGAGAGCCTCTTTATTGCGGCTTCCGGTGCGAGACCCAGGGCGGACCTTGCTGAAGCCTGCTTGCTCCCTCCGCCTCTGTGAAGTCGCTGTTCCTCAGAAGCAGCCATGTCTCCTCTCAACCTTCGGTTTCCCTCTCTGAATAGAAGAGTTTAGGGGCCAGAGGCTTATTTTGTTGCTGAGACTTGTTTTGTTTTTAATCCCGCAAGTTTTACAACTCAAAATAAATTATGTATTTATATTTATATATATATATATATATAAAACAAGACATCTAAAACCGAACAAGACAAAAATTGTGCAAAAATAACAAAGATATATACACACTTTTGAGTCTGAAGAAATGTACAATAAAAACATAATTCAAAGAACATTTTAAAAATATAAACATTGCTCAAACTTTCAGAAGTTTCATATTGTTTCTGAAACTATTCTGGTCAGTTAGCTCTGTAATATAGTAAAACATAAATTATTACAAAATTAACACTATAAAAATTTACTTTAAGAATATCTTCTAAACTTTTTTCAAAGGATCTAACCTTGTTTATAATTTCTTAAACATTTATAAGTCTTAAAATCTGCCTTAACCTTAAAAAAACAACAAACACCCCCCCAAACAAAAAAGTAACAATCACCCCTTAAATTTGCAGCCCCCTCCCCCCCCGCCGACATAAATTAACCAGCATATAAGTGCACTTTTAACACTGGAGAAAGAAAAGCGAAATAACCCAACCAATGTCCTGGTGCTTAATGTCAACTCCCGACTTAAAAAAAAAAATCTTCATTTTCTATTTAAAAATTTAAGAATCCTGTAAGAAACACTGTCAGTGCAAGTCCAGTGGCGGACATCACTTCTTTCTCCTCCCGTCTTTGCAGATTCCAACTCTGGTGAGACTTAACAGTAGTCTGATCTTTGGGTTGGGAGAAGAGGAATGGGAAGGGCATCTTTGGGGAGGGACAGGGGTGTGCCCAGCTGTGAAACTAGCATCCTGAATTTCAGGATGGCACGGGCAGGCGTCTGGCAGATCAGAGCTGGAGCACCTGTTCCGTGTACTGAACTCTCTTTCTCATTCCCCATTGGAGCTTTATGGTACTGCTGTTTCTTTCAAGACTCCAACATGAAGGGCTTAATAGCCGTGGTGCTCCAGTGCCTCCCTGACCATGCCTCTTCTCTATCTCTAGCTGGTCTGTCTGAGTTGGAGCACCTGAGGATGGAGGGCAAGCTTATCTAGGGTGTGGGTTTGCAACCAGTGATAGTTCTTATTCCCACTAGGAGTTTGGCACAAAACCTCCACGCAACCAGACTTGTCTCTGGAGGACCCTTCCTGGCCCCAGAACCTTCCTGATATCTCAAGAATTTTCTGGAGCTATGGTCACAGTGCCACCTTATGAAGTGACTTCCCTAGGTCCTGTGGGCTTTCTGTCTCTGGCTGACCCAGCTTTAGGAAAGTGTGCATTGTGCCCTGCTTGGAACGGACTCTTCAGAGTATATTCCAGACAAGCTCTGACCATCACAATCTTTGGGTTCCCACCATCTCAGGTCCCTCCTACCCTTCTACCCCTGTACCTGACCCGGTGAGTCTTTTCTGCACAGCTGGGCCTTGGCATTGAGTAAGCCACACCATGAAAGGGCCACTGACCTCACTTTAGTGGCTGGCAATTGGCTCTGGACAAGGAGAGCTGTAGAAGGTCCACTCCCACCCCACAGTGCAACTCCAAGCGCAGGCTCCTCCCCAGCGTGTGGTCCAGGGCTGCCGGTGGGTGGGAGCTAGCAGCTTCTGATGGCCACTGGAGCACAGTGACCCAGAGGTGGAAAGGAAGGGCAGGGTGGGAAAGGACTCGGGAGAGCGTCAGCTCTGCAAGCGCTGAAAGTTCAAGAGCTTCCGTGGGTGCCAACCTGGAACCGGAACCCGGAACCGGAACCGGAACCGACAGTTTGCACCTCTGTGCTCAGGAGCAAAATGACGGTGCACTAGCAGCATCAGGAGGAAGGGGAGTAACCCCGAATGTGGAAGAATGTATAAGACATGACAAACGATAAACAGAGAAAACACTGTTTTCTGTAAATCTCAAATTCAAGCTCTTTTGCCTTATTTTCTTCCTTTCTTTCTTTCTTTCTTTCTCTTTCTTCCTTCCTTCCTTCCTTTCTTTCTTTCTTTTTTTCTTTCTTTCTTTCTTTCCTTCTTCCTACTAAAAATCCATGTTAAAAAAAAAGAATTAGAAGAAGAAAGGCCAGAGCCACAAGCAGCGTCGAGGAAACACTCCCCCCACAGACCTCCCTATTCCTGATTTAGTCTCCTGGGGAGGATGTCCTCCGGGACTGGCTTGAAGTGGCTTCACCATCTTGTTAGGGAAGAGTCCTTATCCTGCCCATTCTGCTTGTGTTCTTCTAGGAAAAAAAAGAAAAAAGAAAAAAATGTGTCTCGTTCAGGGTGATCCATGAAAATCCAGGAGGGTACCTCCGTTTTCTTGTATGTCACAGAACAGAGAAGAATCCACTACCTGGATGTGGCTAAGAGCGGCCACACTTTGTAACTAAGAGGAAGGCTATAAAGACAAGGGGAGGCAGTTATGCCTCACAGAAGGAGTAGCAAACGCAAGCAGCAGATTTTGTTAGTGATGGTAGCTCCGAGGCTGGAAATTTGCGGGAAAGTGTGTGGCTTTCGTGGGCTCTTCCTGGATAAAGGGCTGGGATAACTGCATGTTTTCTCTGTCTTCCTTTTTATTGGTTCGTTTTTCCCAATATAACATGAATGACACAGTTAGTTAGCTAATGAAGGTAAAGCCCTGGGTTAAACAGGTTTTGGAGATTTGGGGTGGGTGTGGCTAATTTTGGTGTGACCAGCTTCAGCTGAGTACAACCTTGTCCCTCAGTCAAAACCTGCAGCTTGTGTTTGCTACTCCTTCTGTGAGGCATAACTGCCTCCCCTTGTCTTTTCCCCAGGCCTGAGCACCTAGCCCTTTGGAGAAAGTCATTGATCTCTGGGTTTACACATTGATCACTCTTACTTCTCCCAGGTTAATCAAAACCACTGGAAGTCTTTCTGAATGTTCCCACTGTGAAAACACACACTGAGTGGGCGCTACAGTTCACCCAGGGTCTTGGAGAAGGCAGCGGCCAACACCAGCAATGCACTTCTGCTAACTTATTTCACTTTCATGATGCCCTTAGGAGGTGGTATCCGTGTGCCAGCTAACAAACCAAAAACAGACACCCAGAGAGCTAATGTGCAGACACCTCAGAGCAGGTAATAATGGTCATTACAGCTAACACTTGACTTTGCTACGTGCCAGAGTGTTTTAGCTACTTTTCAGAGACTTTACATCAATAAACTGGTTTAATCCTCACACAGGTTATAGAACCTTGGGAACCATCATGATCCCCACTTTACAGAAGAGAATATGGAGGAAGCAGATTGCTCAAGGACCCACAGCTAATAACAAGAAGGTCCATGTTTGAAAGCCAGGTTATCTGCTTGCTGGAGGCGAGACGAACTTCCGACACCAGCGCATATTCTCTTACTGGTTTGACGTTGGCTCTGTGTGGCTTCCACCACCCCTAGAAACTTACCTGACGGCTGTGTCCTGGGCTGGATAGGCTTGAAGGGCTGGATTGGGACAAAGCTAGGCTGCTATTTTTTCCAACCTGAAAGACACCGTGAACTCCCATTCAGACACCGAGGCAACTCAAGAAGACCCTCTGACGCCATATGTTGTGAGGGCAGGGGAGGAGGGCAGTACTACAGGTCTTACTCCCTCAATTACTCAGAGTGGATGCTTCCCACTTAAATGGCAGAAAAGGGGACAGCAGTTTATGGATACTTTTAAGAGGATGTGCACACTGCAGGAGGCAGGACTTATCCCTCTGTAGCTCAAGAGCCCACAGGCTCATGCATCTCTGATCAGAGTGTAGAATCACCGTGTTTCTAGCCCTGGCTCCTCAGGTCTGTCTGGCTCGGGGGTCCAGGATTCAGCCTCTGGTTCTTCAGAAAACCAGTTATGCTGGGCTGCTCTTGCATGTGCAGGGAAGGAGGGGAGAGGGTACTTTGTCCTGCCTGGCAGGGTCCCTGGGACGACAGGCCTGGGGTCATAGATGACTTCTCTTTGGATCTGTCCTTGTCCCCTGGTGCAGTGGGCTCTGAAAAGAGCTGGTGCCAGGGTCCAGTCCCATGGTTCCAGCTCATTTGCAAAGGGGGCTCTTGCCCCCAGCCTCCAAACAGCCCCTCCTCTATCTCTGCTCCCCCCTTTGAACACAGGCACCTGCCTTTCTCTCCTAGTACTGCTGTGTCCCGTTTAATACCTTGGTGGAAGTCTGGGGCCTTTTACTTCCCAGACACAGGAGAACCTAAGAGTTCTCTGCAAGGCACGGAGTCTCATTTTGGATTTCTTTTTAAGACAGGATCTTGTGTGGCCCTGGCTGGCCTGGAATTCACTATGTAGCTAAGGACAACCTTGAATTCCTGATCCTCCATCTTCCCATTGCTGGGCTGCCATACCTGGCTCTCATCTTAGGTTCCTCTCTGCGTCCTAACAGAACCAACACAGCTGCCAAAGGCCTTTTCCTTTTCCTAAGACATGGAAATGCCCAGGGGTGACTCCAGCCAAAGCCTTCTCTCAGCTGCCTGGGGACAAGCATCGGGCTATCACCGTGTTGAGGGTTGGGTGCAGTGTGGCTCCTGGTGCACATTCTCAGGGAGGCTCATGGGCTCTTCTGCTGCTAGCTCGGCTGACTCACCATGCCGACTAAGCATTTCAGACAGTCTGGGAGCCAAGCGGCCAGTACTCAATACCCAGGCACTTCAGGCTTGACAGGAAGACCCAAGAGCCCAGAGTCAACTCCCGGGTTTAAGTCCCTGCTCCACAGTTCGCGTGCTGTGTGACTTTGGGAAGCTCATGTAAGCTCTCTATGCCTTGCTTGGCTCATGTATATAAAAATGGGTTAACAGCAGGTTAGATACTGAGTTCCTGGACCTAAAGGGTTTGGGGACAGGGACCATCAGTGACATGTAGTCAGCTAGTAGAACTTTATCTAAAATGAGGAAAGCAAGGAAGCTTTGCTGCAGCAGGTAAGATGCACAGGCTGGGGGGCTGGGAGCGGCTCCAACTGTTGGCTCCCCAGTGGACTCTGCTCTTACTTCCAGCTTGTTCACCCTCAGCCTGCCTTTTCACAAGACCCCCAGTGTATCTGTGCACATGCATTCCAGTATAAGAAGCTGTGTGCCTCCTTCTGAGTCTACAGAAGACCCTGGCTAGCAATCCAGTCTCCGGGTTGGATCTGGACGTGACATTAAGTGACCTCACCCGTGGCCAAGGCTGCAGCTGTTTGGCCCTTGCTTGTGACTCCCTCCCAGATGGTGCTCTTATTGGGGCTTTGATGAATGTCTTACAAGGTGACAGAAAACAGTGGTTCTCAAACTGTGGGTCAAGGCCTCTTGAGGGGGCAGGGTCGCAGATCAGACACCATGCACATCAGATCTTTACGTTCTGACCCATACAAGTAGCAAAATTACAGTTATGAAGTAGCAAAACAATTTTATGGCTGGGGGTCACCACAACATGAGGAACTGTATTAAAGGATCGTGGCATCAGGAAGGTGGTGACCCAGCGCATTAATGCACCTACCCTCTCTCTGTCTCTCTCTGTCTGTCTCTCTGTCTGTCTCTCTCTCTCTCTCTCTCTCTCTCTCTCTCTCTCTCTCTCTCTCTCTCTGTGGTTCTCAAAGCTCACTCGGAGGAGACCGAGGAACCTGGGGTCCTTCCCTCCAGCTCTGAGCTCCCATCTGGTAGAGGGTTGTCAGCAGCTCTCCCAGGCTGCGTAGGTAACCCGAATTTGGGGAACAGGACAGAGTTCAAGGAAAGATACAGCTATTCTTTGGCCAGCCACACCTCCCAGATTCCCTACAGTGCATACTCTTATGTGTAACCTGGCACTGAGTGCTTGCTTCTCTTGCTAGCTCTTCCTTGCTGGGTGCAAGGGGCACTTTTGCTTTAGGAAGGGAGGGAGGTTGAGGCAGCCTGAGGTGAGGACAATCACCTGGAAGCTGGGAGATCAGGCTGCCACTCTCCAGGGGCAGCGGGGTAGGGGGGCCTGACATCATTTAACCAGTCTGGGTCTCAGGCTCGTCCTGAGGGGATCCAACAGATCAGATCAAACTTCTTAGCAACAAAACGCTTTAATGAAGTCGTCCTCGGAACCTCAGGATATGAAACAGACAAAAGGAATGGGGGACTCAGAGCCTCTTTGGGTCTCAGCTTACCCATCTGGAAAGTGACGACCGTTTTTGTGCCCCCTGTGCTGGGCTGGCGAGAGGACTAAGGGAAGTGAATACTGTGAGGTGCTGGGCACAGGGACCAGCAAAGTGAGGGTCTTACTGACTGTAAAGTCCTGTGCACAGGGACCAGCAAAGTGAGGGTCTTACTGACTGTAAAGTCCTGTGCACAGGGACCAGCAAAGTGAGGGTCTTACTGACTGTAAAGTCCTGTGCACAGGGACCAGCAAAGTGAGGGTCTTACTGAGAACCCTCAGAGCAGAGGACGCACATTGCCTATGGGGAACCTGGGGAAAGGAGCCATGCTTGTGTTGCCTGCCTGAGCCACCTGGCCAAGCAGGGGCACTGCCCAGCTCCCCCTGCCCCCCAGAGCCGATGAAGGCAGTGCCAGGATCTCCCTTACCTGCCGAGAGGAGGTGCTGTTAACGGGATCGGGCACCGGTGCAAGAAGGCTGGGTGGGTTCTTTTTGTGGACACTATTCATACCAGGCATTTTACTGATCTTACAGGCTTTGCTACTAGGGCTTGAATTCTTACGCTTTTTTCCTTCTGATTTGTCAAAAGAGAGGGGCAGAGAAGACACGGCGTTGTGTGAGGCCAGAGAGAGGTCCCCCGCGTGGAGCGCAAGGGAGGACACAGAGAGGGGACAGGGGCCACTGCTGCCACCCACAGCGCCCACCTGTCTCACTATGTCCATGGGGCTGCTGGGCAGTGAGGTCCGTCCTGAGGGCTCCAGCTTGGCACTGAGTGGGCTCACCCCGTTGTTTGTGTTGTACACAGACAGACTGTTGTAGGGAGGGGCTGCCTGATAGGAGTTCAAGGAGGAACTGGCGTTCAACACACAGTTCTTTCTGTGGGGCCCTGGCAATGGGGATGAGAAGGAAGCCTGCAAGGAGAGGGAGGAGGAGGAGGAGGAGGAGGAGGAGGAAGTCGAAGACTGCGGCTTCCTCTTTTTGTTACTTGGAGATTCGTCGCTACGAGCTGACAGGTCTTTGACTTTTGAGGATTTGCTGGTTTTGGTTTTGGATGGCTTGTGGGACGGGGAAGGAATGACAGCTGGTATCGGGGACACGGCGGAGGGGGCCTTGAAGGTTGAGTCCATGATGCTGAGGGTTGCAGCCACATGGGGAAAAGCTGTGGTGTGGGACATGAGGACGCGTGGGTCCGGCGATGCCACAAAAGCCGCGTCTGAGAGCATGGCAGATGTCATTATGTAAGAAGAGGTGAGTCTCGAGCTGATGGGAGCTGAAGGAAGATACACAGCACCGGGGTTGCTGAAAGGCTGCAAAACGGATGCTGGCACAGGGGTGGTGATGTGGGCTGCTGGCGAGGGCATGGGGCTATCTGCCGCAGGAGGGATCTTCCTAAACACGAGAGAAGAGCCAAAGAGAAACAGTGAGACGTCGGGTGGGCATCGCCTGGGGGGGTGGGGGCCGGGTGAGCTTTGATCGGCAGGGCTACAGAGGACACCCGGTAGGACCAGACTATGGAGAATGAAGCCTTGACAGATGGTGAGAACTGGAGAATGGATCTTTCCTACGCTGGCCACTAAAGCAACAATCAGCACCTGTCTCCGCGCCTCAGACCCTGCTCTCTGTGCTGAGCGACTGAAGACTGGCTGATCTGGCTTCACGAGGGAACGGCAAATGCTGTCAAGACTGTAAATATCCTGAGCAGTCTCCCCGACCTCACACACCGTTAGCAGTGCTGAAAGTGGTTTTCAGTGAGGAGAAAAGGGCTCGGCCACCTGGGCATGCCCTTCTCTGCTCACTGCAACCTCTTCCATCCCTCTTTCCCATGCTACGTTTGGCTGGAGATATTTTGAAAAGAAACCATCTCCTAACTTGTCAGCATCCTTTTCTGCTTGCTACCCAATGCCTCTGGCTACTCCACAGAGAGGCATTTCTGTTTTGGCTCACAGCCACTGGATTGCGGTGGCCATGGAAAGTCAAGAACTTGGAAAATGATATCAAGTTGCCCATACCTCTCTCCCTCACTCTTCTTCAGTGGGGTTGACACACAGCTGCCCTATAAGTCCTCCTGCTCCTGGGCTGGGAAAAGGCGAGAGATCTGGACCAGTGTGCCCAGAGGGGATCAGAAATTTAGATATGTGCAGAAGGCCAGCCCGTGAACAGGGGCTCAGAGAGCCACTGCTTTCTTGATTGGCTTTCTTAGAACTGGTGGGGGACGGAGCCTGAGGGCGAAGTCCATGGACTAATGCCAGTCCCAGGCAGGCAGGGTATCAGTCTTAAGGCCTATATTTTTGTTTTTCAGACTGAGTCTCACTACGTAGCCCCAGTCTTGAATTTGTGGTTTTCCTGCCTCTACGTGTGGGATTACAGGTATGCGAAAGCACCTAGCCGTAAAACCCTCTGCCTTCTGGCCTGTGCTGTAAATGGCTTCATGTGCATCTTATGACTTGGGTCCATGCTGCTGCTACTCTTGGGACCCAGAGATGGGAGCTACAGCAGCTATGGAATCACAGCTGATTCTGAAAGAAGTAAGTGGCGTGAGGAGCCAGAGAATGCTTTGTTATTTTCCGCAGAGCTCTCTGCTTGCTCCCCAGTGTGTGTCTTCAGGAGATTTCCTTCTCTGAGGTAAGTTCCTTTTCTCAGGAGGTAAACTTGAGGCATAGGGCAGATGGGCCCCCTCCAGCTGAGAAGCGGCCCTCTCCTGGCATTCCCCTCTGAGGATCACTTGTCTGCCCCTTGTAGTAGAGCCTGCGGCTTCCATCTCTAGGGTGGAACCCAGCGGCACCCTTGAGTGCGGAAAGAAGCACAGTGTCTCTGAAACTGTCAGACCAAGATCGAATACAAAAGTGTTGCCAAACCCAAGGCAGTCGTGATGGCGTCTGAGAACTTCCTTCTTCTCCAGCCCCTGGGGACCCCAGAGCTCCTGCCATCCCTAAGTAAGATGCTGCAAAGATAGATCCCGGCTGCGATGAATGAATGAGGGTGTGGACAGATGGATGAGGGGCGGAGGATGGGAAAGCAGGTGATCTCAGCAGCAACACAACTGTATTGTAGGGACTAAGCATGCTGGGCAGGGATTCCCACAGAGTCAGGCCCTGGAGGTCTGCACACATCCTCAGAACTGTCTGGCCCTGCACAGCCCTTCCCTGAGAGGGTGGGGGCACTAACAACTCCTCTCTGTCTTTGTGACCCTACTGTAATACTGCAGGTGCCCCCGGTGCTGCAATGTGCTCCCTAGGGAATTTACAAGTCCCAGGTGATTAATTTACTTAAGGGGGTGGGGCTTCACTTCGGGACCTTCAATCTCACCTCCCGAATGTTGGGAATCTTAATTGTCCCAATTTATATTTTCCTCATTAAACAGTATACATACTTCAAATTCTGCAGACAGGCAGAATTGAAGTCCTAAATCTTACTTGGCCCCTGTTCAAGATTGGAATGGCTGCTACTTCTGCTATATTTTCTAGACCTTTCTTTCCTCTCCTCTCCAACCCTCATCTGTAGAGGAGAAGTGGGAGGTGGGGCTGTGCCTGAGAGCTTTCTCCCCGATGCTAAACAGTTTCAGTGTTCCCTAGGTGCTCACTGGGAGGGGGTTTCACCTTTGTGGGGGCCCCTGACTTAGGCTTTGCACCCTGGCCTACAGGAAGTCCCGCGTAAAAGCCCAGAGATGTAAATACACTCCTGACAGCTCCCGTCCTCCCCTTGCCAGCTGCCGTGGAGATCCAGATGCTGACCTGGCTGAAAGAGAATACTGTGTTGGCGTCTCCTGATGCAGAGTTAAATGCTTGTTAAAGAAAAAAGAGTCTTGGCCGTTCCTTTTCTTCCTAATGTCTTCCATGCCCCCATCGGCTGCCATCCCTCCAGGTTCGGGCCCATCAGGGCCTGGAGTTTGGGCCCCGAGGCTGAGAGGGCAGCGGGGTGCTACGCTCTCCAGGGTTGACACCCAGGCAGCCCCAATGTTGCTCAGTGACAGCAGATTGGTTAGGCAAGTCCTGAACAGAGGGGAGGGACCTGATGCCCTGTGGCTCGGGCTTCTGTGCCTGAGGAGGAAAGGAACATGGAGCTTGAGCTGACAGTATACCAGCGCGCGAAATACAGACCAACACATTCCTTCCAAGTGCCAGGGATTCACACTTCTGTAACACAGGGGGGCGCAGCACTGGGAGAATCACCAGGGCTGGCTGCTGTGTTTGGAAGCAAGGGGGAGGGCCAGGTCATCTGATAACCAAGAACTACGTAAATCCCTGTGCGGAACTTTCTGAGATCTTCAGTGCATATAAACAGGAGCTAATAATACCCTATAGACAGGCAGGGCAGTCACCCGCGTGGGACAATGATAAGCTTCTCTTTTGGCCCTTTCCTAGTTGGTATAACAACATCTATCCTAAGTCCCCTGTGAGTCCCCTGTGAGAAACAAGGGGGGGTGGGGGCTCAGGTCTATGTGTGCAGAGGGCCTAAGGTGACAGAGCTGCCTTGGGAGAGGAGAAGGCTGTGGGTTCTGTTTCCTGTTTCTCAGGGCGCCCTGTGGCCTTTCCTGGACCTCATTGGGCAGGCTCAGGGTCTCAAATGCTTTGGGGCCCTAGTCTGACATGATCCATCCTTTTAGCGGAGTATGTGTCAAAGCTCCCTTAGGAGGAGCACAGGGTGGGGACACTCAGAGCTCGGCTATAGGGACAAAGTGTAGCATCTTGTCTGTCGTGGTTGAGAGGGTCCATAGACTTCTGAAGAGCATCCTAGGTGTTTCCCCTTTCTGTAAGTCCCTGTAGAGTGTAAGTGCATTGGGAAATGGTGTAGACACCGGATAATAAGCTGCAGGTTAGAGAAAGAGAAGGAGAGGTGAGGAGAGGGCCCTAGGGAGATGGGAAGGGCCAAAGACAAACTTAACCCACTTCACAGCACGGTTCAGAACCTGCCCTTTCAGACAATTGGACACAGTTTTTAACGAGAACAGCAACTAGCTAGAAATTGGTTTGTAACCATTATGAAAATTTTACAACACAAACAGAAGCATATTCTTGACATATTTAGATAATCTGAGAAACAATTTTAAAAAAAAGCAAAGGCCTATAATCCCATGGAATAGACAATATCTTACCTAAGATCCTTTTCAACTGGTTGAGAAGGTTACCAACCCAACCATCCCAAGAAGACAACCCAAACAGCACAATATAGGTACCCTATAAAGCTGTTCATTAGCACTGACATTTAGAACTGGTCAGGAACCCTGACAAGCCAAGTGTTGGGGCTTGTCCACAGGGTTCGGGCTCAGATAATGGCAGGGAAACTGTAAACTTAGATTGCAAAGAAATGGCTTACTTACTTCCACATCTGTGAATTCAAGTGTTTCTCTACCATGGAGTTTAGTGCAAAACGAAACCGGTCCCATCTTCTATCAAACACATAGAACCCTCGTCCCATGAGGCGACTCCCGAAAGAGCAGAACTGCGAGGGGGGAAAAGAAAAACATTTTAATTTTGGTTACAGGTTAATAAGCTAATATGAAGCACACAGAGAAAAATAACATTTGCATAAAAACACACAGGGGTACAATTTTACTCAGAATAAAATAAGCGACTGGCACTGAAGCCAAAAATATTTCTGTGGTACGGTCGGTGGAGCTGTGGATTCTCGGCAGAATCGCCACTCGGAGAGTCACACGCGTTACCTCTAAGATGGAGCCAGTATTTTAGGATAGAAAATGAGAACAGCTACGTCCAGAGAGACTTTGCAGCTCCAGCTCTTCTTCACACGACCCATTATCTCCAGGAACACGGGGTTCCCTGCCTGCCTCCCTTTCTTCCGGGAAAGAGGATGGATGACTCCTCCCGTCTGAGGCCACAGAGCCAACCACTTCCTTCCTCCGGGAGCTGCCCTTCCATGCCAGTCCCGACTGCATCTGCACCATTTCATTTATTTTTATGTACTTTGGTGCTTTGCCTGCACGTAGGTCTGTGTAAGGATGTCAGAGCTTGGAGTTACAGACTGAGCTGCCATGTGAGTTCTGGGAAGTGAACTTCCTCTGTGAGAGCAGCTGTTGCTCTTAACCGCCGAGCTATCTCTCCAGCCCTTAAAACACGCCTGTTGTTATGTTTTGGTTTTTTGAGACAAGGTCTCGCTATGTAGCTCTGGCTGTCTTGAAACTCACTATGTAGACCAGGCTAGCCTCTAACTTACAGAGATCCACCTGCTTCTGCCACATCTGCCCTCTTTATCTGCTCTCCGAAGATGCCCCAGGGTGCACCACCCCCTGAGCCCTTACCCAGTACCCTCTTGCCTGATGTTTTCCTCTTTGACAATTATGGCTCTACCCTTTGATGCTCAACTTTTAATTATCATTGCTGATGGCCTCATCTGACTGATCCTCCCACGTGGACACCGACGACACATCTACCGCACATTATATTACATTTTACTTAGACTCATTATAGTGTAGATGTAATTACGTATGAGGCTATCAATCTATAACGTGTGGGGACTTCATTCTCTTCCTCCTCAGTCTAAGGATCATTGAGATTATGAATTAGAAAAAAAAAGAATTTTAGGATTTAGGAAGCTGAGGCAGGAGCATTAATAGTTCAAAGCCAGCCTGCGCTACACAGTGAGAGCATCTAAAAACTTTTTTTAAAAAGTAGACTGGGGAGGAAAGGGTCTAAATAAATGTCTAAAATAAACCAGTGCATTTAAAACTTACGACTGAAATATCAGGAATGTACTAAGCATTGGCTGTAAGGCAGGACACCTGAGGCCAGTAGACAGAAATGTAAAAAGCAGCCTCTGGGAAGGTGACATTTGCTGGGTCTAGAGCTCAGGGAAGCCTTCAAATGACTCTATAATTCAAATGGCACCTTCCCACCCCCCACCCCTAGGCCTCCAGCAGCTCCCTGGATGCAAGCCCAGACTCAATGCTGGATTGGCACCCATTCCACAAATGCATCCTGGACCCAGCGTTTGGAGCAACTGTTCTCAGGAGGATCTAACTGCAAGGTCTTCCCTTTGTTCTGCTTCTGCTTGAGTTGTGTGTGTGTGTGTGGGGGGGGTGGTATTAAAACCTTGCTACCCACAAAATCTGATATTGCAAATTACTTACTACAGCAAGTTCTTACTGACCAAGGAAGAAAACATACAGGGGACTCTTCAGCACAGAAGCTGGCCTCCACCTGTCTGAGGAAGCTGCTGCTGGGGTGCCATCACCTCCTCTCTCGTCCCAATTGCTAAGGACACACTGAGCAAGGGTTTATTACTATATATATATAATTTAATGTGTCAATTGGCCATGAGAAAAAAAGGACAAAGCAAAGACACAAACCCACAGGTTTTTCTATTTTAATCAGCAAAACATTAAGGGCCTATGAAGGCCCTGTGAATGTGGCTAAATCTTCTATAACAGCTTGCCCTGTGGACAGATGTCTTGATGCTCTCCAGAGCCTGGCCTTTTGGGAGGGGCCAGTATCCCTTTCAGACTCGGAAGCTGGAGGCCCCTTTGGTTTTGGCTTCTGGTTTATCTAATAGCACTTAGATGTGAAGCCAGAGAGAGAAGCTGGCACCGTGTGCCTCTGGCAGCGTGGCAGACCTCTCTGCTGTGCTGTCATCTCCAGCGTCCCGACCTACATTGGCCCTGTCTTCCTGCTAACACAAGCACACTTCTGACTTGCTACCTTGTGCGCAGCAGTAACAGAGAAGATGTGCCTCCTATCAGACCTCGGAATGAGGCACAGCTGGGTCACCACACTCCGTTCTTTCTCTGCTACCTGCCAGTGCAGCAGTAAACACGTGGCAGACTTGTACTGCATACAGAGGTGTCTTCTGGGGTTTCATGGGAAGCTCTTGTTTTGTGATGAAGAAAGCATAGCGTCTTGGAAGACCCCTTTTTCCCTATGTCCCCTCTCTTCCCATTTAGGATGTCACTAGGTGCAGATGTGACAATGGAGCTGTAGGGGATATATTAAAACGTGAACAGCCCAAAGTATTTACAGATAGCAGAGAGGTTGAACCAAGACTGCAAGGGCACCGACTTCTAGACTTCTTACCATGAGAGATAATGAATGTTCCTTGTGTGAATATGGAGGCACTGGGTTTTCTACAACTGTAGGCAAAATCATTACAGTGAGTCCCCTGCTATTTCTGTTCTGGCACAATCTCAGGATGGAGGTGAGCCATAGGTCAACATCATCTCCAGAAAGGGGAAGTGTCTTACACAGAGAAGGGGCCAGCCTTGTCTTCTAATAGGACTGGTTTCATTGATAAAGCTCCTGAGGTTTGAGTCAACCAGAGTTAATCCTTCAGACTCAGGCAAGCACCAGAATAAACCACCGTGGAGACCATATATTCCCAGGGCCCCAGCACTGGGATGTGTGGCTGTGGATCCCACCAGCCACTTCCTTTCTCAGGGGGTTTGTGAGGCAAATGTGAACAAGCTTCCAACCAGTGCCTTAATTTCCCCTCTGGCATGGATGACCATCTGAACTGTTGGAGCGTGCTCCTTCAGACAGCTTTTGTTAGCAAGCCGCCAGGCCGTGTGAAACACTGCCCTCAATACCCGCTCTGCTGCTGTGTGGTCATACTGCTTACTAACAGCAATCAAACAGAGCAGTCGGGGAGACTGAACCTGAGTTGCTGCTCAGACAGCTTCAAGAGCAGGTGCATCTGGCCAACTCTTGCCCTGAGGCTCTGTTTTCAGACATGCAAAGTCAGGTTGGCTACCAAGCAATCTTAAAGATGACAGCCAGTGGGGAGCCCCTCCCTTTCCTTCCTTCAAGAACATCTCTAATCCCATTCAGCCTTTGGGATGACACACTACTATGGAATTTCCTTAGGAATTTAGGCCTCTGTTGCCATCACCAAGTTGCCTTTGAAGCACAGGGGCCAACAGGGACCGGACAGAGGAGGCCTACCGCGAGAGGTCTGGGGTGGTGCGCAGAGAACTGACAGTCTAACTTCTCGGACTCCTCGGCTCCGTCCATCTCCCCTTCATCACTGGACAGTCGGCTGGCAAGGTCACCTCCAGCTGGGGGCAGAGGGAGCTCTGGGGTGTAGGCGCTCTGATTCGAAGATGTACTGCTGCTTATGCTGTTTGCAGATGACGGTCTAAGGGCAGGAGGGAAGAAGACATGGGTTTTCTTGAGGAAATCAGAGCCACTGATTCCATGCCACCAAAAAGCGGTCCTCCCACGATGCCGGGAAGGGTGGGCCAATGGCAGTTTCCTACAAAAGAAAGAGTAAGCCTCAGGGGTTGGCAGCTTTCCACAATGGCCCATGAGGATTAGGTGCTTGTCCTCTGGCTGGCTGCCTCTGGGTACAGTACAAGCCTAAGGGAAAAACTCAAGTGTGAGCCCGAGACATGAGCTTATCCAGAGCCTGTCTTCAGTAAGTTCAGTGACAAATACCCACCCACCACCAAGTGTCGCCATTGCTTGGCTTACATCTTTCCAGACTTCCTTAGTGTACACACATGAATTTTTTAAAAAAAAAAACTATGCCATTTTTTCAGCAAGAATAGGATTTGAGACAGGATCTCATGTACCCCAGGCTCTGAACTCCTGACCCCTCATGTCTTTGCCTCCTGAGCACTGGGGTCATAAATGTGTTGCCATCATGCCCAGCTGACACAGTTCTGGGGATCAAAGTCAGGGCTTCAAGCATATTAGGCAAGTATTCTACCAACCGAGCCACACCCTACTAGCCTTAGCCCTCGGGACAGATTTATTTTAAAAATTATTATTTTATGTGTATGAGAATCTTGTCTGCAAGTACGTCCGTCTGTCACTTGTGTGCGCCTGTGTCTGAGAGAAAGCAAAATCCTCTGGAACTTGAGTTATAGGTGGTTGTGAAGTGGGAATTGAACTCAGGACCTCTGGAAGAGCAGCCAGTGCTTTTAACCACTGAGCCATCTCTCCAGTCTGAACACATTTTTTTTTAAACTTAGTGATGTAGAACTCCTTTTGTATATTATCATTTTTAATATCCTCCAGTAACATTTAATATTGATGACACAATTTATGTAGCTAAATCCTAAACATTTACTTCTAAATATTCTGGAAGGCTCTTGGGCAGTAGTTCAACCCATCATGGCAGGACCACCTTGTCCTGCAGAATAAATATGACCTGGAATTTGTTAACTGCATCCTGGTCATACAGAAAAATAGCTTTATTTATTTACTTACTTATATGTTATATAGAGACCCCCTATATAGCCCTGGTTGACTTAGAACTCTCTATGTAGACTTGGTTGGACTCAGACTCACAGACACCTGCTTGCCTATGCCTCCTGAGTACTGGGATTAAAGACATACACCACCATGCCGGGCAAAATGTGTACCGTAAACTGACCTTGAGCTCATGACCCTGCTGCCTCCGCCTCTTTAGCATGTCCTACTGGCTTGTGCCACCACAACCAGCTACTTTCACTTTTCAGATAAGTCTTTACCAGGGAAATGCCATCGTCTATGTTATTCAAATAACATAACACCAACAAACATGCATTATAATAAAATCTCAAACTATTAAGGTAACAACTGTCAAAATCAGGTTAGGTAAGTGTTCAATATGTCGCTACTTTCCAGCATGTAGGGGAATTTTTATAAAAACAATAAAAATAACTACAAAGGGACAGGAGCGGTGCCGCCCTGTTTGTAAGAAAGGGGCTGAAGGATGTCCTGCTTTCTTCTTTTCATTTTTTTCTCAGTTTTACAGAGTTGTATTAAGGTAACAAGGTCTTGTGTAACCCAGGATGAACTTGAACTTGCTATGTAGTAGAAGATGACCCTCATCGTTCTTTACTACCCAACAAGTGATAGGAAGACAGGCATGGGCTCTACGTGCATCTTGTGAAATTATTATTTCAATCAAGTTAGTTAAAAAATTAACATACCTATCGTTTCTTAGAGTTACCACCTCCCACGGTCTACTAGGGATTGATCCAGGCTCTAAACAAGCTAGAGAAGGGTCTACTACTGAGTTGTAAATCTACTAGGGATTGATCCAGGCTCTAAGCAAGCTAGAGAAGGGTCTACCACTGAGTTGTAAATCTACTAGGGATTGATCCAGGCTCTAAGCAAGCTAGAGAAGGGTCTACCACTGAGCTCTAACTCCAGCCTTCTTTTTCAGTTTTATTCTGAGGCAGTTTCTCTAAGGCTGGTCTTGAACCCACTGGGTAGCTTAAGCCAGTCTTGAGCCTGTGGTTTTCCTGCTGGGGAAGACCTTGAACTCCTGATTCTCCTGCCTCTACCTTTAAAGTGCTGGGATTACAGGTGTGTGCTAAGAACCCTTCCTCCAGCATTGTGCTGTTTTCCTTTTAGATAAATTCTCTTTACAATTAGCCCAAGCTATCCTTAAAGCCACAAACCTCCAGGCACAGCCTGTGGAGTGCTGGGATTACAGGCATGCACGGCTACACCTGGCCCCACATTTCTTTATATATTCACCCACAAGCAGACACTTAGCTTGTTTTCGGATCTTGGCGATAGTGAATGATTCTACAATAAACACCAGAGTGCAAAGCTTCCGTTAAATGAAGTATAAGAATCACAGTCCCTCACCAGCTTCCCTCCCCAAATCCCACAACTAAGGTACTTAAGGGGTTTTTTAAAGAGGCAAGAAAGTCAAAGAAAACAGAGCGCAGAAAGACGGTGATTGTGACCCTGAATCCATGTGGGCTCTTTTTAATTGTGCCTGCTAGTGATTGACTTAGGAGAGTCACAGAAAATCAAAGAACATTTATCGTGTGTGTGTTTGTGTTTGTGTGTGTGTGTGTGTGTGTGTGTGTGTGTGTGTGTGTAGGAAAACAGGAAATCTCTGTCACATGTGTGTGAAGGCAGGAGGAAGTCTGTCTCTTCAACTCTGTTTTCCTATCAACCTAAAACTGCTCGGAATATAAATGATATCTAAGAGAATGAATGAAGCGCACAGATGGAGTGGTTTCAGCTTCAACTGGACCCTGCAGCTGGATGTACCTGGGACAGCTGTGGCCATCTTGCTACAAGATTTGAAGGATAATTTAAAGGATATTTTTTTTTCTTTTTTAAAAGGTGAAGGGGAGCAAAGAGGGCCACTTTTGAGCCAGGGTCAAAAGCACTGGCTGCTCGTGACCTGAGTTTAATATTTGGGAGCTACATAAAGGTGGAAGGAGAGAACAGACTCCATGGGGTACCGCTCCCCCAACACGCACATGAGGGGAGAAGAAAGGGAGAGACCGACCTCTGAGGATTGGCACCCCCTCACCTGTGGATTCCTTGTCACACTCGGGACACATCATAAAGACACAAGTGTCGACTTCTGCTATTCCCACCTGGACTGATACATGTCGGAGCAGGTTTTCTTAGACATTTAGATAATGTGGCTGGGGATAGGAAGCCTGGTACCTACACCTACTGAGGGCTGCAAACCCTCCTGTTTAAGGCAGTAGGATCAGGAGTTCAAGGCCAGCCTTGGCTACATATGGAGTGCAACCCTACCTCAATAAAGAAACGAAGTAAGATCTAGACAAGACAAAACATAGCTGAGTACATAGTGGGTTTCCACGCAGGCCATCTCCATATCTACCAAATACCACATGCCTGGCAGGACCCAGCTTTCTCGGGAGAAACAAAGGTCAGAGAGGATGAACTGGAGAGGTCACAGACACAGGCTTGCAAGCATGTCAGGGAACAGGAGTGAGGCACAGGCTGCAGACAGAAGCCAGGGGCTGTCCTTAAGGAGGCCCCCCCCCCCCCCAGGCGCCTAAGCATTCCAGCTGCAGGAAATCTTCCCGACCTTGGGCCTGGTGACTAGATGCTCTCTCTTGGGTAGCTCCACATGGAGGCTTTCTGCCAGCTTGCTGGGACCTCTCTTCTAGGTGTGCACCTCAGTCAGCCATAGCCTGGCATCTCTAGAGCAGCCCCCAGTGTGAAGCTGACCAGCCAAACACAAAAGACAACAGCGTATAAACCAAACACCTGTAGTAAGCCAGGGACAGAGGAAAAGCTCAGAACCTGTCTCTAAGTCCATTAAAACGCTGTCACCCCATCGGGAGAGAGGAGTGAGGCTCAGCCGTACAGCTGAGCGCTTGCTCGGCATACGAAAGGCCCTGGGTTTGGTCTCCGGCACAGCCCGCTCCTCAAACCAAAGACAAACAAACAAAAAAGAGGACATCAATTCAGAGAAATGCCTATCTTGTGAAATCATCAGAGAAAAACGAGATAAACTGGGCGTGCGGCACAGGCCCACAATCCCAGCTACTCAGAAGGCGGAGGCAGGGGGATCATGAGTTTAAGGTCTCCAGAGAGACCCAGGGGTGGTCTGAATAAGAATGGCCCTCATGGGCTCATAGATTTGAATTCTTAGTCACCAGGCAGAGGTGCTGTTTGAAAGTTAGAAGGATGAGGAGATGCAGCCTTGCTGGAAGACATACATTGCTGGAGATGGGCTCTGAGGTTTTAAAACCTCATGCCAAGCCCAGGGTTTCTCTTGGCCTACGGATCAGGATGAAACTCTTCCTTGCTGACAAGATGAGAGTGGACCGGACTTCTGAAACAGTAAGCAAGCCCCTATTAAATGCCTTCTTTTATGAAAGTTGCCTTGGTCCCCGTGTCTCTTCACAGCAAGAGAGCAGTGACTAAGACAGACCCTGTTTTGTTTTGTTTTCTTTAAAACTTTGACTAGTTTGTTTTGTTTTGTTTTGTTTGAGTTAGGGTCTCTCAACACACCCCTGGCTATCCTGGAACTCACCATGTAGACCAGGCTGTCCTCAAACTCACAGAGACCCTCCTGCCTCTACCTCCTGTGTACTGGGATTATAGCTGTGCCACCACCCCTGAGAGCCTATCTCATAAATAAAAGGCTGGCAGGATGGCTCAGTAATTAAGAAAGTCTGGTGTTATAAGCGTGAGGAATCACAGATCCCAGCCCTCATGAACAAGCTTGGTGGGGTCCTGTGCACGTCTGCAGCCCCAGTGCCACACGCGGCGGGGACAGAGTGACCATGAGGGCCTGCCAGTCTGGCTGAAAAATCTGAGCTCCAAGGTTCAAAGGTGGGTAGCAAGAGAAGGCCACTGATGCCCTCTCTGGCCTCCAAGTACACACGCACACACACACACACACACACACACACACACACACACACAATCAATTAAAATAAACTAAAGACAATCTTTCACAAAGTACAACAAGGAATTTAAAGCATTCAACTAAGAAGAAGACAAGAAATGGAAAATACAGACAATAGTGGGACAAAAAGTATCAAAGATGCAACAGGAAAACATCCTGGGACAGAACAGGTATTTTCATATTGCATGGAGCTACCAAGTACCCACTTCAACCAACTGAAAAAGAGCTACATCCAGAGAGCTGTCTGTTGCCTGAGGTATGATGGGGCTCTTGAGAGGCAGAGGCAGGAGGATCTCAAGTTCAAAGCCAGCCTGGGCTGTCCAGTGAGAATCGCTTTCCAAAAAGTGAAAGTAAATTATGAAAATTAGACACACTAGAGAGAGACACCCCTGGAAACTTTCAGTGCTCCAGGCTTTGGAGGTATAAGTTTTTTGGGACAAAGAGATAGGAGTCAGGATGTAGAGACTCCCTGTGCCAGCCATCGATGGGAAAACGGCTTCGAAATTCCGCAGGGAAATGATTTCCAATCTAGTTGTATACTCAAAGAGATCATCTATTCAGTGTTAACGTAGAATGAACATGTGCTTGCTGGGTAGGGGCTCTAAAATTGATCTCCCATGAACCTCTTCACGGGCAACCCCCGAAGGAACTACTCCATCAAAGCAGAGAAGCAAGGCAGAGATGGGAACGCGGCAGGAGCCAGGAGACGGCACAGCTGAAATACACCCACCCCACTGGCAGGAGCGGCTGTTTTTTCTTCTGAGCCTTCTGGCACTATTTGATTTTTTGAACTATGAATCCATATAACATTGATAAAAATGAAGTTTAATTAAGACAAGATGGTTGAAACACTCAATAGTAAGTCCTAGTTGCCAGATAAAAGAGGGAAGGAGGTGGACAGAGGAAATTAGTGAGAAGGAGGGTGGAACAAGACCCAGAACTGACCGAACTGGCTCTGAGGTGGTCTATGGGTACGCGCGCGCGCGCGCGCGCGCGCGCACACACACACACACAGGAGCGCTGATGAGACTTCTCTCTGCATCCTCCTGGGGATGACGGGGTGGGGGACGTGATTAGGGCCTCCCACTGAGTGCAGAACTCCAGGTGGAACCTGGAGGAGGGCATTTACTGGAAGCAGCCACGCCTCAGAAGAAACAAGGCTTAGGACGTGGTGGGAAGGAGTCACTGGAGTCTAGTGAGCAGAGAGTACCAACACACACTCAAGATCATTCACTTGCTGTTCACTCTTTGCCCTCTCCACTCGCCAGTCTGGCTGAAAGACCAAGTCCTGGGACACTCAGGGAGCTCCACATGGCATCGCAGCTTGCCTCTCTGCAGGAGCCTGGCATCCATCTGTCTGGGTATTCAGGGTGTGAGGGCCATCTTCACCGAGTCATTCTAAGGGTGAGGAGGACTACACACGCTCTTATCCTTGCCACACACTGCTCGACAAAGGGAATGAGACCACCTAAGCCTTGGACTCTGAGATCCACCTGCCTCTACTTCCCACGACCTGGGATGAAAGGCATGCATCGCCATGCCCCACCAAGAAGCGCAATTTGAGGTCTAGACTATATAGTAAGTTTGAGGCTCACCTGGGCTATATAGAAAGATCCTGTCTCCTCCCCACAAAACAAAAACAAATGGAGCTGGAGAGATGGCTCAACAATTAACAGCACACTTGTTCTTTCAGAGGACCTGAGTTCAATTCCCAGGGCCTGCATTGGACAGATCACAACTCTCTCTCTCTCTCTCTCTCTCTCTCTCTCTCTCTCTCTCTCTCTCTCTCTCACACACACACACACACACACACACACACACACACACACTAAATAAACAGATAGGTAAATAAATAAATACAAATATTTAAAAAAACACACAAACAAAAACAAAAGAAAAATAATACCATCTGCATCTGTTGGCTTCAAGTCTCCAGACTGAGACAGCACAGATGTACAAGTCGAGGACAACAAGAGTGTACCGTGTGGCAAGCAGGCTCTCCCGGTGTACTCCATCCACACCCTGTCCCCACTGGGCAACCCCCAGGCTCTCCCGGTGTACTCCATCCACACCCTGTCCCCACTGGGCAACCCCCAGGCTCTCCCGATATACTCCATCCACACCCTGTCCCCACTGGGCAACCCACAGGCTCTCCCGATGTACTCCATCCACACCCTGTCCCCACTGGGCAACCCACAGGCTCTCCCGACGTACTCCATCCACACCCTGTCCCCACTGGGCAACCCCCACGCTCTCCCGGTGTACTCCATCCACACCCTGTCCCCACTGGGCAACCCCCAGGCTCTCCCGGTGTACTCCATCCACACCCTGTCCCCACTGGGCAACCCCCAGGCTCTCCCGGTGTACTCCATCCACACCCTGTCCCCACTGGGCAACCCCCAGGCTCTCCCGGTGTACTCCATCCACACCCTGTCCCCACTGGGCAACCCCCACGCTCTCCCGGTGTACTCCATCCACACCCTGTCCCCACTGGGCAACCCCCAGGCTCTCCCGGTGTACTCCATCCACACCCTGTCCCCACTGGGCAACCCCCAGGCTCTCCTGGTGTACTCCATCCACACCCTGTCCCCACTGGGCAACCCCCAGGCTCTCCCGGTGTACTCCATCCACACCCTGTCCCCACTGGGCAACCCACAGGCTCTCCCGACGTACTCCATCCACACCCTGTCCCCACTGGGCAACCCACATACCTCCTACCCATCTCCACGACACTCCTGATGATGTAAGATGGGCTGAGATTGACCACCTTGTACGTTAGTCTGGATGGGAGCAATATACCCAGGGCAACACACATTACTGACACTGGTTTCCACAGCCTGTCTCCCCTCCCTCCTACTCAGAGATATAGCCTGGGCCATCATAGTCCAGGTGGGCACCAACCTCCATACACAAGAGGAAGCCTGACCTCTCTCTGTCTGGTTTCTTTGCGCATAGGCATGTTCCCTCTGCAGACGGAAGTTTCCCTTCTGTGGCCCCATCATGCACATGCAGCTAGAGAGGAGCTTAGCGAGGCTGGAGCCTGGACCAGCTGCTTGGACTTCCTAATCACCAGCACTGTGAGCCAAATGAACCTCGTTTCTTTATACACTGCCTAGAATCAGGTGATTTTATTTTAACGGCAACGCAAAATGACCACGTGACCACAGCTGGGGCATACTTGCTTATGTACCCATACGTGTGGCTGGTGCTCTTAGGAGCCGGAAGAGGGCATCAGAGCCCCAGGAATTTGAGTTTGAGTAGCTGTGTGCTGCCAGGTGGGTACTGGAAACTGAATCCTGGTCTTCTGCAAGAGCAGTAAATGCCAACAGGTGTGGAGGCACTGGCCTTTCATCCCAGCACTCAGGAGATGGTAGAGGGCAGAGCTCTGCGAGGTCAAGGCCAACCTGGTGTAGAGCAGGTTCCAGGACAGCCAGGGCTACACAGAGATTCTCTAGCACCCTATCTCAATGAGAGAGAGAGGGGGGGGGGAGGGAGGGAGGGAGGGAGAGGAAGAGAGAGAGAGAGAGAGAGAGAGAGAGAGAGAGAGAGAGAGAGAGAGAGAGATGAGCACTGCTAGCCACCAAGTCATGTCTCCAGGCCCATTGTTAAATTTCTATTAGCTCCATTTTATAACTGGGCAACCTAAGGCTGGAGGGAATCCGAGCCACACCTGATCTTATCTAGCTAGAAAGCATGGAGGTGAGGGTCCCGCTGTAACTACAATGTAGCTCAGGCTGGTGTTAAATTCTTGATACCCTTCAGATTATGGAGACTGCAAGTGTGTGCCACCGAGCCCAACTGAAGTTATGACTCTTTGTTAGCAATCCTTGACAAGAATGGGTTGCAGTTAAGGTCATCAAAGTTGAGTAATAGCCAAGTGGTGGTGGCACACACCTTTAATCCCAGCACACAGAGGCAGAGGCAGGTAGAACGCTGTGGGTTTAAGGTCAGAGTTAGTTCCAGGACAGCCAGGGCTGTTACACAGAGAAACCCTGTCAAAAAAAAAAAAAAATCTCACTCATGTGTGATATCTATCTTTACTTGTTAAACCTGTTAATATTGGTGGAATATCTATTAGATAGATGATAGATAGATAGATAGATAGATAGATCATTAATAGGAGTAAACGTGTGCTCATGGAGGTTTTGTGTGATTTTCATGTTAAATTCTGATCATGCCTTTTCCACCTGACTGTACAGGATTTCGTTAACCTGAGGACTTTGTTCCCATTCATTCACTTTGGGAGAGTTCAGTCCTGTCCTAAGGGATGATCCCCTCATTCATATTTGCCATGACGGTTTGTTTCTTCTCTTTGTAAGACATTCATTTCAAAATGAAACTTATCCAGGTCTTCTGCTTCCCAATGATAACATAAATGGACATTCTCCTAAAACAGCACAAGGGACAAACCTGAGAGGACCCTTAAAGCTTCCTTCCCTGTGCTGTTTTCAGCAGCTACTCTCTTACTCCTCTGTTAACTCGGACACCACTGATAAAGCAGAGTCCCCATCAGCTAAATATTGCAGGAGAAACGTTTTAACGAAAGAGTTCATGGGACACGTTTGTGATCCGCACTCAGGTGGAACCAGGACAGTTGTAGAGATTCTGAGGGAGCCTGGGCTACATGGGACCCCTTCTCATCCCCCAAAGAGAGCTATCAAACTTGTGCTGCTGGGGAATCATTGGAGAATCCCCCATGATCCGGGGGGGGGGGGGGCAGAGATAATGGCTCTGGGTACATGTGGTTTCAGGTAAAGGCCAGTCTGCCAGTATTAGGTATTATGGAAGGATGAGTTGTGAGGAAGAAAATGTTCCCTAGCTACAAAGGAATGAAAAGTCACTCTACATACCCTGCCCTTACCAGTCTCAGCCACTCAGGGTCAAATGAAGTCTAAAAATATTAAATATTAAATATTAAATGAAAATTGTATGCATCAATAGTTCATAAATTCCTAGCACGTGCAGTGCTGAGGAGTACGGGGAAACCATGGGTGGTCCCACTCTGTGCCCTCCTGGATGTGAGTCAGCCATTGTTAACTTATCCAGCCATTGTTAATGTATCCATGCCTTATAGTTGCCCCTGTTAGTCAGTGGCAATTTTCAGACCAACTGTAACAGTGTAGCAGTATATAAATTCAAGTAACCCTTACTTTATTTAATCAGGGTCCCAAAGTGCAGGTTTAGTAATACTGATGGTTTTATTACAATATATTTTATAACTGTTTTAGTTTATTTTATTATTAGTTGTGTTGCCCAATTTATACATTAGGTTTTATCATAGGAATACATATATAGAAAGAAACACAGACTGTGCAGGGTTTGTTTTTAACTGCAGTTTCAAGCATTGACAAGGGATCTTGGAGAATGGGGCGCCTCTGCTTGTACAGTCAAAGCCCAGAATTCTGGAATGGAGTTGTCTCCTCAACTCTAAAACAGGGGTAACACTTTGACCAATACCTGGCTTCATAGTGACAAGTAATTATAAAACCATCTTGCAAAGAAAGGGGTTGCAACAATACAAATGTCTACAGTGACAGAAGCCCTGGCAGTTAATTTAGGAGTTTAAGTTAACTGGTAAAGCTGTCTGCTCCCGAGTACCTGGGGCTGGACTGGACCATACTACAGAGGCACTGTGGTGAGACGGGGGTCCACGTTCCCTCAAACTGCAACAGGTAGAAGATCGTGAACAACTGCTACCAAATAGATTTTCACTTTTTGTTGTTGTTGTTGCTTGGCTTTCTGAAGCAAGGTTTCCCTGTGTAGCCCTGGATGACTTGGAACTTACTCGGTAGACCAAGTTGGCCTTGAAGTCACAGACATTGGCCTGTCTTTGCCTCCCGCGTGCTGGGATTAAATGTATGTGCCACTAGCTCTGACCCGGCCCAGATAGACTGCTGCCTTAAAAACCAACACCCTGCTCTTTTCATGATGTTCTCTCAAAGCTTACTTGGTGGTTGAACAATAACCCTTTGGGACATATTCATGCATCTAATTATAAAAAAAATAGATAATACCGCTATTTGTACTTCTTGCTGAATGAATAGTATTATTTCCTTTTTAAGTCAAGCATGAACATTTGGGTTTTCTCTTACTTGCTGAACTCTATGTTTTTGGAAAGTAGGGTCGGGTTGCATTTTTCTCTCTCCCCTTGCCAGACAACATTTTGGTTCTGGAGCGAGTCCTCTGTAAACACTTTTGAATGCATGCCGTTAGTTCTGGTCCTGTTACCTGGAAATTGGTCTCCTGCCCATCAAAACAAACATTCACAGATCTTAAATTGCTTTTTAATCCAAATGTATTGTAATTCCGTTTCCTGTTCTTGCCCACCTGTTCAGTGCCACCGAACAGGTGGCTCACCCTCCACGTGGCCAACCTCCCCTTCATCCCGACCATCGGGGCGTTGTGAAAATAAGTCATCAGGAATTGTGATATGTACGCAAGAAGGAGCTTAGAAGTTGTTCTAGCTACTTCTCTACCCAGGCTTCCCTGTCTGCCCCAGGAGTCTTCAAAGAACGTAAAAACCCAGGCAGACAGGAAGCTGCCGGGTGGTTGAAGTGCCAATCTCCCAGCGTTTATTTCCAGCTCACTCTTGCTCTGTAAAAACACACACTGTCTGATAAAAGGTCTGTGAGGAAGGCTGATGACCCTGGCTGCAGCAGGAAAATCTGTTGAGTGCTGTGTGACCGGCACGGGGATGAGCCCCTTGGGCTCAGGATCTTACTTAAACTTCACAGAGCCTTGGACGTTTGGACTAAAAGCTCTCATTAAAACACAAAGCCCCGAGCATGGGAGAGTGCCTTGACTCAGGCTGCTTCAACGCCCATACCGACTTACCTAGGAAGTACAGAGTTGAGCGGCCTGGCTTTTGGTGGGGATGGTACTTTGGGCTCTGGCACCGAGCTCCCAGAAGACCCTTGCAGAAAGTCGGGCACTGGTCCTGGCGGCGGCGGGTTTGGAAGTATTTCCCTAGCGGAAGTCAGGAGGTGCTCTTTCACTTCTTTCTCCCGCGACTTGGCTTTGTGTTCCGCCAAGAGGAGGTCAAATTGCTTTTTCCGGCCTGGGACCGCTCTGCGGTGGCTCAGCGAGTGGGTCTACGGAGAAGAGAGAGGAGAAGCACAGCCTCTTTGATCAGCACATACACCTGCTTCCCCGCGGCCCGCATTTCCGAAATTGCAACCACAGGCATTGAAAAGGTGCTTGGCAAAGTCAACTTCAAGGCAACAGCTCCTGTTCTGTGGCCGGGAAGAGGCAGAGACCGCTCAGACGCAACCATGCCCTACACTCCAGGTGTTAAGAAGCCAAGGCTTCCTCCAGACAACTGGCATGAATTGACAGCTTCTGCGCGGAACCCAGGACCACCTCAGATGAAAGACACCCGCGAGGGCCAAGCTAGAGTCAACGCAGGTGCGGGTGGGAGGTTCCAGTTGGCCCAGGCAAACAGGGCCATACCCTGGACCCCTCGAGGCACTAGAAGGACAGGAGGAAATCTGGGGCTTGAGGCTGCCCAGTGGCGGACCCCAGGGGTCCGCCTGTCCCCTGGCCACCCCGAGGGGCTAGATCAGGGAGTAGCATCTCATCCTCCCCTCTGGGGCTGCCTTTCTGGGCGCTGCCGCCGTCGCCACCGCCGCCGTTCCTGCATACATTAAAACGTAGCAGGCTTTAGAACCGCCTGTGAGTGCCTATAAATACAATTTACTGTCTGGCCTCCCAAGTAACACGGGAAGCCTAGGGTGGATTTTTTTTTTTTTTCTTTCCTTCTTCCCCTTAAAAAGCCAGCCAGCTTGAGGCAGGCACTATGCTACCGTGGACAGAGAAGAAAGCATTTCCCTTACAAAGAACAGCTGGTGGTCATGTCGAGGTTCCACACCCTGCCGCGTGCAGAGAGTGGCATGCAAACATTTCGACAAAGGCCCCAGCAAGAGCAGGAAGTATTTTTTTTTTTTATGGAAAGAGAAATACCTTGCAGGTGAGGGATCTTGTGCAAGGTTTCTTTGTCTCGGGATCCAATACTCCACAGTGTTTATTTGGGTCAAATTCTCTCTCTGGTTTAAGAAACAAACAAAAAATATAAGAAAAAAGGAGACTAAATAGGATTTGGCATTAAGACTACATTTTTTTTTAAAAAAAAAATGCACATTTGCACCAACAAGTGAGACATTGTCAGGCAATCTGTTTTGTTTTGCTTTCCTTCCCCCCAACCAGCTGCTAAAATGCTTCAAGAATCACTCAGGGGAAATGGCGCTCCACTATGAATCCAGACGTTCTGAGCCTGCTACAGGGCAGCGCGGGGGGACAGGGCAGGAGCAGGTGGCAGAAGGGAAGGACCATGTGCTTGCAATACTTTATTTAACTTAAAATAGTCCCACAGGTCCTTGGCACTTTGGGCACCACGGCTGCAGAGCAGGGAGGTCCACCTGAAACTCAAAAATGCCCCATGGGGGCCTCTGTCTGCCTTCCTGGTTTATGCATTGCTGTGGGAGCTTGTTCACTGATGTGACAATATCGCCTCTCACGTGCCTCCAACGCCCTTGGAGAAGGCCTTCCACACAGTCTCGCAGAACAGTGAAGGCATTTCCCTAAACCGGGAATATTACACTCTGGCGTGCTACAGGTAGGGGCAGGAAGTGTGGCAGTGTGCCTCTGTGGGGCTGAACTTGAAGGCACAGGAAAAGCAAGCCTGCTAATCCTATAGCTTTTGCTGCCTGTATGTAGTACTGGCCCAGATGCTTCCTGGGAGGATAAACAGGACACAGGGTCTGAGGGGTGAAGGTTGACTGTGTGAGGAGCAACTGCTTTCCCGTGTCCTCCTTTCTGTCCGGACTGTTAATAGCCTCCATGGAAGTTACTGCTAACTGTTCTTTTGATGCCTCTTGCAATCCTTCATCTCTTTGGGGCTTACAAAACAGCTTACCACACCTGCAAAATGTGGGGATGTGTGGCAATCTTTCCAGGACCCTCGAACTTTAGGAAACGCTGTGCTGTTTCTGCAGGCACCAGTGAACACCCGAGTCCTGCAGAGCGGGAAGGCCACAGCTCTCTGGGTGTGAAGGGTGGAGAGGGGGCGGTTAAGGAAGTGCCAGGTCTCTGGAAAAGGAGGTGCCTGTAAGGCCCTTGAAGGCTGCAAACTGAAGAGAGTTCCTTAGCCAGACTGGGTGCATTTACTGGTGTGAACTTGGAGCATAATAAACAAATGCTCTATTTTCAAAGGTCTGGGGGTCGGGAAGGGGCCGCAAAAGGGCTTGTGGGGCTGTAGAAACTGTTTCCCTCTCCCCGCCAACAGCCATGAAAATGTCTCCCTCCCTTTCCACAGAGAGCTCTGTCCAGCAGGCAGCGGGCAAGCAGGTACTAGGTGCCAGGCTGCCTGCTGCTGAGGTCTTTCACTTCGGTCTGCCAGAGTCGGGCCTGTGCCCAGACCCACACAGCACCTCATGTGGGAACTGAACAGGGTTTTGGCTAAGGATAGGAGCTGGCTGTTGAATCTGTGAGAGAGGTAGAGACAAGCAAAGGACCCATTGAGACAAGACAACCCACAAAACACAAAATTCCACCACAGGCTGGAAGATGCCAAGGTAGTGTTAATGCAGCAAAAAGGGACCTGCAGCCTCTGGACAATGCACAGACCAACACACACACACACACACACACACACACACACACACACACACACACTGAGGTGTGGCCACCCACTTCTGCCCAGTTAACTGGCACATTCCTTTTGGGAAGAGAGCTAGCAATGGGGGGCTGAGTCCGTGCAATGAAGTCCTATGATGTTCTCCCTTTATCTTGATTGTGGGTAAGCAGACCACAGGGAGAGGTGAGGAGTTGTCTCTCAATATTTTTGGTAGGCCCAAGTACTTTTAAAACACAATTTTTAGATACAGATATAAGATAGAAAACCCAATTAAATATGAAGTAGAAATTTAAAAGCTATTCACACCTCCCTGGGTGCTTAAAATCCATGCCTGCACCAGAAGCCACATCCTCAAGGGTGGCTGTCTCTGTATTTTGCTTTTCCTAGCTAGCCTTAGACAGAGCCCATGGTGTGTGCAAAGCTATGAAGTGCGTGGCTTCTTCCAGTCACTCGGAGATGGCAGAACAAGCCAGATTCAGTTCCACAACAGATCCAAAGCAATCGTCATTCCTTAAAGTGGCAGCTGTCACCTCTGAGTGGCCATGTGTCTCTTCAGAGGACTGGGTAGTGACCTGAGAGACATCCCGACACCTCCATCCACTCTGCTGGTCTGTATACTCCCCGTGAGAACTCCAGTCTGAGCATAGGGCAGAAGGCAGCGCAGCCCCAACTGCAGAATCAGCCCAGAAAAGCGGGAGGCCAAGAGCAGAGGTTACAATTCCCTCTGCAGCACAGTCACTGAGTGGGCTGTCCTACCCGGCACGTCATGGGCTCTGAGATAGCCCACAGACAGCGGCAAGGCTCCAGCAGGAGTCATGTCAGTGTGGCGTGTCTGTGCTGGGCCACCAGGCTAACAAGACCATCAGAGTCTACACCTGTTGGTTGAGGCAGAGTCTCCCGCTTCCTGGGCTTGTAGGATAGATAACTCCGAAACTCAGCTGGGGGGCGGGGGGGTAACCTCATCTGCACTGGGGAACGAGAGCACCAGTCCTGCCTGGTGTTTCTAGATGCCAGAGCGGATACGCTCCAAGTCACCCTTAAAAGGAAACAGCCGTTCGGCTACACGAACACATCCCCGGTTACAGGTGGGACTCGGTTTTAGTCCTAGCACGAGCCAGACGCTAACCACAGTGACATACCTGAGAGTCTCCGGTAAGGCTTGTTGCTGGTTTTGGCGCCGTTTGGGTGCTTCTTGTCTATGGCGGCCGAGAGAACAGCCTTGCCGTTTAAGATCTTCTCTGGTGACGGTGGCACCGGCTTGGACATCAAGGCGGGCTTAATTAATGGTGGGGTGGAGACAGCAGAGGAGGAAGTGGCTGCAGTCGTGGTTGTAGGGTTCATTTTGACATTGGCACCATCCGCCTTCACTAGGTTAGGAATTTTCTCTAAACTGACTACCGGAACTGGAACGCTGAAAAAAAAAAAAAAAAGGAACACACATGCACGGCTGCCTTCTTTGATCCATCTGGTCCACCGAGGAGCTACACCCGATTATCGTTATCAGAACATTTCCTCATCACTTATTTATGCTTCTCCTGGAAGGGAGCAGCGTGATTCCCATTTTGATGGGTGGGAGATTTGTGTTGTGAAAAGGATCGACGGGTGTGGGTGTGTCTGGGGGGGGGGGCACGAGGCTGGCACAGTGCCCGGGATAGATAAGAGCAGACTGATTACCTCCCAGGATGACTGTCCCCATGGGTCCTCTGATTCCCCCACTTCTCAGGCCCTACATGTGGTCCTCTCTGACACAGCACCTTGGGCCAAAACAAGGCCACCACTGTGAAGCCCAGGAAGGCAGGTTGTTTGTGCCCTGAAGACAGCCTGCTGCCGAGGAATCAGGTCCCCTCCCCGTGCTCTGGCTTGTGGGCTGTCTCCCACCCAGGCCTGACATCTGCTTAAGCTGCCAGAGTGCTGACAGGCTCGCACCCCACGGAGCATGGCTGCAGGCCAGTGTGGGGCACGCCGCGCTGTCGGAGGGCTGCTGGATCATGCTCACATCCCGAGGATGGGCTCAAATTGAGTGAGCCGCCATGTACCATTATCCAATATTCCATTTTAGGCAGCTAGTTATGTAAATAGGCAATTCTCCAGACTGGCAGGTGAGAGAAGGAATTTTAAGAAGGCGAGAACACAAAGGTGTGCATTCACTCCGCAGAGCCTGTCACCTTCGCCCCACGCCCCTGCTACTTCTCCTGGAAGGCGTGTGCGTTTGATTTCTGCTGCTCTTTAATGCGGGAGGACCCTGCGTCCGGGGGGTGGGGGGCTGCAGGGGGATGTGTCTCGGGGTCTTGAAAGATGAGATGAATAAGTTTTGCTTTGGTCTCTGAACCAGATTCCCTTTTCTCCTGGCAGGAGGGTAGACTGCTAACACTTCGGCTCCCCAATCATCTCTGAGTGGAGAAAGTGGAGCTGCTTAGCGGTCTGAATGCCAAATGATGGGGAATATGGCTCTCGAATGCCTGCAGACAATGTAGGGCATGAAAGACAGGCTGCTTTTGGCAGGGAGGGAGCCTGTCTGTCCACGTGGCTGGCTGGCTCTTACTTCTCTATGCCACGCTCACAGATCATTTCTTTGACTGAGTCGTTCATGAAATTATTTTAGCAACTCGTCATCCTCTGCCATCTTTCTGATTTGGAAACAGAACCACAGATGTTAGTTGTAGGTCTTGGTGGAACAGACTGGGGCTGGACATTTTAGACTTTTCCCATGGGACGCGCATCTTCTCGGTCTGCAGAAAGGTAGTTTGGGACGTGAAGCCTAGGAGAAGTGAAATGGGAATAGTGCTTTCTGTGATGCTCCGTGTTTTAGTAATGCTCTGTGTTGCAGTCACTGAGATGGGACTGACCTGTTCTTATCTACTCAGGGGGGATTCTCTAAGTTCTCACATGCTACTTGCTGAAGACCAGCTCCAGAAACTCTCTTGGATGGGAGGATGCTGAGAAGCCATAGAGACATTCCCTGGCAAAATCAACATTCGCATCTGCAGTGGCTTGAATGCACCTCTCAAAGTTCGTGTGTTAGAAACTGAAACCTCCAGACCCATAGGCTGACAGTGTTGGGAGTGGGGGAGGGGGCTTCGAGAAGTAATCAGGATTAGATGATGTCACGTGGGTGGGGTTCTACAATGGGGCTAATGGCTTTATAGGAGTCATCCTTCCCGCTCCTCATCTGGTGATACTCTCCACTGTGCTGTGCTCAGAAGATCCTCAGCAGGTGACGACATCTTGGCCTTGCATCTTTTAGCCGTCTCGCTGTATGGTGCAGATTTATTTCCATTATAAATCACCCAGTTTGTGGTATTATCACAGAAGCAGAAAACGGACTAAGAATATAAAAAGATGCCATGAAAAAAAATGCAAACTATGGGACAGTATGAAATATAATTCTTCTCGACTCGTTTCTTCATCTAACTTAAGAAAGCATAAGTTATAGGAATCAGCCCCCCCCCCTTTTTTTTCTCCCTTTGAGACATTGTCTCAAGCAGCCCAGGCTGGCTTTGAACTTGCTATGTAGCCAACACTGGCCTTGAACCCCCAGTTGTCCTGCCTCGCGTCCCGAGTCTGGGATGACAGCTGTTTCACACTCACCCCTCCCAGTTTAGAAATGAGCATCCTGAAGGGATGTCTTTACGTTCTTGGACCTGGCAGTGGTAGCCACAGGGTGGAAGCCGACCAAGTGGCCATTGACACAGCACATGGATGCTTACTATCAAGCTTTACAAAGGAAGGAAATTCTGACCCATGGCTGGACCCCAGGGACAGTATGCTGAGTAAAGCAGGCCAGTGACTAAGGACAAGCAGGTGTCCCCACTGACATGAGGCACCCACAGTAGCTAGAGCCATGCAGACAGAAAGCAGAACAGTGGTGGGAGGTGGGGCGGGGGGACCCCATGGACTCAGCGTAGAGTTTCAGCTGTGTAAGGTGAAAAGAACTCCAGAAGTGGAGATGGTAGTTTTTATGTTATGCATTGTATCATCACTCAGGGTACCAAGTGATAACTCCATAAATCACAGAATTCGTGCAACCTAAACTCTGCTTCAGCAAGTCTGTGCGCGCGCATGTGTATTTTATATCTGTGTGGCTATAGATCTTTAGGTATATATACATACACATATGCATGCCATGTTACTTCACAAGAGGAAATGAGGACTTTCAAGTTGCAGATCTAATTCTTGTTGGAAAAGCAGGGTTGGGTATACAGAAGGGCCTCCCGTTTCAGTGTCAAGGGTCCTTGACTTCTCCAGAGTGAAGGCATAGCCCGGAGCGATTGCTCGGCATCCACCCCCCCCACCCCATGCTCACAGTGCAGACTGTGCTTCTCCTCTAGAGTCAACGATCGCTGTCAAACGTATTCTGCAAGGCAGCCACATACATATGGGGGCACTGTGCTGACATCACAGTCAACATGGCAGCTAACTGACGATCTCACAGTCAACATGGTGGCTGACTCATGACATCACAGTCAATATGGCAGCTAACTCATGGTGTCACAGTCAACATGGCAGCTAACCCATGACATCACAGTCAACATGGCATCTGACTCATGACGTCACCGCCAACATGGCAGCTGACCCATGACATCACAATCAACATGGCAGCTAGCCCATGATGTCACCGCCAACATGGCAGCTAACCCATGGCAGCTAACTCTGCCTGGTTGCCTACTGGCCCTCTTATTTGATTTCTTACTGTGGGATTTCCTTTACTGTCCATTATTTTCTGTATCATCCATCCCTGCTTCTAGGATGTCAGCTGGACTTTAACATCCGCTCTTGGTATCCTGGACCCACAGGCAGGGAATAGAGATGGAATCCACCAGAAACAGGAAGGGAAGTGGCAGGCAGTCCTGTGGACTAAGAATGGCAAATGCTGGTCAGGAGAACCCGATGGGGGAATTCTAAAGCCCTTGTGGGTCAGAAAGCAGATGGCCACCAAGTAAGAATCCCAGATGTCAGATGAGCAGGTCAGTGAGTCAGCAGATGTAAGAGAAGGGGGATACAATCTCTCCAGCAGGAATTTTAAGGGGATTTGCCCACCGACGGAAATGAGTGCATTGCACTGGGGAGCTGTCCCGGGTACTATTCTCACGGGTTGCTGTTCTCTGCAGCAAGGGACCTGGGCTTTTCGCAGGTCACCCGACTTCCGGCCGGGTCTAAGAAGGGGAGGTGAGGGAAAGAGGCAGCTCTATGACACCGAGATGGTGGGAAGGATCTTGCCATCCTTACCCTGGCCCCGGCACAAATTCTAGCCAGGCTCCTTTCTTCAGTAGTGCTGGCCCAAGACCCTAAAGTGATGAGCAGAGGACATGAATGGGCACAAGATGGCGCCACACAGACATGGGCACCTAGCCCCAAGCAGATCTCTAGAGCTGAGAGATCAGATGGGTGTTGGAAGCTCCTACCCCACCCCCACCCATGCAGCCACCTGCACCTGTCTCTATCCCAGGACTGGGTTAGTGCAGCCACAGCAAGCCACTAGCTCAGAACTGCCTGCTTCTCGTCGCCTTCTGGTCCCCACACCTCCTGCCATCACTTCCCTGGCATCAGCCTCGGGCTCCTTCAGATGGCAGTGACCCTTCAAGTACAGGTTTAATTCCCCCCACTCCCGGCCTGGAAATAAGCCAAATATCCTGACCCTGCTTTTACAGGGTACTCATCTCTCAACGCCTCTGCAACCACCACACCAAGCAAAAAGTTTCCACGTATGGGGGTGGGGGTGGGGGAACTGCGGGGAGCTGGTTAGGCGGCAGCACCCAGAGCACTGACTAAGCAAGGAATTTCTCTGTGTGTGGAGGTGATAAGCAAGTCTGGGAAGGGAGCCAAAGCCCCCCAAAGCCCTTTCCCCTTCTGCCTAGAGGAATGCTTTACTCCATTCTCATCGCTCATGGCATTGATCAACTCACTACTGTCTTTCCCTTGAGAGGCTGTGTTTGAAAAGGAGAGAGGAGCCTCGTGAAGCCCCTACTGCTTTCACATCTGTTCTGTAGGTTTGGCACAAAATCTTTTGGGGAGCCCAGGGCTGCAGCTCGTTCCAGCTGCGTCCAGTACGCTGGGAGCACATGCATCTCTGTGCCTCCTCCACTTGGTCCTGGGAAAGTGTCCAGGGGCATGGGCCCTCCCTCAACCCCTGCACCACCAAGGTGACTACCTTCTGCCTTGGCTCCCCTTGTCTTCCTCCTCTGTGCTTGGCCTGTCTGAATCGATCTTTCTACCCCTCTACCAAGGCAGGTCTTCTGGCTTTAAGAAAAAAAATGGTTCTCTTGGCATCAAGGAGATTCCCCTCTCCACCCAGTGATGTCTGCAAAAGAGCAGAGGTGGAGAATCATGACGGTGTCACTGTGAGAGTCACTGCTGGGCTGCAGGGCCAGCTGCCCCCTGCCAGCCCTGCCTTCCTTCGTGGTGAGCATGGTTTATTCTTCTGTCATCGACAGACAGGCCTTAATAGGATAGTTCAGAAAGTCTTTAGGTTTGCAGAAATTATTGCCAGCCTTTCTCCACTCAACAGAACGGGGTAAAGATGGATTTGACAGGCAGGAGTGTAAGGACATATGGTATTTGTGCTGTGGGTTATGCGTATGATGTGAATTCGCGGCTGTCTGGTTTCTTCCACCGCTTCATCCGACAAAGATCTGCACGCTTGTGCGAGTGCCCGGGCAGAATTTTCACTCTGGTTTATTGGCAGACCCTTGGTAGGCTGTCTCACCCAGCCTCCTGCCTTCCAAGTGGTAGGTAGCAGCATTGGATCATCCCAATAAAAAGAAATGTAAGCTTCCTTTAAAATGCTCCTGGAGTAGGAATTCTACTTGGCACTCATAGATGCACTGAGGGGTTAGGGGGAAGGCTGTCACTGGGAAATTATTTCTAATCGTAATTCTTTAAGTTGAAGAAATATTAGGGACAGTCTGGAAGGTTTGGGAGTCGGGTGGTCCCATTAAGAATCAATGTAAAGAACAGCCATAGGATCCTACCATGCTAGGACAGAGGTAGTTGGCACCACATACATTCTGATGAATGGGTAGGTCCCCCTCGCTCTACTTTTGAGGTATCTAGAAAAGCTTTGTAAATGCCTTTGTCAAACAAAAGAGAAGACCTGTAAATAAGAAACCTGCAGGGCTAATGTAATACCATGGTGTGGCGGCGTGGTGAATGGCTCAGCTCCATGTGCACTCGCCGCTTGGTTTGGACTCTCTCCCACACAGCACATGCTCAGTAAATTGGGGAATGTGGTCAGACCACACAGCTGCTGAGGAGGGGGGACGTCCTGGCAGTAGGGTTGGAATATATGGGGATCTCTACATCTTCACCAGTAATGGAGCATGGGAGCAAGGCTTAGCTTCCTAGCTCCATTGTTGAGGGGACTGATGTCCCCCTGAGACAAGTTAGAAGTGTGTGGGTGGGCACGGGCATCTGAATAACCTCCCTTTGATGTATGGTAGAAAGGGGTCAGGAGCAGAGACTAGGGACGAAGGGGCTGGGGAGACAGCGCCCTGGGGAAAGGGCTTCTGTGTCAGCTGAGGACTTGAGGCTGCCAGCCAGCAGGCATATAGCATACAAAAGGCTGCACCTGGTGGAACAGGCCTGTGATCCTAGTGCTGAGGAACTTGGGACAGGAGGATCATTTGGCTCAAGGGTAGACAGCCTAGCCTGCTTGGTGAGTCTCAGAGAACAAAACAAAAAAAGGAAGATGTCACCTGTTAACACCTGAAGCTGACCTCCACATGTACACACACACACACACACACACACACACACACACACTACACACACACAGACAAACCAATGCTGCTGGACTGCAAGGATTGGCCTAGGTAGAGGAGGATGAGTTCCCTGCCTACTCTGCAGTAAACTTGAGGCATCTTCCGTTTTCTGGAGAGGCTATGTGCCCCTCTCTAGGCTGTTCCAGAGGATGAAGCAGACGCCTAGTTCCAGTCCCCTTGGGAGTCTGTTATTCTGGGCTCCTGGGATATGGAGCTCAGAAAGAGGTCTTCAGCCCGACCTGGAGACCAAGGATTGCTAGGTAACCTAGGACTGTGGAGGAATCAGCAAGCTGGAGTAGAGAACAGAGCCAAACAGTCTAGATATAGTAGGGCATCTCTTGCTGCACAGGCTGCCCTGGGACCAGCTATGTGTGCAATGGGCCTTGGGCCATGCTCTTCAGAAGGGTCCAAGGACAGCTCCAGACCCTACCAGGTGCTCGGTGAGTTGCCCCGAAACTCAGAACCACAGACACACAATTCAGACAGCTGGTCATCAAGATTCATGTCATTGCAGAAATAGCATGAGGGCCACGGAGAACAGACTAGGATCTGTGGCTTAGGTTGATTCTGGAAGAATCTAAGCAATGGCTTAGAGCGGGTTCTACTCTGGAACAGCAAGTGGGAACACTTCCCTTTGTGGCCACCAGAGGTCAGTGGCTCCCACTACTGGAGCTGTGCCGAAGCCTTGCAGAGAGTGGGAGCGGACACCCGAGCTGACCCTGGAACCCCATCCCCAGCCTCTCCCTTTAAGGAATCACTCTGAACACAAGGAAATGGCCAGGAACTCTGAGACCAGCTGCTCCCACTTACCTCAGAGAAGAACAATGGGAAACATTCTCCTTCATTCATTTTCATTCACATGCTCATTCTCTCTCTCTCTCTCTCTCTCTCTCTCTCTCTCTCTCTCTCTCTCTCTCTCTCTCTCTCTGTTTTTCTGTATGTCTGTCTCTAGCTGTCTCATATATTTCTAGCTGGTATGGAACTCATTATGTAGATCAGGCTGGTTTTGATCATGCAGTGATTATTGTGTGTGTGCGTGCGTGCGTGCATGTGTGTGTGTGTGTGTGTGTGTGTGTGTGTGTGTGTATTTCATGTGAGGGTGTGGGTATTGGTGGGTGCTAGCTTCCACATGTGGATGTCTGAGGACAACCTCACCTTCTCTCTTGTTTGAAGCAGAGTCTCTTATTCATGGCTGCATATCCCAGGCTAGCGGGATCCCAAGCTCCCAATGTTGCTGAGGAATATAGCCCAGGCTAGCGGGCTCCTAAGCTCCCCATGTTGCTGAGGAATATAGCCCAGGCTAGCAGGGTCCTAAGCTCTCCATGTTGCTGAGGAATATAGCCCAGGCTAGCAGGCTCCCAAGATCTCCATGTTGCTGAGGAATATAGCCCAGGCTAGCGGGCTCCCAAGTTCTCCATGTTGCTGAGGAATATATCCCAAGCTAGCAGGCTCCAAGTTCCCCATGTTGCTGAGGAATATATCCCAAGCTAGCAGGGTCCCAAGCTCCCCATGTTGCTGAGGAATATATCCCAGGCTAGCAGGCTCCAAGTTCCTCATGTTGCTCAGGAATATATCCCAGGCTAGCAGGCTCCCAAGCTCCCCATGTTGCTTGAGGTGTACTGGAATTACAGTGTACACATTCAGCTTTACATGAATTCTGGGGATTCAAGCTTCAATCCTTATATTTGTGTAGCAAGCACTTTATTTACTGAGTCATCTTCTGGCTTTGTTGCTGTAGGGTTTTATTTTTTATTCCATTTGAGACAAGGTCTTGCTCTGTAGCTCGGGATAGACTCAAACTCACAGTGATCCCCCTGCACCAAGACTCCCAGGTGTCTACCACCATGCCCAGTTCTTACACATTCTTATTCTCCATTTTCTGTATTGCAAGCCAATCCTGGGCGGGAGAGTTTTGTACCATCTCTATCCAGAAAGTCGAGCCCATAGTAAAAACTTTACATCAACACACGGGAAACCACGCCGTACCTTAAACAATTCTACTCTCGCCACATCGCTAGCCACTTGGAGACCTTGGTTCTTCCCTGAATTCCAGCTTGGTCACACTGTGTGCCTTAAAGAATGGGCTCCTTCTGCACAATTAGTGCAGACCTTGGCATCACACACCAAATCTGGGTGAAAATTCCTACAGGTGATAGTGTCCCCAATAGCTTGGTGGCTTTCATGTGCATCCTACACCACACACACACACACACACACACACACAGAGAGAGAGAGAGAGAGAGAGAGAGAGAGAGAGAGAGAGAGAGAGAGAGAGAGAGAGAGAGAGAGAGAATGTGCAAACTCACAGACTAACTTAGTACCTAGTCCTCTGACCTCAGTGGCCCAGGCACTTTCTCCTACAGCCCTGATGGGTTTCCCCTATATCATATATATACACTCAAGGCTCTGGCCTTTCTGTGTGCTGGGTTGTCCTGCTGACACACCCTCCCTACATTTTCCCCCCTGTCTCCCACCCCAGACTCCCACCCCAGCAATGGGGACTAAACACTGAGGTAAATCCTTCACCACCGCCTCTTTCTCTTGTGGCACTCCCCTGTCTTTCCCCAGCTTCTCTAGCTCATTCAGCAAAGTGAAGGAGGCTTAAAACTTCAGGCCACCCTGAGCATGGTCCTCTGGAAGCCAGAGACCAGTTCTGCCACTGTCCAGCTGCACAATCTCTGTATCTTAGTCTCACATGTGACCGGGGCAGTGAAAGCACCCTAAAATCGTGACAAGACACAGTCACCAAGCCTCAGAGCTCACAGTTCTTTCCACCACGACTTTTGCCCCTTTCCCACTGGGACTAGCGCTGTTTTTCTCTCTGGTGGACGCTGGAGTTGGCGTCCAGGGAGCTGTCCATTGTCCTTACCTTCCCTCATCTGGAAACCAGACCGAAGAGGGACTTCATGTGTAAATCCTTGGTGCCTCCTAGTCCAGGAAGGTACCTTATTTTCCTGCCTAGAGTTTGACTATCCTGGCCTATCTACCTTCCCTCATCTGCTCGACTGCCCGCCCCTTTTACCTCCTCCTGCTGCAGTTCAGCACGAGTGGGTTTGATTTTTCGCTCAAGGCGAACGACCGCAAGTCGCTGATGAGTTCTGAGCAGAGCAGGGACACACCCCTTCCTCTGGCAGCGTGTGGACGTGTGTGTGTGCGTGTGTATGCATGTGTGTGGAGGGTGGGTGTGTACTGAAAGTGGAAGATTTCACAGCCTGCATGGAAGCCCTGATAATGACTCCCCGTTGCTTCTGAGAATCATCCATCCTGCCCCCAATTCACGGCAGCACCACGCAAGATGAGCTAAGCCCCAGGTCTCTCCCACGGGCATCTGGCTGGGCCCTCTACATAAAGCACCAGCAAGACTTCCAAGACACATGAACGCCCACACACTCCCTCTCTCCCAGAAGAATCACCTCCCATTTCCAAAAAAAAAAAAAAAAATCTGGGAGGAGCCAGCTGAAAAGAGGAGCCCCTCCCCTACTATGCCGTAGGGTGTATACAGGGAGGCCCGGGGCCTGCCTATTTTTCTTTGCTTTGGCTTCATCTTCCTTCAGGAGCAGAAGGCTCATCTCCTGAGTTTTTAATGGCGGAGCATATTTAGCATTCAACACACACATGCAGGTTGATAAGGCCCAGGGAGAAGGCAACAAGCCACCCAGGGCAGGAAAACCTCTTCCCAAGTCTTCCCTGCTCCTGTGCATATCCAGCCAACATCAGTGGATTCAAGTTCTCTATCTGTGTGCCAGGGCCAGCTGGGGTGAGGGGCCTGCGGCTGGGAAAGTCACTCTGCCAGGGCCTGGTACCTGGCTGAGCCAGGACTTGTAACAAAGGATGAAAGGTTCACCATGATGCCAAAGACCAAACAACCAGAATTTCCTCTCTCTGTCTCTGTCTCTCTCTCTCAGTCTTGTTCAGACTCACATTGTCTTCCCACCTCAGAGTCCTGAGTGCTGGGGCTACAGTTATATTCCCAGTGACTTTAGAAACTAAATCATCTTGCCCACCTCCGTCACTGTGAACTACAGGGACACTAGCCAGGCATTCAGAGGTTAGCTGCTGACCCCCTCAGGGGTGATCTGTAGCAGGAAGGTAAATGGAGGAGAGAGTTCAGAGAGCTGCAGGTCAAAGCCCGACTGCTATGTGAATTCTCAAGGAGTTCGCAGGGGACAGATTTAGTAACATGGGGATGTCCTCCTCTTCTTTCTCCTCCTTCTTTTTAGTGGTGCTGGGAGCTGAACCCCCGTGTACTTAGGCAAGTGCTTCACCACTGAGCCTCACCTAACCCTCTTTGGAGACGGAGTCTTGCCAAATTGTCCAGTCTAGCTTTGAACTTACTCTGGAGCCCAGACAGGCCTTGAGCCTCAGGCTCCCAACTAGTGGAATTTACAAGCCTGCATGGGGGGAGGGGGTATACATGGCACAAAGCCTGCATGTGTCAGGGGACAACATTGTAGAGTTCGTTCTGAGGACGGAACTCAAGCGCTTTACCTGCAAAGCCATCTCACCCGCCGTCCACTTTCTTCTTCTAAGTGTTTGATTTATTTATTACTTGATTGTTCGTTTAGTCTTGAGACAGGGTCTCACTATGGAGCCCTGAAACTCTCCAGACAGACACGGATGGGACTAGAACTTTGGAGCACTGGGACTAAGGGTATGAGTCACCATGTCCAACCTCCCCTTCTTCCTATTTAAAGTGGTTTCCCCCCTCCCTACTAAACCACAGAAAGGACAAAATCACACAGCTGCAGACTATTCCACTTTGTGTGAAAATACCAAGGGATCAGCCTGGCTGGGGGCGCTGTTTATACCCATGAGAAAGGATGTCCTCCTATCTGCTACCAAAGAGCAGGGCAAGGCTGCCCAGTCAAACAGGCAGGAGATGCTGTGTGCTTCTGTGGCCTTAGGAGTCAATTCGGAACTCAGCTGGAAAGAGCCCTGGTTGGGTCTCCTCTGGGCATCTCCCTGCTCTTCCAGCTTCAGGTCCAGAACGCCAGGCTAACACAAGAGAACAGGCAGCGTCCCTTCTACTGCACAAAAGACTCATCAATGCATTTGCAAGTCCAAGACCCAGAGGTCTCCATGCAGGGTCACTCGGAAAGACACCGAGGCCTGAGCTCTCTCTGGTAGTAGCCATTGGTGACTACGTGGCTCTCTCAAATGGTAGCCACTGGCAACTACTTAGCTCTCTCAGATAGTAGCCACTGGGGACTACTTAGCTCTCTCAGATAGTAGCCACTGGGGACTACTTAGCTCTCTCAGATAGTAGCCACTGGCGACTACTTAGCTCTCTCAGATAGTAGCCATTGGCGACTACTTAGCTCTCTCAGATAGTAGCCACTGGCGACTACTTAGCTCTCTCAGATAGTAGCCACTGGCGACTACTTAGCTCTCTCAGATAGTAGCCACTGGCGACTACTTAGCTCTCTCAGATGGTAGCCGCTGGTGACTACGTGGCTCTCTCAGATGGCAGCCACTGGCGACTACGTGGCTCTCTCAGATGGCAGCCACTGGCGACTACATGGCTCTCTCAGATGGCAGCCATTGGCGACTATGTAGCAGCTGCTCTCTGACTCGGGAATGGAATTCTAAAAGTTCAAATTCACAACAACTTACAAAGAGAAACCGGATTTAGTCATGACCGAGTTTTAAGTGTGCCTGGGATCACTTGCACCTGTCACTCTACCAGACAGTTTCTAGTTTTTTAATAATATCTGACAATGGATTAAATAGTCCTGTAAACTCAGATGTGCCCTCGAGGTAAAAGACCCACAGGGTTGCCATGACTGGGGAAGGGAGGAGGTGGGGAGTAGGGACAGGACCGGAACCAAGAGAACATGAACTAACTTACTAATCACGTGTTGAAAAGATGACATCGTGGCAGTATCGGGTCAGAGAAAATATACTGCTGAAAATTAATTCCATGTTGCTTTTCGCTTTTTTTAAGGTGGCTGTCAGTTTAGAGCGGGATGTGTGTACACACACGGTATTTACACTGGACACTGCTAGTCCAGATGCTTTATACAGAAGGTTACTGCCTCCAGGAGCTCATACGGTCCCCTTCAACAGACCTCTTTGGTTCTGTCTGACATTCAGTTCAACAAGTGCTAGTGACGGCGGTTCCTGGATTGTACAACTGCCAACGGGCCACTATGCTGGGGTCACTCCGTGCTGGGGCCACTCCGTGCTGGGGCCACCCCGTGCTGGGGCCACCGTCCTGGGGCCACCCCGTACTGGGGACACAGTGCTGGGGACACCCCGTGCTGAGGCCACCCTGTGCTGGGGACACCGTGCTGATGACACCGTGCTGGGGCCACCCCGTGCTGGGGACACCGTGCTGGGGCCACCCCGTGCTGGCGTCACCGTGCCACCCTTGAGTAGGAGGAACAAAGGAAGCGGAATGTATGGTGGACCAGACACAGAGAGCATCGTGGGGAGAGGACATCACAGGCAAAGACGAGATGCCACAGACTGAGAGCAGGGTGTCAGGGTATCGGGTTGTTGGCCAGGAGGGAGTAATGAGAAAGAATTGAGAACAAAGTGACATGGGACGTTAAGAATGGTGACGATTTGGACCAGGAAGATGGGGGGTGCTGCGTGCAGCAGGCAGGAACAGTAGGATCAGCAGTCCCTGTTCCCAGGGCTCCTCTTCCTGTCCCATTCTAAAGGGCCCTACCTTTGTCCTTTATTCTTCTCATGGGCATTCCTTTTCGGGAGGTCCTATCTATACCATGATGTCAATGACCTGTCTACAAGAACGAATCTCAACTTCTGTTCCACCCTGACCTCTCTCCTGACCCCCAGGACGATACTTCTTTGCAGGTATATCTCAGACCCCTGCAAAGGCACCCATGCTAAGCCCTCTTTTTCCTGCACTTAGGGAAGTGGTGAGGACAGAGTGACCTGGCCATCTAAGCCTGAAGTCCTGACATCGTCCTAATTACTTCCCCATAGTTAAACATGTATACACGGACCGCTCAGGAGTGTGACATCCTCTCCCATACACGTGCCACTCCTCAGGGTGTCACTACCCCTTCCTGGAGTCTAGGCTCTCTCCATATCTCACCTGGACTGTGTAAAAATACCCTCACTTTTCTCAGTGCTTCCAGAATGCTCCTCTAGTCTTCCTTGATGCTGCTGCCAGGGAGACTATGCAACCGAAGACTGTTCTTATCATTCTCTAGGTCATCTCTACATGGTCCGCTCCACCCAGGCCCCTACGCATGGGAGGCATGCGCTCTACCATCCAGCTGCACTGCCAGTCCAGACACCAAACTTGGCATTTGGAGCATTCCCCAGGCTATGCATATGTGGTACACTATTCCCTTAAGGGCGCTGGGCCCAGGCACTGGGCTGCTGCAACTAATCAGACCCACCACTGACCATATATAAAGCTCCTTTCTTTTAAGGGACTTTGCCCGAATTAGGTTGATCGACATGATCTGAGAAGGTCATTTTTTTCTTGTGTATGTGTGCATGTTTGTGTGTTTATGTGAATGTGTACATGTGTTTGCGAGTGTACACAGACACAGAGCGCGGAGCTGAGTGTCTTCCTTGACTGCCTTCCACTGTAGTTTTTGAGATGGGCTTCTTAGAGAAACAGACGCTCATTGGTCAGCGGGTTTCAAGGATCTGCCTGTCCATCCCGTCGGCCTGTCACCAGAAACACACTGCTGTCCCTGACTTGTATGTGAACTCTGGGAATGTGAACTCAGGTCCTCGTGTTTGTGGGTCAGGCCTTTTACAACAGAGTCACCTCCAGACCCCTGCTACCACCCCTTTTCTTGTGTGGATGATGGGAATCTGAACTCAGTTCTCCAGCAAGAGAAGCAAGTTCAAAGCCAGACTCTGCATGGATCATGTGTGTGACTTTGAGCTAGTCACTCAGCACGTACGATCTCATTTTCAAGGCCAAACAGTTCGTGAAGTTTGTGATTCTAAGCCACACCCTTCTCAGAATTTCTCAACTTCCTTATTGCCTACTAGATTAAGAATGAGCCCTACTACCAACACAGAGACCCTCTGTAAGCTAGACCCAAACTCCCTCTTTCAATTCTGATGACCCATTACTATCTATTACCCCAGTTTCCCCTGCCCTCTCTTCCCCTGGCACTAGAACATGCCTCTGTCTTTACTCAATATTTAATGGGCACCTAGAATAATAACTACGTGGCCACTATAACAAGAATTGGGGATACACAGGTCCCACTAATGTTACATATAGAGCTTTATACAAGTTGGGAACAAAGGCCTGCAGTTCAGGGACCCAAAAGACTGACAATCTTCATCCCCTAGCCATGCTGGTGCAGTTCATAACCTGGACAACCGTATGCTGTAGCCTTTGGGACCCAACGCTAAATATGAACAGAACAGGAGAAGGGCATCCAAGCCAGGCTGAGGACTCAGAAGAGACCTACCAGGTGAAGTCACTCCTTAAGTCATTCCTCAGCTTACCTGGGGGTAATGCAACTTTCAGCTGCTATGTAAGAAAAAAGCTTTGAAAGCTAACATACATTTTTTAAATTGTTTTTAAATTTTACTTTATGTGTTTACTTTACCTGTGTGTATGTCTGTGTGCCATGTGTGGGCCTGGTACCCACAGAAGCCAGGAGACGGCATCAGATCCGCTGGTTGTTAGTTGACATGTGGTTGCTGGGAATTAAACCTGGGTCTTTTGGAAAGCAACTAGTGCTTTTAGCTGCTCAGCCATCTTTCCAGTCCCAACGTGCATGTAATACGCCTACTTAGAGGGCTGGGAGAAGCCTCGCTGAGTGACTGCCCGTCTTGAGCTCACTCAGACTTAGCAGGCAATGGGGAGCTTGAGAGGGCTCTGATTTAGAATTCGGGCTTCAAATGAGACACAGGGATGCCAAGTGTCTTCCTTGAGGACTCACAGAAAGTCCAGGGTAGAGCCTGGCTTTGAACTCACTTTTCTTGCCTCTAGTTCAGTGTTGGGTTCCTTCCAGGCTGTGCCTGACAAGGCCGCTCATTAGCTGTTGTTTTCCACCTGCTCACCTTTGCCCCCTGCTGGTGGGTGTGTCTTCCCTGCCCCTGTCAACTGTGGCTGTCATCTTCTGCCAACATGGGAACCCCTGCTGCCAGTCCTGCTCCCTTGACTGACACCTCCTGCCAGGTCCTTCACAGGGCTTCCCGCCCCGAGCTGAAGGTGCCCGACGCCATGGCAGGTCCCGGTGTGTTGAGAGGGTCGACTATGCTGGCCAGGGAAACTGAGCTAACTCAGCAGTCTCAGCGGCCCCTTCGAAAGGTGGGTTCACAGCCGGGCGGTGGTGGCGCACGCCTTTAATCCCAGCACTTGGGAGGCAAAGGCAGGTGGATCTCTGTGAGTTCGAGGCCAGCCTGGTCTACAAGAGCTAGTTCCAGGACAGGCTCTAAAGCTACAGAGAAACCCTGTCTCGAAAAACCAAAAAAAAAAAAAAAAGAAAGGTGGGTTCACTTTTCTCACGGAGGGGGTGGGGATCCTTGCCTTCCGTACGTTTGTCCGTAGGTCATTGCCAGACCTAGAAACTCTTCTTCTCTGCTTCTGCAGTGCTGGGGACCCCACTCACGCTAGGTAAGTGCTTTACAACCAAGCAACACCCCCTCAGCCCGAATAAATTATTTTACCATTTTCATGTTTCCCTTGAATCTCTCTTTTTGTTTTTCCCATAGGGTCTTGCTACATAATCTAGGCTAGCCCCTGAACACCCCCCAGCACTCCTCTAGCCCTGGCCCCCTAAATGCTGGGATCACACACGTTCACTGCCATGCCTGTCTCTGAGGAGCCACTTCTCCGGTTCTCCAGCCGGATGAACTCCACGATTTTAATCCCAGGTGAGGAGACTTTGGCGGGAATGAAAGAACACTGGCAGTGACCCAGGCATTGTGCTTGCTGCTGTGCACAAAGACGCTCACTGGGTCCTTGCAGCACCCCACGGGGCAGAGCTGTCTATGACCAGACTCATGCTACAGTACCGGAAACTGAGGCACAAGACGTTCAAAGGACACCTGCTCAGTAATCCCTCAGCAGAGGAGCCCACTGCTCTCTGGGGGTATTGGGAGGAGGGCCTGGGAGGGGGACACTGCCACAACTGGTCCGAGAGGTCACTAACTGTCACTCTCAGACCAGGCCTCTCCTAAGCACTGTACCCTACCAAGGACAGATCTACGCTAGCTCCAGCAGCCCGCGGAGAACACAGACAGTTCACGAGGCAGGGCGGCGTGCAGCCACGCCCCCTTTCCATCCTCCCCTCCCCCCATCACCTGAGGCTCTTTCTCTGATGCGGCATAATTAGCTCTTTACAAGTTTCAAAATTTCCAGCGCACAGCCACCACCCCATTGATGGATGATCGTGTTCCACAGCTTTGCTGGGTAGGACGTTAAGTGCAATTAACTACCATTAATTAACGAACACCGTTTCTCTTTAGATATATAAATTAGACACACTCCACACTTGTCCCTTCTCTGTCTTTGGGAGGCTGGAAAGATAAAGTGGACGGTGTTGTGACAAGCCAGGCCCAAGGGCTCTGTGTTCATATTTTCAGGACGGTTTCCAATTTGTCTAGTCCAGGGGGAGCCTTTCGTGGCTTTTTGGTAAAGGCTCCCCAGCAGAAGCACGATTTACCCTTTATTTTTCCTTTCCCCTACTCCTCCCTTTCTAAGATTCACATTGTCCTTGGGGGTCTGGGAACAGAGGCCCTGTGGGGGTGGGGATTCTGCTTCCAGGGCTGGGGCACCATCACAGCCTCCCTCTTCTTCCCCCATGACAGCCTGTGCATAGGTGGTTTACACCAGCGGTTCTCTTCACTGGGGCAGAAAATTGAGAGGCAACCATGTAACTGAGGAATCTTTCCCTCTTTTCTTTGCCTCAGACACAGTATAGCGCAGCTCTCAAGTGTACAAATATATTCCTCTGTCCAGGCATACAACACTTTTAAGGTCCCATGCTCCCTCTCTGGTTACTAGAGTCTAGTCGTTAGCTTCCACACGACACTGTTCTGAGTTCCTTCCTCAGCCCCCCAGGGCCCAAGTCAGAGCATGGAAGCAGACAGTCTCGGCACCCGACAACCCGACTCACCATGGTTTATCCCTTGGCCCCTTTGCAGAGAAGACTGTGTGCTGTTTGCTGCTGGAGGTAAGTAGATTGTCTTTGGGCGTTTTAAATGGCTTAGAGGTGCTGCTGACAGCGTTATGGCCGCTGAGACAGGCTTTCGTCTTTGCCTGTGCTAATGATGTCCGGGCATTGGAGGCTGGAGACGCCGGAGAGGGAGAAGGCCTGCACATTGAACTGTGTCTTCTCTCTATGGGAGGGGGAAAAAGAACAGAATTCAGCACAGCATCTGGGGTCAATGGATCCCACGGTCACACACACTCGTGAATGCAGGCACAGAGCAGGCCTCTCCTGGCAGGGTTAGCAGCTCCACCGCCTCTGACATTTGTTCCGATGTTGGCTTCAATGCCAACTAACGATGACTACAGTCGGGACTTCTGTATCAGATGGCATGCTAAGCTAACCCTGGGGTTCTCACGGGAAGTATTTCTATCTGTCTGCAAAACCGCTTCCACGGGAGTAACAGGTGTTACCCGACACAGTAGATCAACCACAAAACCAACATGATCCCCAGACAGCAACCCGGATCTCCAGGGTCGTGGGCAGGGCAAAACTGTTAGGATGAATTCACCAGGACAGGAGCAGTATGGAAGTCGGTGGTGACGGTGGAGGAAGGGTGAATCTGAGAGCCTTTGAGGGCCAGGAGAGACTCAGTATCTGCCTCTTCCTGGGATTGTGGCAGAGAGGCTGCGGACACGTCTCGGGGTAGCCTCTTTAAGCTCACAAAAGTTTAAGAACACAGCACACGGAAGGACGCAAATGCCTGAGCAGAACCCACAGTAGTAGTGCACGGATTTGGGAGCTTCCTGCGGCTCTACAGGAAATTCTAGAGGTCGGGGCAGACAGCTCGCTTCCATCTCCTTGGGCCAACAGACAGGAAGCAGACCCTGAGCAGGACTAAGCAAGAAGCTAGACTCTGAGACACACCTGTAACAGGTTTGATCAAAGTAAGCGTCTCTGGAAAAGTACTTTTCCACGTCCCCGACAGCTTTGTACACAGTTCTGGGAAAGAAATCTCAAACTCACACAAGTTGTTCCTGAAATCCTAAATTCCCTCTGGCTCTCCTGCACCTCAATTCAGGTAATTAGTTGATTAATCTTTGCTGAAGAAATAAACGAATTGGCAATAAAAAGTCCTGGAGGGAAGAACCCGAGCTCACAAATCTGTTAGCCTGCACGGCTGCGGCAAAGGTGGGAAGAAGGGAAATACGGTGGATCACAGCACCCTCTGTCCAGCCAAGACCTGTCTCGGGGTTTCCTCCGAGAGAACCGTTTCTGGCAGCTGTGACAAAATTGACTTGACAGAAGAAAGCCACAGTGTCCTTTGAGAGCATCTCGGGGTTCCTCCTCCACCTGTCACGCCAGTGGGCTCTCGGGGTCTCTCAGAGTTGACCGTTTGGAATCAGGGGCTGCCGTTTTTGAGGATCATCGGTTTGGGGGCATTTTTTATCTGCACGGCGCTTATACTCAGTCTCTACAGAGTGACTCTGTGGGTCACTGTCCTTCACTGGCACAGAGCAAACCCTGCTGCACACATGCCTTATTATCTGAACCATCCACTGAAGGTTTTGAAGATGCGGGGCTGAGAGCCAGCACACCCTGGGTCCTGACTGATAGCCTTGGGGTGGGTTAGGTGTGTTCACTGCCATGCTTGCTCTCGGCGTCCATGTCTTCATCTCTAAATGAAGCGGGTCCCTAGACAGTTCTCAGGCCTCCTTCCACTCCACTAAGATCCGTTCCTCATCTCTCCTGACTCCTGGATGTCACGGCCATAATTACAGATTGAGTATTGAAATACCTCGTGTGGATAGGCTCGTCCTTGGAAGAACTCACTCTTTGTAAAACGGACTGGCCTTTAAAACCCCTTTGTGACAGGCAGGAAGCAGCCAGGCATGTCTACCCTCCCACAGCTGACTGGCTGTGGGAGACTCAGAGAGGCCAGGTAATTACCAAGGAATAGGGCCTTGGCCATGGGCCCAGCTACCTCTCAGGAAGGAAATGGTGTGTACTGTGGACAAGGCTGGAGACCATGAAGGTTCTCCACACAAGTACGTAACACTAAAGGTTAGAAGTAGGCTACACGAATGGACTAGTCCGATCTGCGAGGCTCGCAGGGAGGACTTGGTTTGAGGCCATGATGGGACCAGAACTGAGCCCCCTCAAAGTTCTTTTTTTGAGCAATTTCTTTCTTCTTCTTCTTCTTCTTCTTCTTCTTCTTCTTCTTCTTCTTCTTCTTCTTCTTCTTCTTCTTCTTCTTTTTACACGGGATTTTGATTCTAAAATAAGATTTTTATTTCTATCACAGATCTTTCCTATTTTTCTCTAGTCTTCACTCACTGTCTTGCTCAAAGCTGGTGAGGACTGGGGTATACAGAAATGTCATTTATTAGCCTTTGGTGACTGAGTGACAAAATCCTTATTTTTCTAAATTAGTGGTTAGAAACTGTTGAAGTAGTGGGTAGGGGAATTAATTAGGAACAACGTGCAAAGACACACACACACGGCGGTCACGCTAGCACACATGCTTGACCGCAGCACTCAGGCGGCAGAGGCAGGCAGATCTCTGAGTTTGAGCCCAGCCTGGTCTACAGAGTTAGCTCGAGGCCAGCCTGGTCTACAAAGCTAGTCCCAGAACAGCCATAGCTACACAAAGAAATCCTGTCTCCAAAAAAATAAACATATAAATAAAAAATACACACATTCATGAAAAATGCTGTATGATACTCATTGCACTTAGTGCAATCTAAAAAAAATTAATTAAAAATTGAAGTTTAAAAAATGATAGAAGTAAGCAGAGATGAACCACAAGAAACTGTCATTAATGTACAAGAGCGGGGAGGAGGGGGAAGACTGGCGATTCTGAAATCACCTTCATAGAGAAGTTGTAGCCATGGTCTTGACCCATATATTATACCGTTAAACTGGTATAAACATTAAATCAATGATTTTTCTTGGTTTTGTGTTTTTCTTCCTCCATAAGCCCCCTCCCCTTTCTGGTTTATTGTGACAGTGTCTCATAGCCTCGATTCACCAGGTACTTGTGGCTGCAGTGACCTTCCACCTAGACCTCCCAAGTGCTGAAATTATAGGCCTGAGCCGCAACATCTAGCTTACAGGGTGCTGGGGATTACACCCAGGACTTTGTACCTGCTAGGCAAGCTGTATCTCCGGCCCCCAGAAATCCTTAAATATCCATTTGAGAGAACAAGTTGCACATAAGAGATATTCGTCAAAACCTGATGATTAATCAATGAAGTAAGCAGGCAACGGTAGCCCATGCAAAGCCAGCTTTTCAGTCCTCTGAGCTTACTCCTACAGGGGCACGTGAGAAAAGCTACACAAGCGTGTAAAATGGCAGAACCTGAAGTCAGGGCTGCACTGTATTGGTGATCTGCGAGCACACTTTTGAACATGTGTGGAATGTGTTCCAGGCAGGGCAGGATGAACACACTGACAGGAAGACCCTCACTGGCTTCAATCTGTGGGTCTCTAGCATGTGAAGACCTGCCTATAGAAGCCTTACACGGCTGTATCTTTGGGTGCAGAGATGGGGATTGTGACCAAAGATAGCAAAGTCTTTGCACTTGCACACACACACACACACACACACACACATACACACACATACACACACACACAAAACAAATTTGCGCACAGGTAGCCTTCTATGGGCAAAGCTTCCTATATGTTTTTGTCAGGGGCCTGACCTTAGCTAGGCCCCATCATGATTTTATTTCCACTTGCCCTGCATGGAAAGGGTTGGTGGGACATATTCTTCATTCACTATGAAAATATTTAACAGACCTAAGCAATGTTAGAGAGAAGGATCCTGTCCCTCAAAATTTCTGTCTCTGTGAATGTACACAGCTGTATTAACAAAACTGTAATCAACTGATATTTTCGACTATTCTTCCACTAACATTGTTTTATGTATATATGCATATCTAATTCCCATGCGCTTGCCATATTCAGTCATTAGCATTGCAGAATATTTAGCTACTCTCTTCCTGTCTGGCATTCTAAAAACTAACAAAGTGATTTAGGACTTCTTCTGAGGTAACAGAACATTCCCAATGGGAAAGCTTGCGTGCATTTACATCTCTTGCTACATACGTATTTCCAGACCACAGAATTTCCCTAAGAGACCCCCACAATTTAAATACTCAGCACATTAATACAAATGATTGTGAACCAACTTTATGTCCCACCACTTCTGTCCTTTGGCCATTTACTAATTAATTTACTTCATTATATGCACTGTCAGTTTTATATAGTATTTTCTGTGTGCTCGTAACACTACCACATACCTGATTAATTTGCGGCGCTTAGGTTTACAACTCCTTAGATGACCTATCAGTATTTCCATTCTGTAGTTGGGGAAACTGAGGCTCAGAAATACAGTGAGCTGCCCAAGGTGTGGAGCCGGGAATGAGAATGCTCACACCCCCTACATTCTCTGGGATACTGGGTTCTCAGTTGGTGGAAGTGTTTGGGATGGAATAGGAGGCGTGGCCTCATTGAAGAGGTGTGTGGCTGGGGGTGGGATTCAAGATTTTAAAAGACTCACATCATTCCCAGTCTTCTCTCTCTCTCTCTTCCTCCCTCTTATTTACAGATCAAGATGTGAGCTCTCAGCTGTTCTTGCTCTGCCACTGTGGACTCTAGCCCACTGAAGCTATAAACCCAATAAAACATTTTCTTTTTAAGTTGTCTTGGGTCTTATCATAATAGAAAAGTAACTAGACATGAAGGCACAAAGCCAGGCAATGTACATTGGATCTGAGGATACCTTTAGGACCTAAGCCTTTTCTTTCTTTCTAAAGGATTAAGTTAAGGGGGGTGGGGTGAGTAGTGCAGAGAGATGGCTCAACAGCTAAGAGCATTTATCCTTTTATGGAAGATCCAAGCAGTCCACGACTACATGTAACTTCAGTTCCAGGGAATCAGATGTCCTATTCTGACCACTGAAGGCATTATGCATGCATGTGATGCACATACATACATGCAGGCAAAACACGTAATATAAAATGAATAACTCTAATAAAAATTATAATAAAAACAAAAAAAGATCAGGGGTGCTAGGGATGTAACTTGGAGATATGCTCGGCACAGTGCAGGAGGGAAGAGCTTGGAAGGGGCTGCGGTGGAGCAAGCAACATTCACTGATGCTACCCTGGGCCCCCTGCTACCACCGTGGAGCAAGCAACGTTCACTGATGCTACCCTGGGCCCCCTGCTACCGTCACCACTACCTTTGTTAACCACAGCCATGCACCGCCCCTCCACTGTGCCCCTTCCCACGCATCATCTCATTCATCTGTGGGGCTAGTTCTCCACGTTCTCCCGGAACGGATGCCTTCCCCAGATGGCCTTTCCTCTCGCGGATGACTACGTTACGTTTAGGGTTCCTTTAAGCCCATATCTCAATTCCGTTTTCCTCCACTGATCTGGAAGAGGTGGCTGTGGGGCGGGGATGCCTCTCTCCCACTTTCTAGGGACATTTCAGAGAGTGGCTAACTCCCCTAGAGCTGGAGGCCCTAGGACCAAAGACAGGAAAGCCTGAATGAATGAACCCACCCTTTCACTTTTTCTCATTTTACTCCCCAGGAAGCCAAGAACTCAGCAGCTTCTCTTCTCCAGCCCCTGTACCCCCAAATACAGTGCTTAAATATCCAGGTAGTAGCCTGGGGAGCAATCCTGGGAACAAGCAGGCAGGGGACTTGCAGCCACTAACTAGGAATGAGAGCCCTATTGTCTTCCTCCTTAGCTTCATTTCTTCTCTGAGTAGTTCCATTTCAGTCAAAACTCAGAATCCTCCTTTCCACGCTCTTTCTGTCTAGGGGATATTTTCGTGCGCATAGCATCAATATCCTTTACTGAATCCTCCACAGAGATGTCTTAGGAACGGCTGAGCTGGCCTCAGGCATCCAGTGTGCTGCTTTTAGGAAGAAGTTGGGAGTTTTCCAAAACTGTTTTTAAGGAGCCAACCCCATCCTAATAAACCTGAAACACCACAGATGCTAGTGGCCTTCCACAGCTGTGCGAGCAAGTGCAGGCAGAAGCTGGAGTCTGACAACGCAGTCACCGTCAGCTTCAGCCCCACAGGACAGCCAGTGGGGGCCACCAGCTTCAGCCCCGCAGGGCAGCCAGTGAGAGGACCATTCTCTACATTCCGTCTCATCCCTGGATTCTATCTGCTTTGGCCTCTGCCGTGAGGATATATCTCATTAGGAACACTCTTGAGTTCCGAAAGGAACTCCATCCACAAGGAAACTGGAAGGGTTGGTGAGAAGGCTCAGTGGGAAGGATGCCTTCAGTCCTGAGTTTGAGCTCCAGGACCCACACAGGGCAGAGAGATCTGACTCCAGCCACGTGTCAGGGCATGGTACCACCCACGCAGCAGCACGCGTATTCTCTTGAAAAGCCACACAACTGTTAGCTTCTAGGCAATAGATGGAATGGGAGCTTCACTCAATTATGAATGGAGACCACAGTTGTGCAGGCTTCGAAGCTGGGAAGAGACCCAGCCTTGCCTGCCTGGTCCCAGAGATGGTGTCCTCTCCCCATGCCATGGGCCTGGGATATTCTTTTCCCTCCACACTTTAAAAAGACAACTTCTCCAGTGGGTCCAGAGGATGTATTTCCTGTCTCAGAGCCACCCCGGGGTTCCTGCGTGCAGTCTGATGGTGAAGCGGCTCTTTATCTTTGCTCCCTTTCAAAGCATTCTCCCCCCAAACCTGCTCTTCAGCTCGGCATTTATATGATAGCACATGCTTCTGGCACCAGACACTGCTGGACAGGATCTGGGGAGTCCCAGGGATTTTCCAGGGCCTCAAATAAATTTCATCCGCTCTCGGGATGCTCTCGTGAGATACTCAACCTGGCTACAGGGGAAACTCACAAGAAACAAGCATGAGGATGATCCTTTAAAGGGATTACACTTTTTTTCTGGAGGTACACCCCCCCCCCGTGATAATAACAGGAAGTAGAAAGCATGTAAGCATGTGCAGCCTTTGATCTGGTAATCTGGCAATGCTAGCTTGAAAAAGAGACCTCAAGGAAATATCTCAAAAGGGGCAGGGGGTTGGGATGCGGAGGGGTAGTTCAAAAACATTCTCAGTAGCGTTGTTTACAGTAATAATAGTAATAATAAATGCTACAAACGAGACAACCGAAAGTGACCAGGAGGAGGGCTAGCTCAAGCTGAGCAAACGTGCAGTGAAATAAAACACAAATCCTCAGGAAGTGGAATGCATCACCAATACTGAGCAAACACTAATCACTACTTAATTAGTGTAAGGAGGAGAAGGATGGGGAAGGACCCAGGACCAACTGTGTTCTGGGCTTGTTACGGTCGTACGATGTGCAAAAAGGGTAAAAGCCAGTCCGTCAGCCCAAGAGCGGGTGACAGCTGAGAGAGCAGATGCAGATACGGAGGGAAGAAGGCAGGAGAAACGAGTCAAGTCTCACTTCATTCATTCACTGACTCTTCTTTGAAAGCATTCCTGGCCACTTTCCCTGAGGCCCCAGGACACGAGCACCGTGGACCCCAGTGAAACCATGGACAGTGTCATTTGCTGAGTCTTTAGCAGACCCCAGGCTGGCCATCGCATCTCTCCTCTTGGTGGCTAGAGAACAGACTTGCCTCCCTGAGGGCAGCTGCCTTTCCTGGCTTGCTGACCTCACCCGCAGCCAGACACCACCTTCCTCAAAGGGCGCACCTTTCTCGCCAGGCATAGAGGCACACACCTGTAATGCCAGCACTTGGGAGACTGAGACAGGAGGATTGAGAGATGGGGACCATACTAGGTTCACAGTCTCAAAACAACAACACTGTGATCAACAGAAGAACACTGGGTTTTCTATCGCCTTGGTTGTTCCTGTGTTTCACCCCGGACAGTGACAAACTCACAAGGGGTCCTCTTGTTCCGTGTTAGCCTTCTCCATAGGCACCTCCTGCTCTACAACCCATGGAAACACACCTTGGGCTGTATAGGCGTCACCGTAGCTCTGGTAGTTTCCTGCTTTTGGATAAGCCACTGAGCTCACCTTAAATAGACATAGTGAACCTCATCCTCAACCAAAGGGCACTCACATGCAGCCAGATGTTGGCAAATGGGAGGCACACGCCTAGGTATCTTTGAGAAGTTCTGACAGGCTGGCATCCCTAATATTGAAAATACCAGAACAGCTGGATTTGGTGTCTCTGACTGTCTGGGGGCACCAACAGCAGCCTCTGCCCAGGACCTGGGGCTATGCACACCAAGGTTTCTGTCTGCTGTGGGCATGATCAACCCATAGCTCACAGAGATGGATCCTGGACAGGGGAGGCACAGACGTGCCCCAGGCTCTGTGCAGGGCTATGTCAGGAGTTTCTTCAGTCTTGTGACAGCAAGGCTAGGGCCTCCACGTTGTGCTTTTTAAGAAAAGTCCTGAGGTGAATGCTCATGTCCATCAGCATTGGGAGTTAACAGAAATATGGACCAGACACTATGGTCTCTGAAATCAGAAAGAACTGGGCTCAAACCCCAGCGCTGCCCCTCATTAGCCCTGTGACTTGGACTAATAATGTAACCCCTGAACCCCAGTTCCCCCATACATAGAAGGGAGACACCGCCCACATTAAAGATCACAACTCGGTAGGAAGCCTCTGGCACACGCAGCCTCTCCCCCAAGTATACGATCAACCGCGTTGTAATTGCTGGCTTCCCTGTCTTATACCTGGGCACTCTGAGGGCAGGGATCTTGTTTATCTCTGACATTTAACACAGTGAGCCCTCACTACATCCATGGCTAAATAAAGAATGTTGAGAGGATCAATCCACAGGTAAAGACCACCACAATGCCAACTCACAGTAGACAATATCCATTTCCTGATACATGAAAAGACAGATATAAGAAAAAACATCTCAGCAGCTTGCCTAAGTAGATGGGTCATGGCCTTTTCTCTAGCCCGAGTTGAAAATTTTCCGTTCTCATGAATGCTGGGAAGCTCACGGTTTGAGGACACAGGTTGAGAAGCAGAGGCTCTGCTTTATTTCCCTGTCAGGCTCCAACTTGGGCAGTGCAGAGCCCTGGTCTCCTCCAAGAGAAGGTACAAAGTCTCTACTCAGTGCCGAGCTCCCAGTGTCACTCAGAGCCACTCACCCAACAGGTTGTCATGGTCCCCAGCAGCCACTAACGGAACCACGTCTGTTCTCCTTGGAGTGGCAGTTGGTAGTGGCAAACAGGAAGTTGTCTTGAAGCAGGGTGTGGTTATGCCTGTCAACATAGGCGTACAAAGCCGCACGTTTCCCTCCTCCCCCTCTTTACTCCTTCCTCTCTCTCCTCTGGAGAGAAAAACCTGAGTTGTTTTGTTGAAAGGTAAACTTCTATTATTTTATGCAGGACCAGTCATCGCTACCGTAACAAGCGAAAACCTGGGGCAGAATGGAGCCTCCAGTATAGCAGAGGCCTGGCTTCCCGTCTGTCACTCACTCTGGCGTATCTCTGAGAAAGCAGGTGCCTGTGAGTATATGAACTGTTCTTTTCCTGCTCCGTAGGCACACAAGAAACAAAATTCTAGTTTGACAGCAAGCCAAACACATTCCCAATCACTTTAATGAACATGGAGACAGTGGACTGGCCACACACTATATCTGGGGCCCAGCGAGTGCACACACTAGGCCGAGGACCATACATGACTAGGAACAAGGAAAAACGCGGTCAGGAGTTTCAAGCCATGTGCAACATTTAACAAGACCCAAAACAGTTCTTAACGGAGACTGCACGTGAAAACAGAGAAAGACCGTCTCCCTGCATGTAAGGCAGGAAGTGCTGCTTGGGCTGCACGTGAACGCTGCAACGCAGGGGTGGCGAAAGACAGGAGGGGGCCTGATAGCTGGCTCCCCAGAGCTCTCAAAGGTGTGCTATAAAATTTTCCATTCCTCTCCTCTCCCTGGACCCGAGGCTTGAGCCTCCAGAAGGGCTGTCTGAAATAGCCCAGTCCCCAGCCTCCTACTCCTGCCCTCTTTCTGAAGCAGCTGCTATCCCCACTGGCTGCTCCAGCTCCTGCCCACAGGTCTACACAAGACACTCATCTCTCTGAGTGCAGCCATAGGCTGCCAGCATGCTTCGCCTGCCAGACTCTCTTCTGTGACCTAAGTCCAGCCCCATGCCTTCCTGGAGGGCAGGCCACCATAGCCTGTGTTCACACTTACACTTCCCGGAGAAGCAGCCTGGCCGTTTGGATGAGGAGGCCGAGCCAAGGACATGCTGGGTAATGGTGCTCTTCTGGTAGCCGTTTCCTGGCTGCGGGCCCTGGCCAGTCATAACGCTTCACTTCCCCTTTAAGAGAGCACGCCCAGACGAGATTGAGGAAAGACACAGCAAGAAGAGGGCAGGCAGTCCGGGGTGCATCCTGAATTCCACCGGCGATGAGCATGGGGTTTCCTGAATCCCACACATGAGGTGTGGTCAGAAGCAGCCAGCTTCTCGGAGGCTCAGGAGAGCTCTCTCTAGGTGTAGAGGGTGGGGTGGAGGCGATGGGGGGGTCTCCTGCAGTCCCCTAGGAGCTGCTGTCCAGCCCACTTGGGTCCTAGGTGGCCTGGAGGTACCGCCAGGCTTTCTGTTCTCCTTCCCCACAGGGAATGCCCATCCTGAAGGGCAGTGCCCATCAGGCCCTATGCTTTGAAGACCATTATTATCATTGGAAAACCCCAAAGGGATCATGTCATTCTTAATTTCAGTGGGGTTTTCATTCATTCTGGATGTTTCTGGGTTTTGTTATTGTTGTTTTTTTTTTCCTGAGCTGATTTCTCATGTAACCCACCTCCAATCTTCCCACCTCCAATCCCAGTCTGCTGGACACAGGTGTGGGCCAGCAATTGTGGCTCTCCTTCTGGGTACTCCGAGACTTTCTTCCCTGACTGTGTGCACAGGTCAGCCAGCTTGCGGGAGAGGGGCCAGCCCTGACAGAGACCATGCTTACAAAGGGCCATGGGTGAGATGACTTAACATCTATGAAACACCCGGAACAGACAGATAACATAGAGACAGACAGAGAGTTTAGATTAGCGGCAGGAGGCAGAGGCAGTCGGCTCTCTCCTGCGTTGTAGGCCAGCCTTGTCTACATAGCGAGTTCCAGAGCAGCCAAGACTACAGAGCGAGACTGTCTTTAATAAAAATTTCAATAAATCAGTGTATTTGATGAATGAAAATGAGGACATGACTGCTCCTAGGTACGACTGAGGAGAGGGGTTATTACAGATGTGATGGGGAGAATGGTTAGAGGCACCTGGAAGACTTCAGACTGAATCAGGCCATGGGGAAAGGGGCAAGAGAGATGAGAGAGGACAAGTGGACGAAGAGAGGCGTCTCTGCGCAAGAGGCCAAGAGAGGAGACAAGAGTCAAAAGAGCACCTGACGGAAATGACTGGGACTAGAGAAGCCTGGGGTAAGGGAAGGGAAGAGAAGCTGGACTGAGATGGTTTAGGGAAGGGGGGTAAGAAGGCCTGGGAGGAGGAGCCACACGTACTGAGTGAGCTTTGTCCGGGGTTTCTCCAGGACCTGACATCTGGGAGCTCTTTTTCTGCTCTCAGAACCTCCTTTGGGTCTCGTCCAATGTAACTTTCGAAAACCTGGCTAATACCCGATGAATCTTAAGTCATTTCCAGGTGAGCAGCATCCACCTTTTAGTAAGGAATACTGTAAGCAAGTCTCTGAAAAACAAGTGCTTCCAGGAAGATCCCAGGCTGTGAGAAAGTGGGATCCCTTTCACACAAGCCCCCCCCCCCCAAGGCAGACGAGCCATGCAGAGATCATCTCGTGACAACTGGCCAGCTTGACAGTGTAACGAGAGCCAGAGCTGGGAGTCTCTGTGGGGGAATTAGAGACAACTGTTTCGCCGAATTAGGGAGAATTAATGTTTTTCTGACTGCAGGGCTGAGCTAGTCTGTGTCCACTGCTGTTTCTTGGAATGGTGTCTGTGTGGACGACCGGGTGTGAGCCGGCAAGCCACTGGCCAGGTCTCCTTTCTGGATCATCTGAAGCTTTGGCTGGAGATAGTCTGCTCCAGTGTTATGCTGTGAGCTTTGTCCTCTGGACTCTAGGCCAGCTGGTCAAAGGGTCCTTGAGCACACTGCTCCTACCCAGGGGACCACCAAGAAGCCGTCTGTCAGATGTTGCAAGGCTTAGCAGTTCGGAGAAGATGAAAAAGCAGCCCCATGGCCTGGGAGCCAGACTCTGGCCAGAGTCAGACAGCAACAGCTCTCCTGGAATCTCTGCTGAGAGTTCCAGGAAGACCTGGAGGTCAGAGGTGGACACTTCCCATGGCCAGCTTTTCTGGTGCACTCTGGTTCTTTTTCTGCCTGGCCCATTCTTTCTCCTCACCTCAGGTGCCCACAGAGTAACTAGGTGGCCTAAGTTTTCAGCACACAGGTGGCTTAAGATAATAAGATGAAAAAATTTATGTTGCCGCAGCTCCTGAGAAACAGCAGGTTTGAAAGTGTAGCTCTAAACACAAAAACAGGAAGGGGCAAAGTCCAAACGGTGCCAAGGCCGGTTCTGCAGAGCAGGTGAACAAATGGCTAAGGGAAGCCTGGGCAGAGATGCTCCACTCCCTAGCTATCTGAGAAATGCAAATCACATCTAAAAGGGGCTAGCACCCCAGCACAATAGAATGACTATTTAAACAGAGGAACAGAACGGGAGCTGGTGAGGACGAGGAGAAAATGGAGCCCCTGTGTACCGCCGTGAGCAATGTAAAATGTGATAGCTGCCGTGGAAAACAGCACGGTAGTTCCTCAAAGCATTAAACTAGCATTACAGTATGATTCAGTAGTTCCACTTACGGGCATATATCTATACGTAATCACGTCCAAAATAGCATCACTCTGAGGAGCTAGTAGATGAGGCAGCACCAGGTCTTCACAGCCGAATACAAAATACGGCAAGTGTGTCCATCTGCGCACATGGCATAAGCGCGCATATGTGTGTGCGCATGCGCACGAGGATTGTTTCCTGTTCCTCCGATCCAGGCAAAAGCGGGTGAGGGAATGAAGGTTTGTCCGGCTTACAGTTCAAGGCTACACTCCACCTCAGACTAGGTCAGTCACAGCAGTTGGAGCTTCAAGGAGCTGGTCCTGTCACACCCATGAGCAAGAAGGAAGAGCAATGCATGCCGCATGCTTACTGCTAGGTGGCTTTCTCTGCTCTGTGATTCAGGGTCCCTCGTCAAGGGAATGCTACTGCTCATAGTGGGCTAGTCTCCCACCTCGACTAGCACAACCATGGCCGTGGCTTTCAGATCTGCTCATGGAATCTCATCTGGACAACGTCTCGCTGAAACTCTTCCCAGGTGATCCTAGGTGGTGTCAAACTGATAACACTCACTAACCGCCAGGGGCTGACGAGATGTCTCGTGATGGCACTTGACGCCATGGCCAGATGACCTGAGTTCGATCCCCAGGACCCACAAGGTGAAATGAGAAAATCTCAACAGCCACGAGGTGTCCTCTGACCTCCACACAAGTAACACACACCCAGATAATAAACAAGCAAACAAATGTCCTATCAAAACAAAACAAACCTCTAACCGACACAGGGTGGTATTCAGCCTTAGGAAGCAAGGACATTCTGACACACTACCCTACGGATGAACCTTGACAACATCACACTAAGTGAAATGCCCAGCTGAAGAAAGGCTATACTGTAGGGTTGGTTCCCTTGATAGGAAGTAGTTGTAGTCAAATACAGGCAGGCAGGGGAATGAGAGTGGGCAGGAGTTGGGGGAGGGAAGGGAGAGCCTCCTGCTATTTATTAGTAGCCACAGTATTAGTGCTTTGCAAATCCAGGGGTTCTGCAGATCGTGGTAGCAAGGATCATAAAACAATATGATGGTACCAAATGCCTTTGAGCTACACATTAAAATTAATTAAGATGGTCCAGGAGCCTTTAAACCCAGGAATTGGGAGGCAGAAGCAGGCAGATCTCTGTGAGTTCCAATTCAAGGCCAACATGGTCTACACTGTGAGTTCCGGGTCAGCTAGGGCTACACAGTGAGACCCTATCTCAAAAATCAAACATAAAACAAAAACAACAACAAAAGACCTCTCCAAAGAATTAATCCTTTAGAGAGATGGCTCAGGGGTTAAGAGAGCTTGCTCTTGCAGACAATCCGGGTTTAGTTCCTCGCACCCACGTGATGGCTCACCACCAACGTCTGTAACTACAATTCCAGGGGAACCAAGGCCCCCTTCCTGTCTCTGATGGCAGCAGGCAGACACATACTGACTTATATGCCTACAGCCAAGATACCCAGACACATAAGATAAAGTAAATAAACCTAAAGTTAAAAAACAAATAGTCAAAGGTGGGATCACCCACCGACAGATGCATGAATCAAAAAAACCTGTAACACGGACATATGACAAGAAACTGTTTGACAGGAGGAAAGAATTGACGTATGGTGTGTGCTATAACACACACGAACCTCAAGACCACTGTGTGAAGTGAAAGAAGCCAGGCCTTATACACTGTACGCTCTCATCTCTAGACAATGTCCAGAGGAGGCAGAGCCTGAGGCAGATTGATTGACGGCTGCCAGGAGCTGGGGGGCAGGAAGGAGGAATGCCTGCATAGTTGGTATGAAGTCTCATTGTGGAGTAGAGAAACATGTTGCAACTAGATAGAACCGGCTGCCCATCATGACTGTATTCAATGCCAGTGAGTTATTCAGCTTCGAACAGTTAATTTTATGTTGTGTGAGTTTCACCTAGGCAAATAATGGTAAAACCCCAGCAGATGACAGAGTCCAGGACGAGCTGGAAACAGCAATCTGTTTTAAGATAACTGAAAGTTACCTTCAAAACCCCGCTTGGAGTCGCTTAAAGGAGGTAATTTTTAAGTTAAGGTAATTAAGGCAGCCAGCAGGAGACAGCACACAGGTATTCTGAAACAACAGCTCCCCAGCGCTGCCAGTTAGGGTCCATGAATGAGTATTATTTGTCTTGAGCAAGATGCATCCTCTCTGCCTCCCTGCTTCTGCAAGAGGGTCCCCTTTTATGACAGACACACTGATGACAGCAGGTTGCTATGCTTTATTACCACTCGGGGGATGATCTGATTTTAATGTTTTTGTTGCATATAATAAATTTGATGCAAATAACAACAGTGACATTACAGCCACATGCACTGCAGGCAGGTTCCACCGGCTATTGATGATAGGACTCTCTGAGACACAACTACCCTCTGAGTCTCCTGCATCCCCGACACAGCTGCCGTTTGCATTCAAGTGCTCACTGCCATCCAGGGTCTTAGGCAGACAGCTCGAAATCAGGATTATCAGACTTTAAACACACACGAGGACCCTTCTTCCAACATGGCTGTCTCCCTTCCAGCAGGGCTGCAGGCCCGGCGTCCTGCAGGCCTCTTGGGTGCAAGGCTGCGATGACCAAATGGTGTGAGAAGACAGTGACTGTCCTTTCCCGGAACTTCTGAGAACCCCAACATTCATCCCACTCAGGGTCATCACGACTACTCCAGCTCCTTCTCTAGGGGGACACCCTCCACCTTTTAAAGCTGTTTCTCACAAAACTTTGTTCCCACTCCTGCCCTGTCCTGGGTTCCCCCGGCTCCCAGCATTCCTCACAAACTGGAATTCGGAAGGGAACACATTCCAGTGAACACATCCTGCTCAGTTCCTGGCTGTCCACTCTGGACATGATTCTCTGTCAGTGCAATGAAGATCCATCCAGATGTTTTATTCCTTACAACCCTACTCTTAAGTCTTAGGTCACACTGTTGTCAAGTTGTGTTAACCCACAGGTACCCTTTAAATGGTTGCCCTGCTGGACTGAGTCTACTGTTCCACCCTGTTGAGATATTTATGGACCCCAGAAACCGATGAACCCATTCACCACCTAGAAACCTGAGAAGCTCACCCCCAGAACCACACTTCTGAGTAGCAGGCTCCAGTCATGTCCCGGAAACCAAGACCTATAAACGGTATTCTCTCCAAGAGCAACCAGACTTTCTGACATCCAGGGTAGGGAGGCTACTGGCCTACCATCCTGGTAAGGATCCCCTCGGTGACACTGACACATGGTAGCCCTCTGAGTAGAGCTAATACAGTGGGCATTACACAGAGAGAGTCACCAAACGTGTTTACCACTGCCAGAAACATTATACCGATGAGGTGATTTTCTAGTTCCCACCCAGCCGCAAGTGGCCATCAATACATAAACTACACAGCAGAAATGGGGAACAGGAACTCAGGCGTCCAAAGCTGGAGCCAAAATTCCAGTGCTGTTAACTACTGGTGGTACCAGACCCGTCTCTCCAGGGCTGAGGGAGAAGTGTTGAGATCTGAAAGGCAAAATACACTTAAAAGTTGATGCCAGACAGTGGTGGCACAAGCCTTTAATTCCAGCCCACAGGAAGCAGAGGCAGGCAGAGCTCTGAGTTTGAGGCCAGCCTGGTCTATAGAATCAGTTCTAGAGCTACGCAGAGAAACCCTTTCTTGAAAAAAAAAAAAAAAACAAAACAAAACAAAGAGTTGAGCCAAACTATACAAACATAAAGAGTTGTAACTAAATAACTTAGAAATAACAACAAAAATACCATTTCTCCCCCATGTTTGGCAACCTCTAGACATGAGCTTCTGTCTGGGAATAGGGCAAGTGGATAGCTATAAGGGAACCCTGTCCCCCATCCCCAGGCTCCTTTCTTGGAAGAGCTGTTCCTTTCTCCATGAAGACCAGAGCCCAAGCTGTCCCTTTCTCCATGAAGACCAGAGCCCAAGCTGTCCTTTTCTCCGCGAAGACCAGAGCCCAAGCTGTCCTTTTCTCCGCGAAGACCAGAGCCCAAGCTGGCTTAAGAAGAAGGGATTGGGCTTTCCCACCCTGCTTGTCAAGGAGCCCCTCAGCCTTCAGGAACATACTGTCCATGTCCATCACCACCCTTGTTGAGGCCAAGAGCAGTGTAATTAGCTGAACGGGCAGGAGACCAAGAGCCATGTTGTGTTTAGCTCCTATGTGGCATGATCCTCACAAGTCTCTAGGCTTTTATCTTACAGATGGGGTTTCCAGGAAGGGTAGCTCTGGGCCCAGACAGTCGCATCCACAGCCTGCCCCACCCTTCTCTCCCCCCAGTGTCTTCAGTGAAGGAAAGACCTTGGCCGCATTTTGCAAAGGGCTGTCAGAAGCTGCTTGTTGGCTCCTCTGGCTAGTCACTGTCAAAGGCACCCTCCAGCAGGGGAGAAACTCACAGAACTGGCGAGCCAGCCTCAGGCCGTTGGGGAAAGGGTGGTGGTTACAATGGAAAAGCAATAGCTGGCATGAGGTTTCTCAAGGAACCTGAGGGCAGATTAAAAAGTAAAAACTAAACAAACATATATGCAATTGTTGGCAAGACATTGAGAAGTTTATACCAATGAATCTGTGAATAGATTAGGGTGTTTGACCAGAAAGGTGATGGCAGAAAGAGACCAGGAAAGTCTGCCAGGTGATTTCTGGAGCCCACTGGTCCGGTAAGCTCTTCTTCCCGAGCTCCCTCCACATGAATCTCCCAACAGGCAAACGAAGTCTCTCCACTCAGAACGTGTGAAAGGTAACTTAGACATTCATAGCCATGATGGGTTGGTTTTTTCCTGGGATTTTAAAAGATGCATGACTGTTGTTGTTGCTTGTTCCCTATGCCCAGTCATGGGTATGGGAAGAGACTCCCAGGAGACCGTCTGTACACCACAGAGACTTGAGAGAAGAGCAGACTTATCTGGCTGGTGTGAATGGTTAAACAATGTGCCACCATCCGTATGTTCAGTGTTTAATTCACTACTTCCTGAGAGTGTGACAAGGTCTTTGAAGAGGTCATTAGGAAAAGAACCTAATCCAATAGGATTGGGCTTCTTATTTTAAAAGGACAGGGTACCAAGGACAAGAACTCAGATCATGCACCTTGAGAAGGCAGCGAGCCTGGTGCGGTCATGTGTAGGGCCTCAAGGGACACCAACCCTGTCAGTGCGGTGGTCTTGGAATTCAGTCTCCAGAACTGTGATCAAATGAGCTTCCGTTGTTTAAACTACCTACCGTCTAGGCCGACTCCAAAGCCCTTACATTTATCATACGGGAGTGTAGAGAACCAATAACTTCCCGCATAGAAAAGCGCAGCTCAGCCGGGCGGCGGTGGCGCACGCCTTTAATCCCAGCACTCGGGAGGCAGAGGCAGGCGGATCTCTGAGTTCGAGGCCAGCCTGGTCTACAAGAGTTAGTTCCAGGACAGGCTCTAGAAACTACATGGAAACCCTGTCTCGAAAAACCAAAAAAAAAAAAAAAAAAAAAAAAAAAAAAAAAAAAAAAAAAAAAAAAAAGAAAAGCGCAGCTCTTAGGTCTACGGGGCCAAAGTGGGTATGACTTGGAGCAGATCTGCTACTCTGCAGTCCTGCACTGGAGGCATGAACACAGAGTAGGGGCATGAGAGGCATGGACCATGCACACAGAGCAGGGGCACTGGAGGCATGGACACACACAGGTGACTTCAAGAGCAGTCTGCAAGTGGCCAGCTCCTTTAATCAACTTCCTTTCCTGGTTTTCTTCCTATTCTTCAAGGCTCTGACTGACCCACATATAATTAATGTGGTTCTAGAAAAAGACAAGACCTTGGAGTAAGTGGATTCAGAGCCCATAACATAGCCGCCAGCTCTCTTGCTAGTTTGATGAACCCACTTAAGCACCTGGTCCAATGCTACCACCAGCTAGTAATTGGCAGAGTCTCCAGGTTTCACCTGTGCTCAGTTCCTATGGAACTCCTGGACCCTGCCAATCCTCAAGTTTCAAACTGAGTGGAGGGTGGGCAGAATCAATCCTGGGACAAGAAAGGTAGACTCAGCAGCCTGTGGGGCCAGGCACAATCGCAGCAAACAGCAGATATGACATTGAGCTATGGCTCTGTTGAAGAATCAAAGCGAGGAAGGAACGAATACATAGGCAGGATGATCTACAGGGTTGGGTGCGTGACATGCTCTAGGAGACACACGTCTAGATATGCCAAGTGCAAAGGTCTAGCTGAATGAAACACAAACGTCTCGAACAGAAGAACTTGAGAACTGTCTGCACTAGTGCCATGTAAGTCCCTTCACGAGCCTCCTCATCCATGTTGGCCTTAAGACTACACGCACAGTGAGCCTGGAGCCTCCGTTACTATAGATGTCTAAGATGTACAGAACCAACACACACTTCAAACCGGAAGCCAGGAAAAGATGGGCCTCACTCACTCAAACCAACCTGACAGAGAGGGAAGGATGAGGCTCTGGTGGACTGGGGAGCAGAATGACTCTAACCAGAACAAAGCTCACTCTTAATTTTTGTTGGTTTGGTGAGACAAGGTCTTCATACGTGGTCCTGGCTTGCTTGGAACTTGCTCTGCAGATCCTTGAACTCACGTAGAAGACCTACCAGCTTCCACCCCCCCTTCCTCTACCCTGCCACCTCCACCTGAGAAAACAGTTTGTTAACATCACATTGGAGCCGATTTGCCCACTGTAGATGGAGCAACACACGGATGACAGTTAGATGTCTATGCTGGGCCTGATACTCCACTCTTCAGCCCCTCTACGAAAGCATGGGGTATAGGCCAGAAGTAAAGGACTTGAAGCAAGCCTGCTTTGCCACTGTGCTCTGCAAGGTTAGCAGTGACAGAAAAACTACACTTTTATATGGATGTGAGAAATGTGGAGGAGAAAGAGAAATTATTGCCCTAAAGAGGCTATAACAATGTCCAGCTCGGGCTTAATGCTCATGCTTACTACTTTGGAAATTTCCATTTTGACTGGAGTTGGGTGATAGCGGTATTGGGAACTGGCTGTTGTGGAACCCCTTAGCGCAAGGGAAGCACCCTTCCTCCTCGGAAGGCTTTCCACTAGCTGGCTGAAAGCTGTTTATGGCTCTCTCCCTCCTTTTCGATTTGTTTGGTTTAAAATATTTACCCGCGGCACAATGAAGTGTCTCATTTGCGGCGTTCTCTTGGACCATTAGAAGGGGACGCCACCCTCACGCGCTGCTGAGCAGTCAGTCACTTTCTCATGCAAATCTCAGGATTAGCAGCCTGGGAGGTGGGAGAAAGGTGCTCTAGGTTTGCCACCTTTGAGAGTTGTTTTTTTTTTTTTTTTTTTTTTTTTTAAATTTTGCAGCCATTCAGTGGGCCAGGCAGAGCAAGTTTTAGCCAGCGGTTCTAGTAAATATTATGGCGATCGCTTTTTATGGAGTGCTAACTCTAGCAAAGCCTTATTCTTACGGTGCCCAGTTTTCAAACCTGCCTGGGAGCCCCCGTGCCTGATAATCTACACGAATCACGTGTGAGGGGGCCACGTCCTTCAGCGGCGGCTGGAAGTCCTTTACCACGCGATCAGCATCTGTAGAGTCGCTTCAGCGGGACAAACTTTCCAACCCAGGAACTTCCCTTTCGCCATCGCCGCCGTCCCATCCCCCAGACGCTGACACTCGCCAGCTGGCTCCTGGACAGGTCGCGGGCCACCAGATGACAGCGCTCCCGTGAGTTGAACTAAGCAACTAGGCTGCGAACTTGTTGTTTTGGAGATTTGAAACAATACCCAACCCTGTCGGGGCGCCCCAGAGGAAATGGTACCACCACTTTCATTTTGCTCCATCTGCGACACCCAAAGAAAACAGCTCGGCCGGAGGCGATCCCCGGGGGTCTGCAGACGGCGGCTGGGGAGTGCTATCAAGTGACCTTCCAGAGAAATTAATTTTCAAGAGCGGTAACGGCCTGTGCTGCACATACATTCAGCGTCACTCTTGTCAGCGTAGACGAGAAATCACTTTCTACAGTTGGAACAGAAACTCTTTATACATCCTCATTTCTTTAAAAAAAAAAAAGGTCTATAAATAACCCAGGATCAGCAAAATTATGCAAAACACCCTGCTAGAAGAAGAAATGTAAACTAAAACCACTTACAGAGCGGCTCTGGCTGCCAACTTAATCTGATGTTGCGTCGACTGTAAACATGTTGTACTTTTGGAACCTGAAGTGATCCATATTAGCACAGATGCCATCAAAGAGAGAGGGGGGAAGGGAGAGAGGGAGGGAGCGAGGGAGAGAGAGAGAGAGAGAGAGAGAGAGAGAGAGAGAGAGAGAGAGAGAGAGAGAGAGAGAGAGAGAGAGAGATTCCGCAACCACCACGAAATGGCAACAAAAGCCCAGCCGCAAAACAGAGCAACCTGATTCGGTATTCTGCACGGTGCGCGACCCGACGGCTGACCAGCTGCAGTCAGTACCAGCTCCCCTCGCTTGCACACGCCAACTGTTTTGACTACAGGCACTTGTTAAACACAGAGTTTCAGGTCCTACCAGTTGGACACCAGAAGTTCACAGCACTGACCCAGTGCCAAGAACAACAAGCGCAGAAAGCGAAACGACTGCCTCGCGTGAGTGTTTGGTTAACTGTTTCAGCGATACAGCGAGCCTGAAGCAACCGCGTCCGATTAGGAATTTAAAAGATCTTAAATAACAAAAGCAAAAGATTAGCAACTTGAAAATGCACATAGATGTTGGCAGATAATGTGAAGACATCAAACTATTTTATTGCAGGGGTGGGGGTGGGGCGGGGGGTGTTTGTGTCACGTGACACATTGTGGTTATCAGCAGAAGGAACTGGGTGTTTCCTCAAGCATCTTCCACATGATTGGCTTAAAGAATTTGTAAATAATGAGGACTTCTAGGGTTCTGGTAGTTGGTTAATCCCATAGGAGACAAAAAAATAAAAAGGACGCATTGGATTGTTTTTTTAAGTGCAATAAAAAGACTTCCAAGTTACCTGCTGTGCATGCAGAGATCAAGGCCCCACACTGGAAGCCTGGTCCTGGCTGGCCCAAGGGCAGGAGCCACACCTCTGGAGACTGCTTCAGGACTCCGTTTGGAATGAGGGGCTCTGGGGACCAGCATCTAGTCTGGAGTCTACACTGTTGGACGACGACAAGGAGAAGTCTTTACATCTTGCAAAATGAGATTTAAAAAATTCCATTGCTGAATAAGGCTTCCCATTTCTTCCCCAGAATGCACCAAACACCATCTACTTTTAGAGTCAACACAATTAGCCAGGTAAAATTTTGGAGTTACTTAAGGATTTAAGGAAACTAAATTCCATGAGAACTGGGGCATGCATCTAGACAGTTTGATTTGGGAGTAAGTGTAAACCTTGTTATTACCTATCATCTATCAATCAATCTATCATCTACCATCTATCTTCTGTTATTGTCCATCTGATTTGATCGACTTCAAACGTCTCTGCAAGTCATGCAAACCATAGGACTTGGTCTTTAGAATCCTGTGAGGTGGAGGGGCAGGAGCTGCTACTCTCACCCCATTTTCTGGAGCAGGAAAACACAGGCTAGACTTCCCCAGTGTCATGCAAGCAGGAACAGATTCTACCACCTTAATCTTGGGGCTCAACCTATGAGGATTTTCAAGTGTGAGGCTTTAGGATCTCCATGACCTTGTTTCCTCCCTGTTTTCTTTTACCCCTCTCTTTTGATGCTTGGGGATTGAAGCTAGAGCTTTTCACATGTTAAACACATATTCTACGTTGACCCAGACACTCAGGAAGCCCTTAAGAACAAGCTTTGTTACTCTGGCTTTCACGGATAAGCAGAAGGAGACTTAGGGAGGTTACATGATTTGGTTAGTACCAGCCTTCCCTCCCCAGCCCAACCCTCCTTATTTGCCTCTATCATGTTTCCAGAAAACAGAATGCTAGAACTAAAAAGGTTGATCGTGAATGTGTAAGAGCTCCCTTAATGTTTTGGTATACGCTGTCACTATGGCTTTCTGTCGCAGATCGCAGCCTGCCAGTGTTGCGCAGAAGGCTTTCTTTCTGTGCTAGGGCAAGCTCTGCACATCTGTGCTCCAGAACAGTTGTTTCTTGCCACACTCCTTGTCTCCTCTCTCTCTGATCCCACCAACTGGTTCCGCAGCCAAGCATAGTCTAGGAAGAATGTGGAGGGGTAGCCTGCGGCTCTGTCCAACTACACGCTGTGTGGTTGTTGTGTCCATTTTGCTAGTAGGGGCTCTGGGTTTGCAGATCTTTCAAAGACAGGTCTTGCTGAGTTTGTTTTTTCTTCAGCAGAGACCACTGAAAATATCTAATCACAACGAGGTGCCCATCATAGCGGCTCTTTCTCCGTGCTAACTGGACACACTCATTGCTGCAGCAGAGAAAACACAGGCTTGCTGCAGGGCCTGGTTGTCTCTCTGAGAGGATGTGGAGGTGAGGCACTGTAGATGACCAGGCAGTCTGGTCTGCAGTGACAAATGAAAGTTCCTGGAAAGCACCGAACCTCACTGGTCGACCAGTTGGCCGATGGTGTGCTACAGAGAGGGTGGAATGCTGCAAGCCAGAGCTGGTTTGTCTTGGGACATCGTTAGCCCCATCACGGCCATTAGCTGCCCCCTTTTTGTGTGACCTAACATTTTTGTGACTAGTAGGTGACTCTTCTGGAATATACAAACATACCCCTAGTTCCCACAAACCAAAGGGCTAAGAATGTACTCAGGTAGCAGCTGAGACCTACAGCTGAGATATCCCATTTTGGAGTGACCCACCAACATACCAGCAAAGTATCTGGATTTGTGATTTTCTTTTTTTCTATTACCATGTTGGAATGTGATATTTGGGAAATTCTGAATTTCCCAGGCCATGGTCACTCCTCGTTAGCTACAGAATAAATGATCTCTTTTCTACTTTGAGGTGAGAGTTGGTTTTTTTTTTTTTGTGGTTAAGCAGGGAAAAAGGGGGTTGTTTGTCAGGAACTGAAGACTTAGGGCCAGCACTGGGGACAATGAATATAGGATGTGGGAGGGAACTGGTTAAGAAGTAAAGATTAGCAGGAAGCAGAAGCAAGAGATCCCTCAGTTTGAGGCTAGCCTGATCTACAGAATGAGCTCCTGAATGACCAGGGCTACACAGAGAAACTCTATCTTGGAAAACAAAACAAGTGAATATTAGAAAATTCTAGAATATTTTGCTACCTCCCCATGAATCTTAATCTTGAAACACAACACAAAAAAATCATGAAAGAAAAAGCTAAGAAAGTTGGGTGTCAATTTGGATTTCACATAGAGTGTAATCAAAGCAGCACGGATCATACAGAATGATGGAATCCACACGTCCTCACCGTCTGGAAAGGCTCTGTGGTTGTGTGGAATGACTATGTGGTGCCTTTTGTGGCTTGTGAACACTCATTTTGAAGGGGTTATTTGAGGTTGTTTGGGGAATAGTATGACATTTGCATTCACGCTGCCTGGGAAAGTATGAGCACTGGGTAAATCAGAAATCTTGGCAGGAAAACGTGTTTGCTTACAAGACACAAGTGAGTATTTCCAGGTAACATGTGATTCCTCCTGAGCATCGAGTCCACTTTTATAAAACTCAAAAGTAGGACATATGTTTTGACAAGCACTGTCAGATTTAGGGAAGACAAAACAAGGTATTTAAAATTAAAACTGTCTGGAGGACCAAGAAGGCTGAGTCTGAAGAAGCAAGACTTTGCTGATACACTCCTCCTAGACAAAAGGGTGGAGAGAACAGCCCTCACTGGAGAAAACCACAGGACTGACAGTACTACCCAACATTAAAAAAATAAATAAATATAAAAAAATAAAATTAAAACTGGGCCACAGAAATGCCACCAAGGCTGATATCTGAGTTCCATCCCTAGAACCCACAGGTTGGAGGGAGAGAACGGACTCCTAAAAGTTGCCCTCTGATCTGCACATGTAAAGTGGCCTGCATACATCCTCACACATCTAAAACAGGTCAATAGATGATAGATGATAGATAGATAGATAGATAGATAGATAGATAGATAGATAGACAGATAGATGATAAACAGATAGATAGATAGATCGATAGATAGATAGATAGATAGATAGATAGATAGATAGATAGATAGATAGATGATAGACAGATCGATCCATCTATGGTGCATGTCCTTAATTCCACCTCTGTGAGTTCAAAGCCAGCCTGGTCTACACAGTAAGCTCCAGGACAGGCAGGGCTACATAGAGAGACCCTGTCTCAAACAAACAAACAAATACAACAACAACAACAACAACAACAAAAGAGACCTAAATCTAAAAGGAGACCTGGCATGCTGGTAACAAGAAGTTAACAGAAGCAGGCTAGCAGAGGGACGTGTACTACAGACAGAGAGGTGCAGCAGTCGATAATGGTGAAAGATATCTTTACCACAGACCCGGAAAGGCCACCACTGGCACATCAAAGGCTTCAGGGCATGGCAGTGAGCTCAGCACAACAGAACTTGGACAACAGAAACGACGGAAATGACACATGCTCCCATGCTTTGGGATTCACACCGAGAGAAGAGAGATGTGCACAGGAGAAGGCTGGTGAAGAACCAGGCCAGTCTTTGAAACATCCTGGCATGAGGAAAGCAGGGCCTAGGTTGGAGGTCTTCATGGCAAAGAGACAGAAAAGCAGGATTGCTGTGTCCTGAACGGCTTCAGCGACTGACCCAATGAGGACAACAAAGAAGAAAGGACAGAGAGACACAGGAAAACGGGGACAGGGTAACTGAGTCCTCTGATGGAGACGTCGCAGCACCCTGGAAGTTTCTTCTATGTAGTAGAACAGGGAGGTGGTTATTACATGCAGACAAACAGGGATGCAGGGTTAGCCAATCTTGTCAGAGCAGTCTCTGTAGGAAGAAATCTTTAGGCCATAAATATCTGGGGGGGTGGGTATACAGTGAACATTTCTTTTCATGCAGTGCCAACATTTTCACTCAAATCAGAGGAAGTCTTCACCATATCTATGGCTCTGAGGCACTGGGGTTATTGAGATGGCCATACCAACGTTACACATTGACCCAGGACTTTGTTTGCTCCCTACATGTGATGTCCATGTTCATGACTGTGACTTCTACTGGCTTCAAAGTCGGCTTGAGCTCTTGGGTCCTAGTCACCTGTAGACTTTCTCAGCTAGTGTCTGCACTTGACTAAGTCGACTGGACAACACCTGTGACCAGCTTTTAGCCCATATCCCAAGTGACTGTAACCAACGCCATAGGTTAGTTTTACACATAAGATACCAGTGCCTTTAGACTTTTGAGGAGAATGGCAATTTTAGCTAGGCTTAACCAGGGCTGCACTAGAGTTCGAAAATGGCTTTATAGTGAAGGTCAATAAATAGGGGGTGACTGCAATCTAGACCACTGGGCTGAAGGTTCTTGCAGTCCAGTTCCAAATCCCGTCTATCCTTGTAAGTCAATGCCTAGCCACAGTTCAGAAGCTGTTGTTTTATACAATTTGAACAAATAAGTAAAATCTAGATGTGGATCACTACACAAACACAGAAAGTGAATACATTACATGTATGTCAGATTTGGTTGGGTACCTTCCTTTCTTCCTTCCTTGGTTTCTTTCTTTCTTTTCTTTGGTGGTGTGGAGGATCAAACTCAGGACCTTCTACATGCCAGGCAAGAGCCAGCCTAAATTAGATGTGTGTTTGTGTGTCTGTGTGTGTGTCTATGTGTGTCTGTGTGTCTGTGAGTACACTCACATGGGAAAGGTAGAAGAGACCATCAGATTCCCTGGAGCTGGAGTCCCAGAAGGTTGTGAGCTGCCAGATATGGGAGCCAGGAACAGAACTCTGGTTCTCTGCAAGAATAGCAAGTGCTTTTATCTTCTGAGTCATCTTTCAGCACATCAGAATAGGCATTTTTCTTTAAGCTGTGGCTCAAACTAGGAAGATCACAGACACACAACAGCATGCCCTGCTTATTAGCACAGGTCTGTCCAGCACTAACATTGTCTTAAGTATTGTACCTAATCTAGACATGATCTAGGTCATATAAGAGGATGTAGGGGAACTATATGCAAAAGCACCATTCTATCATTTTTCAGATGCTGGGGATCAAGTCTAGACCCTTACACACACCAATTAAACACTCTATCTCTGAGTTATCCAGGTCCCTTTTATACCACCGTACTGGAACACCTGAAGATTTTGGTCACAGGGATGGCAGCTGTTCTGAAACCAATCCCCACGAGGAAACTGAGGGGCACTGAATTTGGGCATTTTTTCAAGGTGGTGTCCAGGCATTTATCACTGTAAAACTGAGTGCAACGCCTCAGCTGGAGCTTTCAAAGTTTTGACACTTACCTACTTTAAGAGAGAAATTTTGACTGGCAATTTCTTGTGCACATTTGTATACAAAACAGTAATACTGGTCTTCAGTGCCTGGAAAGGTCTTTAATAGATTTTGTCTCTCCTCTCTGCCTTTATCCTCTCTCTCTCTTCTTTTTCCATTTCATCTGTCTTTAATTTTTTTTTAATTTTAGATTTACCTACTTTATGTGCTGTTGCAAAAGCAACAAGTGCTTTAACTCCTGAGCCATATCCTCCCCCTCTCATTTGTTTAAAGTCTTGGGGTCAGGACTTACTAAATGGGTAGTAAAGTTGGCAAACGGGGGAAGGCATTTTAAGCTAATCACTCTACACGCAACTAGCCTCAGCTTCCCCATTCTGTCCTCCTTTGTATTTTCCTGTATCTTGTAATTTTCTTTTGCCTCTATATCCTTCTGTTAGAACCCTCCTTTCCTTAGACTGGAAATCAGCCCAATCAGCCCAATCATCAGCCTGTTAGTATGCAGCATGTAAATCGCTCTCAAGAAGCCCAAGGGTGTATGATGACCAGGAAGTGGTGCTGAGATGCAGATTTGGTACAGAGCCTTGCAGCAGAGCACTGGCTCCTGACTGAGTTTCCACCGAGTTACTCAGTGGCAGGGGTCATGATACTGAAGTACTATTGAATGTGTGGCCAGAAAACTACCTCCCCATGCACATGACTTTCCTTTTTGAATGTAGTAAACTGATGGTTTGAGGCTCTGGCTGCTAGGGATATAGAATGATAGAGGATCTAGTCAGTGAGCTTTAGGAAGGACTGGGTCTGGTCTGTTGGGTGTGAGGTGGTTCAGATCCTCAGCAGCACTGCTGTATCTTAGCTGTCCACCCTAGCTGCCCTTTGCTCTACCCTACAGCCATCTAGTCTAGTCTACCCCACAGCCATCTAGTCTACCCTAGAGTCATCTAGTCTACCCTACAGCCATCTAGTCTACCCTACAGCCATCTAGTCTACCCCACAGCCATCTAGTCTACTCTACAGCCATCTAGTCTACTCTACAGCCATCTAGTCTACCCTACAGCCATCTAGTCTACCCTACAGCCATCTAGTCTACCCTAGAGTCATCTAGTCTACCCTACAGCCATCTAGTCTACCCCACAGCCATCTAGTCTACCCCACAGCCATCTAGTCTACCCCACAGCCATCTAGTCTACCCCACAGCCATCTAGTCTACCCCACAGCCATCTAGTCTACCCTAGAGTCGTCTAGTCTACCCCACAGCCATCTAGTCTACCCTACAGCCATCTAGTCTACCCTAGAGTCATCTAGTCTACCCCACAGCCATCTAGTCTACCCTACAGCCATCTAGTCTACCCTAGAGTCATCTAGTCTACCCTACAACCATGTAGTCTATCCTCAGCCATCATGGATCCTTCCAGTTAAAAACAAAAGATAAATTAATTAGGATGTGGAATATTTGGTTGCATTTTTAAAATTCATCAAGTTTGTATCTGTGGCAGGTAAGCTGATTTGTTCATTTGTTATTTTTTTAACTAGCAAAAAAAGTAAATATGTTGTCCCTAAAGAGCCTAAATAAGAAGTCAAGTACTAGCTAAGCAAGTTATTGGCATGTGCATTCAATGGGACAACCGAAAATTATTAACATGATGGTGTTCATCTCTATTTTCTGAAATGTGTCCACAATAATTCTAATTTTTACTGCTGAGGATAGAACCCTGTGCTTTATACATGCTAGGCAGGCCTTGTACCACTGAGTTACATACCAGTCCCATGAAATAATTCTACATGGAGAAAAAAAAATAAAAACAGGTCTCAAAGCAATGTCTGTAAAAGGATTCCATTTTTACTTTTGCAACTATAAAATACACACATATTCAGGATACACAGTGAGAGCCTGTCTCAAAAATATATATGCATATAGACATTTATGTACAACACAGACTTTTACTCATAGGAAAAGCTGGAAAGTTTTATATCAAAATAGATATTTTTTTAGATTTTTCTGAAATTTTGGCAGCTTTTGCAGTGAAATCTTTTTAAAAAAATACTTTAATCTTCTTTAGTCTCTAAATTTTAAAGTTTATTTGTTTTGTATGTTGTGTGTGTGGATGTGTAGGTCTGAGGACAACTTGCTGGAGTGGGTTTTCTTCTTCTACCATGTGGGCCTCCAGGACAAACTCAGGCTGTCAGGCTTGGCAGCAATCTTCTTTATCTGTTGAGCTATCTCACCAGCCCAGTTCTGAACCTGAGGCTGATCTGGAACTCACTCTGAAATCCATGGTGACACTTTTCAGTGTTTCAGTGCTTAATCAGCATAATAAAAATTGTATACATCCAAGACACGCACACTGCTGGGCATTTTCTTTTATAATAAGAACAAAAATAATTGTTACCTTAGAAAGAAAATTCCATGTTGTTAGGCAGAGTTGTACTTGTGTGGGCATTGCTGTCATCTGTAGCCCATGCTACCCCAGTTCTCTTAAGCATTTGAATGAGTTCTACTCACAAACAAAGATCATGGGAGCTAAGCACAGTGGTACATGTCTGTCATTCTAGTATCTGAACAGCTAAATCAGGGGGCCTGCAATTCAAGGCCCATCTGGGCTACAACTGCAGAATCCTGTTTATAGAAAAAGGAGGTAAGTTGCAAAAAAAAAAAAAAAACCAACCCTTTCTGTGGCGCTGGAAATAGAATCCATGACCTGACACGCTAGCCAATTGTTCTGTCACTGAGCTGTATTCATGCAGGGTTCAACTTATGGAGTTTAAATGTCTCAGTTTATGGGAAAATGTTTAATTGTTGCAATTCAAAGAACAAAACTGGTTTCTTCTTCTCTCCCCCCCCCCCCCCCAGCCAAGGTCTTTTCTCTGGTAGATTAAAAGAGCTTTGTGAACCCCATGTAGATGATTTTGCCAGTCACTTCTGTGGCATAAAAGGGCTGCAGCCTACTCTCTTGCACAGGAAGAAAAGCCTAGGAATTCACGTGTCTGCGTTCTGAAGCTAGTTTGCACACCAGAGTGAACTGAAGTCAAATGTGTTTTAATTCAAGTCAAATGTGTTTTGCTTTGAGATTGTGTCTCACTATGTTGCTCTGGCTGGACTGGAGCTTGCTAGAGACACCATGTTGGCCTTGAATTCAAAGAGATCTGCCTGCCTCCGTCTCCTTAGGACTGAGATGAAAGGCATTCACTACCATGCTGGACTAAAACAATGTTGGTTTAAGGTATAAAAAATTTAAAAAAAAAATCATTAGCGCTAGCTAGTCCTGTTCTTCTCTCAACATTTTGAGCATCCATGAGATATTTGTTATCTCTTACTTGGAACCAGCTAGAGGTGGGCACTCCTGCAGGTGTGGCCATTATTCGGTTTACAGAGAATGAAGCCAAGATTCACCCACTTGGGAACAGGCCCAAGCTCACACTGGAGAACCATTAGACACAGGACCCACACCGTTTCCCTAGGCCGTCCTCTTGATTTGTGCGTGTGTGTGCCTACATGAGTTTATGTGTACCATGTGCCTATGGGAGCTCAAGGAAGACAGAAGAGGGTGTTGGAGTACTGGGTGTATTCACAAATAGTTGTGAACCACCATGCAGATACTGGGACTTGAATCCAGACCCTCTGCAAGAAGAGAAAGTGACCTTCATGACTGAGCCACTTCTCTAGCTTTCTAAAGTCTTCCTAGAAATAGGAAGCCATGTAATTTTATTGTTCTTACTGGATACTCAAAAGGGATTGATGCTGAGTGGATGGGTCCCAGGGTAACAAGTCAAAACAGTGGCTTTCCCAGAGAAACTCAGCCTTATGGTCAAGTAAGATATAACTAAACACATATAGACATAAACACATACACACACGTGCACATGCATGCACGCACATGCACTTACACACATACTGGAGCCATATCTTACAAAGAGCAAAGAGAAAGGACACAGTGGTACAATACTTATAATTTGTTTTTTAAAATTAGGGTATAAAAATAAGCATAGACAAAACCAAAAAGAGCCTCTTGCTATAGTTTATTACTTATTGGGTGGACACAGTAAAGACAGGCCAGGCATTTCACCTGTGGGTCATCAGTTCCCACTGTCTCAAGAATTACAGTCTGAACTGGAAGTCATAAAAATGAGACATAGTCCCAAAGTGACTTCCTTAGGGTTTTCTACATTTTGGCCAAGACTATGGATTTCACTGGTGAAACTCAAGGCATAGTATATTGAATGCGAGAAAGAGGTTGCTTATTTATTAGTTTTTGAGACAGACATTTATGTAGCCCTGGAGTACTAGGATTGTAATGTGCCCCACCATGACACTTGAAATAAGGTTTCATTGGTGAAATTAAAGGTATTCGAGATAAAGGCCTTTTCAGAACCTCTTAAGGCCATCCCTACCCTTGTATCAACAGTGTGGTCTAAGGACAAACCCAGCAAGGTTTGGAATGGCTCTGGAGGCCTCTCCATCAGAACTATTCACTAGAGCTACACAGCCAGGAAGCTTTGCTTCTCTTTGAAGCTTTTCCATAGCTCCTCTGATGGACCTTCTGTGCAAAGTATGATTGGGATTTCAAGAAGGGCTGGGCCTTTACCAAGCCTACAAAGCAGGTTGAATTAAATGTCTGTACTTGTGAAACTGTGAGTTGATAAGTTCCCAGGTTTGTAGCAGAAGTGAGCCTACCTCTACATCCATTAAGCCTGGTAGTAAGGTGGTCAGAAGACCTCATCGATCAGGTCTTCTAGAATCTTTTATGTTGCAGCTGTTTTCTACCAAAAGATTCTGGGTTTGCTCTTGGCCAGAGCACCTTTGGGCAGCCACAACAACAGGCAAATGTGAAACATGCAGACTTGAGGAAGGGATCCCTCCACGCATTTGTCTTTCTGTCTGATGCTAAGCCTCTGTCTTCTTCAACAATGTAGTTCGTAAGCCCCTCCCCCAAGAAACAATACAGGCTTGTCTAGTGGATGCAATAAATGAACAAGAATTCTGTGACGTCTACAATCTAATTCATTAACTTATCTCTCATGGTTTTCCATGCTGTCACTGACAATAGGTTTTTACAGTATATAATCTCCTGCTTGCCCTGGGTTAAGCTAGTGCTGTAAAAGTACTAAATAGTAAACAAGTAAAAAAATAATCACGGCAATTCTATGATTTCATCCTCTTGATAATGCCGATTGCAACACCACTCCCATATCCAGATGCAGAGAGCTAAAACTCCAATCTGTAAAGCTAGGTCCGTTCGTTTCCAAACATACTTCCTACTCAGAATTACCGGAAAAAGCAAGCATTCAGAAATTGAATATTTCTTTTGTCACGCTCTTCATGCCCCGACCCCCGTGCTGGGACTGAACCCAGGGTCTTACACACATCAGACACACGCTTTTACCACAGAGCCATATTCCCAGGATTTACGACCATGGTTATTTACTCATTATAATGCTGTGCATAATTTTGTTGGTACTTCAACATTTTATCAGAAGCACTTTTGGGGAGGAAAAACTAGATGGATTTTGGATTATGTGAGCCAACTTACTAGCTCTTTCACTTTTAATTATTTTGATTGGCATGTGGCCAGAGATATCTAATGACCTATTAGAACTGTGGATTAAATCAGTCCCAGGGAATCTGACTTTGCTCCGTGTCTCCAGCCTACTCAGGCTCTGTGAATGCCCTTCCCACACGCACCCCTTCTGCCTGCCAATCTAGATGGTGAAATCCTCTGCTTCATGCTCTCTTACTTGGTACAGGGGCTTCTTTCCAGTAGAATACCTGCCTGCTTTCTACCTTGGTTAACACCTGGGTCTCGCAGGACGCAGCTCTTAACACTAATACACTTTCAATAGCTACTCGATTCCTGCCCTCTGCACCTCTGTCTGACCCCGCAGGCAATCCCCTTCCCACTGGTGAGATGGCTCAGCCGGTGAAGGTACTTGCTGCCAAGCAGGATGAACTAACTTTGATTCCAGGGTTGTACAGGGTGGAAAGGGGCAACGGATCCCTAAATGTTGTCCTCTCAGCTTTATCTGTGCACCATGGCATAAGCACACCCCTGCCAGAAAGAATAAGCATACACATGCACTAATAATTATAGAACATTCTGTGTGTTTTTGAGAAAGGGTCTTACTATATGTAGTAAACACTCAATAGACTAGGCTGGCCTTGAACTCACAGAGATCTTTCCACCTCTGTCAGCTGAGTGCTGGGATTAATGGTGTGAACCACCATGCTTGGCTTCTGAAACATGTTTTTTATTTTGTTTTGTTTTGTGGGTTTTTTTTTATTTTCAAAGCATAGCTTCTCTGTGTGGTCCTGGCTGTCCTAGACCTTGCTCTGTGCTCTGTAGACCAGGCTGGCCTCAAATTCAGAGATGCACCTGCCTCAGCCTCCTGAGTGCTGGGATTAAAGGCCATCACTACCAGCTGAAACAATTTTTTAAAGAACACACTGTACTCACTGTTCTCACTTCCACTTCAGCCTTGCACGTGGCTCTGTACTGACCAATGGACTTGGCCCCCTTCACCACACAATAAAAAGCTTGCGTGGAGGACTTTATTTCATTCCTGGCACTAACAGGAGCTCAGAATATGTTAGATAATGAATGAATAAATCAGGAAATAATTAGCCAGTCTATAGAAAAGGAAAAGAAAAAGCAGGGTCAGCAGGCACCAGTCTCCCGGGGTCTGAGGGCTAGCTAACCTTAATTATTTCTCTTAGTCACTGGGTTTAAAATGATTTCTAAGCTGAAGTGTGTCATCGTTGGTGCGTTATGAGAGGCAATAGCCTACTTAATTCTCAGTGCTCAGTTTCCAATCGCGGCCAGTTCCTGCTCAGAGATACTGTGCCAGCCACCAACATCCCTCTGGTGTCCGCTGTGTACCAGGACTGGCAGTTTGCAGAGGTCATGCGAACTCTGAGCTGTCCACTTAAGCAAAGAAGATACCGAGACTGAGACACAGACCAACACATGACCCGAGGAGAGCTCCGGCTAGATCAGACTTGGGGACTCTGGCCTAATGAATTAAACTATTCCCAGCAGAGCCTGACCCTGCAGAATGTAATTCTGACCACACTGTGCAGATAAAAATAATTCAGCGATTTCCTCCCAGTAAACTATTGGGCACAAACCAAGAAGCCTGCAGAAGACTGTCCCGATGCTACTGTACAACTGTAAATATTTAGTTTTCCTGCCTCCTTCGCAGTGGTTATCAGCAGGAGTGCATCGAGCATTTCTGGTGGGATAATTCTGCAGAGTGGAACTATCACCCTGTGCTCTGTGGAGTATTTACCACCTTGGATCTAATCGATGCCAGGGACAGGGGCATTCAGGAAAGCACATTTCTAAATGTCTCCAAGGCCAGAGTCATCTGACGTCCTGGTTCTCTGGCTGGGGTTAGCTTGGATTCTTCTGCAGCAGAGGAATCCAGGAAGGGACTGAAACGGGATCCAGACCAGGGTCTGAACAGGTAGATGAAGTCTCAGGTGTTAGACTGCTCATTGAAGGCCTGTCTGTGGGTAAGTCCAGGGTCCCTAGATCTGGGAGGACAAACTCATTCTTCAAATGGAAAAGTCATAATACTGAGAAAACTGGGCTCATGAGCTGTTACACTTGAGGTTAAAATGACCCAGAGGATTGATGGATGAGCAGCAGTGGGAAAGACCTGGGCACTGGATCTGGCTGACCCAGAGGTCTGATGGATGAGCAGGCAGTAGGAAAGGCCTGGGCACTGGATCTGGCTGACCCAGAAGTCTGATGGATGAGCAGGCAGTGGAAAAGGCCTGGGCACTGGATCTGGCTGACCCAGAGGTCTGATGGATGAGCAGGCAGTGGGAAAGGCCTGGGCACTGGATCTGGCTGCCTCTAAGCCTCCTCTTCACAGCCAAGAAGGCGCAGTGATGGAGAGCTCACCCAGCATGTGGCACCGGGCTGAATTCCTACCACTATATGAAAAGAGAAAACACTGTATGAGCAGAGGAACAGCAGCCGGAAGGCACTTTTACGTTTCGGAGGTTCTGAAGGTTTGAGAGCCCAGCTCGGCTTTCTGGCTTAGCTTCAGCTACCCCAACACCTCTGCTATTGCGATGATCACTGTGCCAGTCAAACTTGCAAATATGGCCCTCTTCAGAGAGGTCCTAAGTTTCTCCGTGCTGTCCCAAAAGAGAATCTGTGTCTCCAAAGGGGGAGACATCCTAAAACCAGCTCCCCCACCCCAAATCAGCTGAAGCTTGAAGTAAAAATGGTCACCATCTCCGACTCAGTGATCAGACACCCCGCAGCAAGAGCAGGGGGGGGCAACAGCCAGGTTTCTGCAAACTCTGTATTCCTTTGTCTCCTCCTTCTCAGTTACTTGCAATTTATTCTCTCCAGCTCTGCTGTTTGCAGCTTTCAAGTAACCTTAAATCCTTTTACAACAAGGCCAGTGTAAATAAATAAAGCACAGAAATAAATACCCGTGGCTGCTGTTGTCAGCACTGCCAGACTGGGTACAAGGTTTGGGCTCTGATGTAAGAGGAAGGAGGTGCTCCCGGAGGAAGCAGAGGGAGAGGAACTGCACAGAGCCTTGGGGCGACGGCTGGCCCTGGGTCCTGCTGCCCTGCTCCTGCTCTAGAGTCCCAGGGCCTCCAGCAAGGTGCCAGCCTCTTAGGCCTTCATGTCACTGTCCTTAAAAGATGGGGGAGTGAGTGGGGGCGGGGCTAGCGCTGTGCCACCCAGCCTAATAGCAGGGTCTGTAGAGTTTGGTCCCCAGCACTGCAATAACAAGACAAGACATAACAAAAGGGATTTGAAGGAATAATTTCACATTTTCCCTCATTCCCAAACACTGGGATTTAAGACATCTCTTTCTGTCTGTGCAGTGTAGCTAACTGCCTCATCCATCCACAAGTACCAGGCAGGGCTGTTAGTTGAGCATCTGTTTGCAATGATAAATGTGAGCCACACTGGTGAACGGTGTTGTGTATAAATTTATTACTATTGTTTTTATTACTGCTTTGCCTCTCACAAAAATGTAGGGCTACCCATTTCATGGTGAAGGAAACTAGGGTATCATTGAATAATTTATTGACCAAATTTTCCATTGTGAAAGGAGATTTAAATATTGGCTTTTATCTTTAGCTTGACAATCTGGTAAGTTTCCTCACTCCCAAATAAGCTTTGTTACAGAGAGCAGCGTTATGGGATGCTCGCCTCATAATAATCAAAAGAATATTAACACACGCCTAAGAAGTGGGAGGCGCTGGGACATGGTGGGACATTCTCTTTGCTTTCCAGTTAAAGGTTCAGGCCTTTTCGGATGTCCCCAGTTTCACAATCCCATAGCCACTGCTCTAAAGAGGAACTTAGGATATACGACACCCAACATCACACCAGATGCCCTGGAACAAGGCTCCTCAAACTTTACCCAAAGATCTTGCCAAAAGGAGCCTTGGGATCAGTGAGTCAGTGCGTTCTCATCATACTGGCTTGGTTTTCTTTATTTCTAATGTTTTGCCATTTGGGGGCTCGTCCTGGCCAGGTTAAGACCGACCTAAGTGTGACCGCCATGTGCAAGTCTCCACTCGACAGTCCCACCCCTCGTTACCTGCGGCACCCACCCTACACTCCCGAGGTCTGCTCCCACATAACGAGGGGCAGCCTCTACACTAAAGCCCACTGCAACCATTCAGACTAGTCAGCTCTAACCCAGTTCTTTCTGCCAGGCCTGTTCCTTTCAGTGGAAACTTCGATAACAGCTTCTGCCTCCATTTTCTCCTCCTTCTGCCCCTGCCTCTTAATGTAGCTATTGATTTCCTATAAGGGCCTGCGTGCATCGCATGTTCAGCCTCTTGGGAACTACGCACAACACTGTTGTGTTAGGCACATGACTGCCAGCTGACCTGGATAAATTCCTAAGTATGATTATTCTCACTCCTGAATAAATGACAAAAATCTCAGACCACCCAGGGATGGCGCCGACGACATCAATGCGTCTGGCCTATGGCTCACCCTTCAGCGGCCGGGCCGAGTCTAACTACGGAGCTACGGCTGAACAAGGTGCTAGGCTGGCTGGGGGAAATGATTACATCGTATGCATGCTGGGCCTCTGCCAGGAGCCAGCGTCTGCTCAGGGGTCCCTGGACAACTGCCAGAATGCTGTCTTACATTCCAGCAAGGGGATTTCCCATGATTCACAAGTGGGGAGCTAAATAAAGAGCCGCAGCGGCAAGGAGGCTAGGCCTGCAGCCTTTGAACTATTATAGCTGTCGCAATGGTAACACAGGTGACTCGGGCCCAAGGGCGACAGGGTGGCTGGCACAGGACCTTGCTGCGGGCTGCCTACCTGAACTACGGCAGACTGCAGACGCAGCCCAAGATGCCCAAGGGCATTTTCAAGACACCCAAGTCAGGAGGCCCCGGGGGATAAGCCTTTGAACCCAAGCAATTTATTGTCCCCTACAGCAAGATACTACCCAAGTGTCCAATTCCCCTTCTGCCTGCAGAGACACGAAGGCCCAGGTACAGCGCGAGACACCCAGTGCTTAGGAGAGCGTCACAGACTTGCTTGCCTTGCGCCTTGCGTCCTAGTTCAACACCAGCGCACTCACCGCAGGCTGCTCGGGTGTATGTGTCACCAATTAAAGCAAACCCTGATTGAGAACTATCAATTTCAAGTCGTTCACGCGGCTTAAGCTCAGCTAATCCCCACAGCTCTGTAGTAGCTGCTGTGTAAATCCTTGCTCTCAAGATGAGGAAGAAAGAGCTGAGTGGCTCACAGGGGGTACCCGTTCATCCTTAGGGCCACAGCAACCCAGGCCCACGGCCTCCTTCCTCCATTGGAGCCCGCCCTTGGGCTGTGGGGCAGCGCCATTCCCGGATAAGCCTTAAACTCCACAGTGAGGTCTCAGTACCAGCAGGAAGCACATAATTACCCCCCTCCTCAGACCTGCAGAATCAGAATCTCAGAACTTGGTCAAGAACTTGTGCCTTACAAACTGTCTTCCTAATTCTGCTATAGGCAGAATACACTGATTGGGACAATATTAACGAGAATTCCTTTTTCCTTTCTTCTTCTTCTTCTTCTTCTTCTTCTTCTTCTTCTTCTTCTTCTTCTTCTTCTTCTTCTTCTTCTTCTTCTTCTTCTTCTTCTTCTTCTTCTTCTTCTTCTTCTTCTTCCTCCTCCTTCTCCTCCTCCTCCTCCTTCTTCCTCTTCCTCTTCTTCCTCCTCCTCCTCTTCCTCCTCCTCCTCCTCCTCCTCTTCCTCCTCCTCCTCCTTCTCCTCCTCTTCCTCCTCCTCCTCTTCCTCCTCCTCCTCCTCCTTCTTTTGGAGATAGGGTCTTGTGCACTTCCATCTGGCCTTGAACTCACTACATAGTCAAAGATAATTCTGGCTTTCTGGTTGCCAAGCCTGACATAAATGATTTGCCTATTAGTTTAAAAATTGAATTATAACAACACCAAGTGTATAATAGAGACTTAGAAAATTGAAATGTGGTAAGAAGAAAAAATAAAAATCACCCGGTCCTCACCTCATTTTGGTTAAAGATATACATTTTTGGAACTGGAGCTAGAGCACTGTTCGTAGTGCTTGCCTAGCATTCATGAAGTCCTGGGTTGACGGCAGCCACCCTGGTTAGTCCCAACTGTCAGCTTGGCACAGCCTGGTCAAGCCCTGGGCTGATGGTAGCTATCCTGGTTAGTCCCAACTGTCAGCTTGGCACAGGCTGGTCAAGCCCTGGGTTGATGGTAGCTATCCTGGTTAGTTTCAACTGTCAGCTTGGCACAGCCTGGTCACCAGAGAAGGGAAGACTCAATTAAGACAGGCATAGTGGCCCACGCCTTTAATCCCAGAACTAGGGAGGCAAAGGCAGGTGGATCTCTGAGTTGGAGACCAGCCTGGTCTAGATATTGAGTTCCAGGCCAGCCAGGGCTATAGTGAGACCTTGTCAGAGAGAGGGAGGGGAAAGAAGGGATAAGAAAGAAGAGAGCTCAGCTGAAGAATTGCCTGCATCAGATCGGTCTGTATGTATGCCTTGATTATTAATAAACGTAGCTGGAGCTAAGCTTCTTTGGGCTGCACTACTCTTGGGCAGACGGTCCTGCTATACAAGAAAGCTACGTAAGCATGAACCAGACATCAACAGCATCTTCCATGGTTCCTGCTTTACTCCAACACAACAGAAACTGTGGGACAGCACAAGCTTGTCATCTCAGGTTTGGGAGGCAGAGGCAGGAGGATCAGAAGTTCAAGTTCACTCTTAGCTACAAGAGACTAAGCCCCAAGGATTTTTGTTTTATTATGTACATAGTTTTGAAAATGTGTTCAGGGCTGGAGAGATGGCTCAGCAGTTAAGAACACTGGCTGCTCTTCTAGAGAACCTAGGTTCGATTCCCAGCACCCACACAGCAACTCACAACCATCTGTAACTCGATGCCCTCCCCCTCCTCAGGCACCCAGCACACATTTGGTGTGTAGATATACATACAGGCATAACACGTACACACACAAGTAAAATAAAAATAAATATAATTGTACTGAGTATCCCCCTTCTAACCTTTTTGTATTACATCACAGACATTTTTATGTTAATACTTTTTTAAAAAAAATATTATATTAGATACTACTTAGTACAAATAAGCCCCAGCTGTGTGTTTGGCACTGCGATTAGCTTCAAGCTTCTGCTATGAGGGATAATTCTGTAGCGAACGTATTTTTTTTTTAAATAGTCTCACTCCTTTTTTAGTCTGGCTTTCAACTTTGGCAGTCCTCCCGCCTCAATCTCCTGAGTGCTGGGATGACAGACATCAGTCATGATAGCCAGCTTCTAGAAACAACGTTACACACACATATTTCTGATTATTTTCTTATATAAAGTCCAGGCCCTAGGCCCAACAAATATGGACCCCTGTCTATGTACCCACTGACTTGGTAGAGAGTCTGAATTACTTGCTAAAATCGAGTAATATTAATTCATACACATTTGTCATTAATTTATTAGATTAAAAATATCCTGTGCTTGTTTTAATTTGTGTTTGGTTACCAGTGTGGCTACACATTACTTATATTAACTGGCCACTTGAATTTCATCTCCTGTAAACTGCCTATTCCTACCCATTATTTAATTAATATATTCCCTTTTCCTCATTAATCTGTGAAATTTTTGGAGACCATTAATAATATTACTTATTTTATTTTTTAGAGATAGGGTCTCTCTACATAGTTCTGGCAGTCCTGGAACTCACTATGTAGGCCAGGATGGCTTCGAACTGACAGAGATATACCTGTCACTGCCTCCTACATGCTGGGGTCAAAGGCGTGTGCCAGACACCATAACCATAAAAACCATAACTGATGACAGCCACTGAACAGCAGCTCACCGACGTGGTGGAGATGGGGGAGGGACAGTCAACGCTAAATCAGATTTCTATAAACTATCCTAGAATAAACATAGAGTTCTCATTTTACTATCTCCTTTTAAAGCAACGGCACCATAGCAAGGACAGGCAGCTTTCTTTGTTAGATAGACATCTCTTCTCTCTTCCTGGATAACCTATTGTAGGATACCCGGATGGGACTGAAAGTTCAATGTCCAGGCCCAGTGACCACAGGTTGGGTGGAGCATTTTCCAGGAGTTCTTGTCTGAATTGGAGGCTGCAATCTGGGGTCTGAATTCTGAGTTCCTGGGCACCATCCCAGTGAGCCAAGTGGTTATAGGGGACCAGGAAGACAGGATCAGTTTCCCCTTCTGGGAGGACAGGACTGAAGCAGCGAGGGAGCCAGGAGCCTGAGGCTACCTGAGCATTCCCCGGAACGGCAGCCACTGTCACGGACTTGGACCTCCTAGGCCAGGAGCGTCTTCACGCTGTTAACAGCACCAGTGCAAAGTGGAGCCGGCCAGGCTGACCGGGCAGATAGAGGGTGAGGAATGAAAAGGAGACAGGGAGAGCCACTTTTCACCAGGGCCAACCCAGGGTGCTAGGTACGTGCCAGGCATTCAAGTCTGCTGTCTGTCCCTCACACAGGCTTTGCCTGCCATGGCGCAGGCTGCAATTACTCAAAAATAAAACAGGAAGCACAGAACCAAGCAGCAGGAGTGGGCTGCAGCCCAGAATAGAGGCTGAGGCAAGGGGACCTGTCTTAGAGGAGGACTCTGCAGTCACAGCTGTCTCTTCTCTGGATACAAGACGGCAGATATCACGGACAGGTGATGAATGTTTCCAGGATGAATGTTTCCAGGTTCCAATCATTTCCATGTTATACAATTCCAAGATGAGAAGGATCAGGGAAGGACCCGTTCGTTAGCAATGCTCACTGGTCTCGTAAATTTTGCTCACTAACGTGGAGATCTTTGGGGATGTTTTTTTTAAAACCAGGAATTCAGGGATCGACAAACACTGAGGAATGAAGAAGAGAAGTATGTGGCTGCCAGAGAAATTTTGATTTTGGCCCGTTGACATCCATTCCCCCTTCCCTCAATCACAAGGCCTCACTGACCTTGCCACACCCCCTTTTCCACACTCAGGTAGGGAGCGTCCCATGGAATAGACCCTGCCCTACCTGTCTGAGGGCTGGTGGTGATGGAACACACGATACTCTCTCAATGATAAAATCATTGTTAGATATTTGTGTAAGGCACTGTTGTCCAAGTGAATCTCAACCTGTGCATTGAGACCGATCTGTGGGGGTGTCAATCAACATTTTCACAGGGGTCACATACTAGATACCCTGTACATCAAATGATTAATAACAGCAACAAAATTACAGTTATGAAGTAGCAATGAAAATAATTTTATGGTTGGAGTCATCACATGAGGAGCTGTATTAAAGGATTGCACCACATTAATGGAAGGTGAAGAACCACTTTAACACTTTAAGGTTTCTATGGCTCACTGGGTGACATTCCAAAGATGCCCATGGAGCTCACTGTGCCCTAGATTGCCTCCTGAATGGAAGTAGGAACAACGACAAAGATGCCTTCCTCGAGAGGAGGGGCAGGCCTGGGAAGGAACGTATTGTATTTCCAACCAATCTGATACCTATTCCAAAAGGACATGTACCTGCAACAGCAAAAGCATTATGGGGTTAGGATTTGACTACTTCAAACACAGAAGAAAGACAGAACCACACACTTTGAGAAAAATTGTTGTTAGAGATTTCTACTTCCCAGTAAAGTATAGTGTTGAGAAAACCCTACTGTGAGGAGTGCGGCTCAGAATGTTTTGTTTTGATCTCACCACTGGTGCTTAGAAAGGCAGCTTGTCCAGCCATGCTGCTGACTGTGGATTCTTCCAAAACTTGGAGTGACTGTACATTCTCTGTCTTCCTGCTCTGTAGGTTCCAACAGTCTATTGCATCTTAATCTCTAATAACCTTAGTGGCACCGGCTAGAATCTGGAACCAGGATTCTGTTTTTAGTTTCTTCTTTTGAGACAGGTTCCCCCGAAGTCCAGACTGGCCTTAAACTCCCTAAGCAACAGAGGATGACCTTGAACTGCTGATTCTGCCCTCTCTCCTTCCCAAGTACTAGGATTGCAGGCAAGAGCCACCACACCTGCTTTATTTGGTGCTGGGAATTAAATCCAGGGCTTTGTGCAAGCCAGGCAAGCCCTCTATCCATAAGCTACACCCCTAGCCAAGCCTGGAATCCTGAACGTAGATAGGATAGCTCTTGGGCCGGGGTTCCTTCTCAGAGGAGTCTTACTCAAAGCAATTGGTTAAATCATTAATCTCTGTAGGAGGCAAACCCAAGGAAACAGATTTCCATGTTGGAGTTAGTAACCCAGTACTTCTCTCCCTCAATGGAGCTGCTGTCTTTAGTACATGGCTAGAAAACTCCTTGGTGTTCTACCTACCTGACAGCCACAGCAAACACTGGGAAGGGTCACCCTGACTCTCTCCGCTCAGACCAAGTCACTCTTGCATTTCCTCCCTGTGGTCTTTTTATTTTCCTCAGACCTTGGACTATCAGAAGTTTTCCTCAGCTCCATGTATACACCTTCTGTGGCCTTCCTCTGACCCACAGAAATTCTAGTGAGCAGATCCATCCTCATTCCAACGGCCTGTATGGTAGGACCCACAACAACAGGCAACGTAAGCCATAGGCACAAAACGGCCAGACCAGGGCTGGTGGTGTCCCACAGTATGTCACAGGCTTGGAGGCCTTCCCTACATTTCCCGTGAGCCACTGAATGGTCAGTTGATTGACACAAGAAAGAGAAGACATACAAGAAACACAGGGTGACATTTTGGGTATGGAAGTCCCCTTAAATATCTGCCACCCTGGCCACCAGTTTACATGAGAAAAGTAGCAAGAAGGGAGGAACTGAATGATTCCTGGAACGTTGAGCCCAGTGCACCTTGCGGCAGGTCATCACTGGTAACCGTTACGAAGCCATGGAGCAGCTCTTTCCCCATGAGTCCCCTCTTTCTTATATAGGGCACTGACCACAGACACTCTGGAGGCCTTGCAGTATGGCCATGTGGTCTTGTCCCAGGCTAAATGGACAGAGGACATACGCTGGCGTTGATGTGGGTATTCTTTGGGGACCTTCTTTTATAGAAGCCATGAACACCCTAGCCCAGAATGGAGAAGTAGAGGAAAGCTTGGAAGACATCCCAGGGGCTGGTTGGCAGCCTCAGGCTCACAGCTTTGCCCAGCCAGACAAAAAACCCACAGGGTCTGTTTTTCCTTCTGCCACCTTCTTAGCTTGGGACAATATGGCTGGCTGGGGACTTCTTTCAAGTGCTGACTGCAGCTGCCCTTCACAGACCCAGCTGGGTTCTGGGAAGTTCTTCATAGTACTAAGAACTGGCAGACTACCCCCTGAGCTCCATTCCTCTCAGAAGGGACTGGTGTTCCTTAGATGTGTGTGCACACATACAGGTTTCTAGTTATGTTCTCGTCTTCCCAAGTACTCCAACTGCATTGTAATTCACTGCTGCTGTAATTCATCTCATGGCAAGAAGCAGTTCTTCACCATGACTTCCAAACGTATTTGAATTAAGTCAGAGGTCCTCTTATGCCTTCAGCTGTTATGAAGATAAAAGTGTGTGTGTGTGTGTGTGTGTGTTCATGCATGTCCGTATGTGTGTGCCCTTGTATTTAAAGTTGGGTCTACATTAAGAAGTTACAGCACTGTTTGCTTTTAAGGTCCCAAGCTCTAGCTTGACACTGGGGGTCTTTGCAGACCAGAAGGGCTTAGGGCTCTGTTAAGAAAATCAGGGTTGGAATCCTGATTCTGCCACTTGCTTAACTGGTTCTCTGTATAAGTTCCTTTCCTCTCTGTGCCTCAGTTTCCAAACCTATAAATTGAGAATATAATATAATGTAAATTGAGAGTTGCTGCAGTAAGGCATTCCTATGATGACTGCAGTGCTAACATACACAGCGCTTAGAGATATTCCTGGAACATCACATATGTTCAATAAATATTGAAATATTTCATACTATTATTCGACAAATAGCAGATGTTATTTTTGTAAATAAAATGGGAGGTTGGGCTGAGTCACATCACAGGTCCTTGCAGCCTTAAGATCCCATAGTTTTATGAGGTTATGGAAGGCAAGAGAGTCCTGAACCATATTTTGGAAAATATCAGCCAAGGAAAGAGGCCACTGAGTATTTACACCAAGTTCTGGACTCTGTATTGTGTATTCTCTGGCAAACCCTGTGTGCTTGGCATTGGCACAAGCATTTTTGGCATCACGGCCCTTAACCTCTTCGCTGTAAATGTCATGGAGTGTGGAGATGACCCCTCCTGATTTTGTTTGTCTGTGGGTTTCAGTCCCTGCCTAAACTGCTTCTTTGCCCTGCTGGGCCGGTGAATGGGATTCCAGGGTTAAAGTTGGCAGGCTGGCATGTCTGCACTGCTGAGACACCCAATGGGTGGTCGGCTCTGCTTCAGAGTGCGTTGGGATGGGAGTAGCCATGCCTGCAGAGAAGGTTGGATTTGAATCTGGAAGACAGAGACTTAATCTCTACTTGATGGAAACAGAACACTTGGGTTTAAAATCTGTTTCCCAGGATTGTTGTAACAAAGCACCACAGGCTGGGTGACTCAAAACGATTCTGTTCTCTTATAATCCAGGATGCCAGAAATCTGAACCAAGATGTCAGCAGGGCTGGCTCTCCTAGGGGCCGCAAGCTTTCAAGTTGGACATCTTTAGAATGCCAGGCCCCAAATAATGACACTTATGACAAATAATGGACTTATTGTTAATTTCGAAAGATTTTCCCCAACTAGCTCCTATAATTTAAATTAATCTGCTTCTATTAATCTACACTCTGCTACAAGGCTTTTACCTTTCCTTAGTACGGCATGTCCAACTTGCTCCAAGTCTGCTAGCATAATCTACACCTCTATATTCCTCCTCCTCCTCTTCCCCTCTCTCCCCCCGGAAATCCTGCGTATTCTCTCCAGCCTATCTATTGGCCATCCAGCTCTTTAGTAAACCAATCACAATGACACATCTTCACACAGAAGGCTTTTTTCTTGGCTTTTGGTGTTACTTGCAATCCCTGCCATTCCAGGGCTTGTGGCTACAGTTTCCAACTGTGTCTCTGTTGGGCCTTCTTTCTATGTCTCACGAATATGTGAGCATACATGCATGTCAGAACCCATCTATCTCTCACACACATGTGCTCATGTATGGGAACCCCTTGGATTTGGAGTTACAGGCTTCCACGAGCTACCCAATGTGGGAGCGGGAAGCAAACTCAGGTCCTCTGGGAGAGCAGCAAGTGTTCTGAACTGCTGAGCCATCTTTCCAGCCCTCCTCTCGGGTCTCTTTCAGAGATATAATACCAGTCACCCTTTAGAAGCCACTCCCATCAATCCAATATTACTTAATCTATCTAATGGTACATGCAAACTGTTTTTCCAAATGAGGTTATATTCACGGGTAGGGAGTGGGTAGGATTTGGGCACATTTTCTTTAGAAGATAAATTCAATCCATTCATTACCAAGGTGTACAATGTTTTACGAGAGAGAGAGAGAGAGAGAGAGAGACAGAGACAGAGAGAGACAGAGATAGAGACAGAGACAGAGAGAGCAGGTAAATCACCTTTCCTTGTTACAGATTAAGCTTACAAATGATAACAGGAAGAAACCATCATCGCCAGACAGTTCCAAGTCTTCTACACTCTCTACCCTGTAGCCAGTAGGGACTATAAGGATATTGGGAGACAAAAATCCCTGTTTCTAGAGTTCCAATAAATGGCGCTCTTTAAAAAATTCAAACAGAAATCCATCCCCACTCATCTGATGGCATGCCCATATTTCCACAGTTGGTAGGTTGCCTCCTTTTCTGAAGGCAGCTACTCTTTGAATGTGAAGCACATACCTGGTCCTGTCTAATCAGAACAAGGATGTCCTCAGTGATTTTAATTTCCTGCTCTGATTAAATTGCAGCATAGCAAGCTGTCAGCATCCACACATCTACCCAAACTCCCAATCAGCTAAGAAATAGGAGTGAAGCTGAGAACAGACCTCTTAGACCCAGGGACAGGCCGAAGACATCACTCCCAGAGTCCCTAACCCTCAAGAATCACAAGCTACTGTACGTGTCTCAGTAAGAAGAGAATCTGAGATGACAGTGGGCGGAACCAGGTGTGGGCAGCTGTGGGGTCATCTTCACATGTCTCCTGGGGCTGGGTTTCATGCCTTCTGATCGGCATGCATCCAAACATACCACAAGAACGGTCCAAAGAACACACACCAGAACCGCCTGGGAATGGCAGAATGGTATCCCAGCCATCAGGAGATAATCACTCATAAGGGTGAAGCACTTCCTGGATGTGCTGACCTGTGCTTGCGGCTTTGTGAGCCCCTATCAAGCAATAACTCGGGCAGATTCACCCCATTGTGGCAGCCACTATTCAGAAGCAGTTGAATGAGCTCCAAGCAGACTGTTACACCACACCACCCCCCTTTTCCAACAATTTAACTATTAACATTTTAAAAGCACTTGAAATCATCACAGCATGAGGTTCTTTTAAATAACAGAGAATGAGTCTTACCCCCCTAGCTACTATTCTCTAGAGAGGAACATTCAGACAAATTAAAAACTAGCAATCTGAGTCTTCCCCACTCAGTCACATAATACAGACAGAGATTTTTTTCCCTTCAGTTTGAGAATATTGATGGGCAATTTGACAGAAGCTTTTAAAATTAAAATGTGTATCTCTATAATCCAGCAGTTCTTGAAGAAATACTGGGTGGCACAGCCATTAACACCAGTGGGGTGGGATGGGGGGGGGGCTGTAACTAAGGCACTCATTTATGCAGTCTGTTTACAAGGCAAATAGTTATGTACAGACTTGAAATATATCCTCATGGAGTGGCTTAAGGGGAAAAAAAAGTCAGAAGTTATACACGGTGCCTGTATTAGTTTCCTCAGTGCTGTAACAAATGGGGAACCTTAATGAAGAAATAATTAATTCTGATTTACCATTTCCAGTACTCTAGTTCACCACGAAGGGGAGGACAGGGCAGTGGCAATGAGAGGCAGCTTGTCACACCGTGTCCACCATCAGGAAACAGAGAGATCAAGGCTGGGATTCACTTTGCTTCTCCTCCCCTTGTTTTTATTTAGTCTAGGACCCTACCCCATGAACTGGTACTGCTCTCACTCAGGGTGGGGTTCCCTGCCTCACATAAAGCTCCCTGAAAACATCCTCACAGACATGCTGAAAGGTGTGTGTGTGTGTGTGTGTCTTCCACAGGACTCAAAATCTAGTCAAGCTGACAGTGAAGATTAGCTGCCACACTATCATCTACGGTGACAGAGTCAAGGCCAGATGAATTGGCGCACACCTGTAATCCTAGCGCCCTGATACAGGAGGATTACTGGGAGCTCAGGACCAGACTACACTCCACAGTGAGTTCAAGACCATCCTGGGCTACATAGCAAGACTAAAAAAAGACCAAAAAGATACATACCAGTACTGGACATTTTCTGTAGGTCCACATCCATGGATATAAATATGAAAGTAAAAATATCCAGAGAGACAAGTCTCCTAGAATGATAACAGCGTTTGTACTGGGACCTGGACTGACCCTGGAATGGCACTAAAGGGGATTTTAGCTGTATTAATGAATTACTTGTGTGAGGTAAAAACTGCTTATTAAAAACAAACAAGAAAAATGACAAGAAACACGTGCTCCACTTTGCTTCTCGCCGAAGCTGCCTTGTGAATGTGTTATTCAGCTGGAAACAATGCTAAATTAAAGTGTCCTCTCAGATAGGAAGGCAAAGGGAGACAAGAGAATTGAACTGAATTACAAGTGTGAGAAACCAGCCTCACCAAAGAGGACCGAGGGGCAGTGCTGACTTAGTAACTCTGCAAACAGCAGTCTATAAAATGAAAGGCACAGCAACCTGTGTATAAGCCCCGTCCTGGAGCTGATAAAACTGGTTCCCATGGGTTATGATTCTGACACTGCAACCTGTGTATGCTGGAACTGAACAATTAAGAAAATAAAACAGCCTGAGTTGGCAGCCAGGTTTCTTACTATTGCAGTAGAAATTTACTAATAAAGGGCAAAGTCTAAAGTGATCCTTAGAGGAATGGGTTAGAGCTGGAGACACTGGAATGAATTCCTGCTTCACTAACACAGGCACAGGTAGTGACATTCAGAAACATTTATAGGTACGTAGCATTTACGTACACATATAGAAGCATGGGTGAAGATACACAACTTATTTCTCTACTCTGTCAGTCAAGTGGGAGACTAGAAGCTCAAACACTCAGAGGCAGAGGCCATACCTTATCCCTTGATCTTGCCTCCTTGGGTTGTTTTTCGATGAAAGGAACTGGGACTCTGGAGAAATTGATTCTCAAACAGGGACAGGAAATATACAAGATGAACCTGGAGCATCTTACAATCCCGGAAAGCAGAAAAAAAATACAATTCTAACAAGAAATAATTGCAGCTTCCAGTGATAGGAAGATGACCCAACTGAGCTGACCCGAGCAACAAAATAAAGTAGTATTGAATGACAACCCATAGTCTAAAATAAAGATTAAATTATTTATTGATTGTGTGTGTAGCGGTCAGAGGACAAGCTGGTGGCATTGGCTCTCCCCTTCCACCCTGTGGCTTCTGTTGCTCAAATACAGGTCATTGACCTTGGCAGCAAGCGCATTTAACTATTTTTGCTGGTCCCAAATTAAAGAATTATGAGTTCATATTAACAAACAAATGATTGAATAAACAGATAAATGGGGAAGAACACACAACTCTCCCTTGTGTCATATTGGGCATTCCTCCCACAAGGACAGGGGCTGGCTATCAATCTCCAACTATGAGTGTCTTGTGCTCTGTGATTTCTTCTAAGGAACATGGCGCGGAAAGGGTGGTCAGGAGAGAAAAGAGTCACTTTTGGGAGAAATTAACAAAGGCCATCTCAGAAACGTCTTCAGTCAGGAGGAGAAAGGCCATGTTCACAGTTTGCTATCGCTGAGGACAAGTTGCTCCTGTGCCCTTTACGCTCAGAAGCCTCAGCTAGTCCTGTCCTGAAAAACACACCAGCACGATTTCCTTAACAGAGAGCATCCTGTGATATCCTGTGATATCCATGTCCCCCAAATGCTAAGGTGATAAAAATCAGGAAACTGAGAGGAACAGGTATGGCCTGGGAGTCTAAAGAATCATGCTGACCAAAAGTAAGGCAGAGGAGAACCAGGACAGAAAACGGACCTTACATAGAATTAAGGTATTCTGAACAAAAGATCATTAATAGTAAAGAACCAAGGCTGCTTCATCAATGGTAGTACATGTCCTACGCTGATGTGAGATGTAAACACAGGAAACTGTTTGCTTCTGTGACTCTAAAAGTGGCCTTCAAAAGACAAAGTCTATTTTTAAAAGGATACCTTTAACATACATTATCTTTTATTTCTTCTAAAAAAAAAAAAGGAAAAGAAAAGAAAAGCCAAAATCTAAGTACAGATTTCAGACTTATAAGGTTAACTTACACACACATACAGAGTGATTTTTGAGTTTTGGGGGGATTCAGTAGTTGCCCACAAGTGAGCATTTGTGAACAGAATGGAATCTCTATTGGGTGGGGACAGGGTCACTGTGGGACCTTTAGACTCACTGGAGCTGCTTTAGACAGTGGGAGTAGTTGTCACGGGAGGGAGTCCTTCCCTGTTCCGCTTAGAATAAAAAACTAGTTATTTATTTTGGTCTCGGGAGTGCAAGTGCTTGTCTCTGTGGTGTCAGATCCCCCGGAACTGGAGTTACAGATGCTTGTTGTAAATTGTCCTACAGGTGCTGGAAACCCGGGTCCTCTACCAGCACAGCAAATGCTCATAACCACCGTAACCACCAAGCCATCACCACAGCCCCTGCTCAGAACCTTTTAGTTTTCTATAGCCGGCTGCCTCAATGGATTCCTGGTGGTTGTTCATTCCTATTGAGCATACTCCTACCCAGGTGCCCCAGCACCTGTTTACTTCCCCGCATGACTCGCCCACTCCACTCCTTCTGAGTTTCTGCTCAAGCGTCGTTCTGCCAGAGAGACCTTAGCGGCTAAAATAGCAACCACCACCTCATCACTACCCGGCTTCATTTTTACCCCTAAGTGGCCACACTGCCTCTCCCCCGGTACCAATATAGAGTCTGCTTAGCTACTCACTCTCTGTTGTCCTCAAACAGAGGGTGATTTCCACGAGAGTAAGCACTTTGTGTTTACTCTCTGTGGTCTCACCAGCACTAGGAAGGGAATCTAGTGCATCACAGGCAATAGCAGGCATGCGATACCCATGGAAGAACTATATAAACAAGCAGATGTTAAAAATCTGTGTGATGTGGATGTGTGTGTCTGTGTGTAGACCACGGCAAGCACGCGAAGGTCAAAGGACAACCACGGATGTTATCCTTACCTTCCACCTTGTTTTTAGATGTAACAGCTTTGTGGTTCATTGCTCTTCTAGGTTAGCTAGGCTGTGAGTGTCTGGAAGTCTCCTATCTTGAACTTGCTCTTTGCCATTGGAGGTACTGGGAGAACAGGCTGGTGCTACTGTACCCGGCTGTACCGAGGTCCTCGGGAACTGAACTCAGGTCTTACCCACTGGTGCATCTTCCCGGCTGTCTGATCTTTTTACGTAGCCAAACAGAGAATACCGTGTGCCGCTAAGTTATGGCAAATTGTCACACTGTGCATGTCAGCTTCTCTGGTTCATTAATGCTCAGAGCTGGTGCAGGAATGCATGCTTGTGGTCCCAGCTACTGAGGAGACAAAGGCAGGAGGGCTGGAGCCAGCCTGAGTGACACAGTGAGACCCTGACTCCTTTCAATTTCCTTTCTGGAAAATCTTTTGTGACTTGTGCTAAAGTTTATGTACACTAAGTAGACAATTCATTAAACAAATGCGTATTGGTGGACACAAGGGGTACAAAAGCAATCGAGACCGACTTTGTGACCTCCAGGTGCTCCATCCATCTATCATTCACCCATCTATCCAATCCCCCTCCAGTGCTTTTGAGTCCCCATTGAATGCTTGACACTGCATGCCTAAGACTGTACGTGGAACACCACCTTGTATCTCTGTCCTGATTGATAATCCTCCCAACTGCAGGGAATTTCAGCATTTAGTTGTAGATGTGCCACTAACTTTTTTCACTCTGAAAGAAAAACCACTGAATTCTGAGTATTTGTTTCTTCACTGGCAAGCATGGGTTTAAGGTTTCATTCCAGTTCCACCTCACAGTGCTGCTGGGAATGTCCAAGGAGGTGATGAACCAAACACAAACGCTCCTTCTCTACTGTGAGGTTCCAAACACATGGAAGAGACTCTCTGCCAGCAAATGTTAAACACAAAACCCAAATCCCACACAAACAAGCCCAAACCCAAACTCAGACTGCTTCTCAGTGAGCCTCAGAGTCCAGGCAGCTGCTGTAATGGTGAGAACGATGAGCCACCACTCAAAGATCCCACAGGTGGACAGTAATCAGGACAGACAGTCTACAGATTAAGTAGAGTGTCAATCATCTCGGGTTAAAATTTGAGTCAAGAGATCACCAGCATCTCCCACTTTCCTGGACCCCAGATGGAGCCCCTTTGGCTCTTGTACACTACATGTTGTTCAGAAGCCTTGGTAGTCCCCAAAAACCTCTTTTCTGTTTCTTTTCAACAAATCCTTGACATGGCTGGCTTTAGTCTTGTAAGATATAGCTTGATCAGAAATGAAAGTGATCCCTCAAGATTGACTTGTAAGTATCACTGTCAGGTCAGGATCTCCCCAGAAAAGGAAGATAGTATAAATCTTCCAAATAGTAGTTGAGATCAATGGGCATGGAAAGGAGGGAAGAAAAGGGGGTGATGTGGGAGGGCCTTCTGTTTTAATAAAGAAACTGCCTTGGCCAGCCCTTAGGTGGGTAGAGTAGACAGAACAGGAAGAAGAAACTGAGGTAGATGGCTCAGTCATGCCTCGCCTCTCTGGGGCCGACCGTGGTGCCTCTCCTCAGGGAGACAGTCGCCATGAAGCCAGCCACCAGGACAGACATGCTGAATCTTTCCTGGTAAGACTTTGTGGTGTTACACAGATTATTTGATATGGGTTAGTCAAGATGTGAGTAAGAGGCTGAAAATAATGGGCCAGGCAGTGTTTAAAAGAATACAGTTTCCATGTAATTATTTTGGGTGTAAAGCTAGTCGTGCAGGAGCCAGGCAGCCGGGATCTGGGTGGCGGAATGCAGCCTACCCGCAGCTTCTCACTAAGGGGGGGGAAAGGGAAGAGATAAAGGAAGGGAGGGCAGGAGGGAGACGGAGAAAAAGAGGGTGTGGTATAGCATGATTAGTAAAAACTCAGAGACAGAAATTGGGGTTCAACCTGAAGGTCAGAAAAGCAAAACAGCCAGTTACTGGTTCTTACCTCGACCTCAGCCCCAAATGGCGATCCTGCCTCCAGGAATCTCAGGATGAGACTATGTGAGAGCTGTCTCCTCCCATCTTATCTTCCTCTCTCGTTCTGGAATTAAAGGCGTGCACCACTACTACCCCGTTTCTATAGCAAATTAGCATGGCTACCGGGATTAAAGGTGTGTGTTACCACTGCCTGGCCCATAAGGCTGATCAGTGCAGTTGTTTTACCCTCTGAACTTCAGGTAAGTTTTATTTATTAAAATACAAATGGAATATCACTAGAGTGTGGAGAGAATAAATACAAGACAAAGCAAAAAGTAACAGGGCAAGCAATGAGAGAATCCAAACTTGAATAGATATCCTTTCTAGAATCACAAGGAGACTTGAACTCCAGAGTTTTCCAGTCTATTCATGCTCCCTCTTCCTGATGGGATGGATAACACTGTCAGTATGGACTGAAAAGACAAGACCAACAGACATTGCTGGTGCAGTTGTTATGGAGACAGATTCTTCCTTGGCACTCTCACTTATAGGGCTCAAACAGTTTTTAATGAAATGCCCAGGAAGGCTGCTCCTTCAGCCTTCTTCCCTCTAGATTAGCATATCCTGGGCTACTGTTAACACCATCTACAGGAATGTGGAGGGTGTCTCTGGATCAGCACATCCTGGGCTACTGTTAACACCATCTACAGGAACGTGGAGGGTGTCTCTGGATCAGCATGTCCTGGGCTACTGTTAACACCATCTACAGGAACGTGGAGGGTGTCTCTGGATCAGCACGTCCTGGGCTACTGTTAACACCATCTACAGGAACGTGGAGGGTGTCTCTGGATCAGCACGTCCTGGGCTACTGTTAACAACATCTACAGGAACATGGATAGTATCTATCTATTTGCAGCACATGCTATGGGCCAAGCCCTAAAAAAAAACACTACTGCCTGCAAGTATCAGAGCGTTGTTTTGTAGAAACTCTAAGCTCTCTCCTGGGATGCCCCCATGTGTCCAGGGTCCACACCCTTCTTAGTTACAGTCTAACCTCTAGGCTTCTCTCCCAACACACTCATCTCTCCTCCTGTTTTGTTGTTGTTGTCTTGAGACAGTCTCACAATGTAGTTCAGGCTAGTCTCAAATTTGTAATCTCTCTGCCTCCATCTCCCAAGTGCTGGGGTTACAGGCATGTGCCACCATACTGGCTGGTATTATTCTTTTTAGAAGATGACATGGCAGACTTTATTGTGAGGAGGTCGTAGGACATCGCACTAGAGTAGAAGCAATCCAACTTCCTTTTCCTTAGTTTCTTGTTTTTAAGGAAAAATCGCAAACATACACAAAAAGCGCAGTACACAGGTGCATATCTGCTCACCACCTTGCTTCGTCAATCAACACTGTGCCAACCTCGATCCACTGATGCCCACTCCATCAGTGGTTACACTGTAAGTCAGCAACAGACATGGGCCAATGTGACTACTACCTTTTGGCATTTTGCCATTTCTTTCATTGTTTAAATATGCAGAGGCTCTGGATAGCCCAGCTAGTTTTCTGGTTACTCTCCTACAGTGGAAGATGGCAGAAGTACACAGGCATAGGACTCTCATTGCTCCATATGGAAGACTAAAAACGTGATCACTGGCCCAATTGTCTATTCTTCATATGGTAAGAACTGTTTCTTTATAGTTATTATTTACTAAAGAAAAACAAGGGATAGAAGGGTTGAGTAGATTGTTCAGTGGTTAGGAACGGGCTGCTTTCCAGGTTCAATTCCCAGCACCCACACAGGAGCCTTCAACCATTTGTAACACCAGTAGTTGACAAAAGACAGACAAACAAGCTGTTTTGGGGAAAGGTTCTGAGGAGGACGGGAGATCCAAGACTACAGTCTTTGAGCAGCGAACCTCAAGTGCTGAAGAAACAGGACCCAGGACATCAGCCCCCTTCTGCAGAGCTTTGCAGAATTCTGTGAGGAGGTGAGATCTTGTGAGCTTGTCCAGGGGTCGCAGGGCTGTCCACAGCGCTTAAATGTAGGAACTGGGGACTGTGTAAAGACATGGAGGCTGAAAACGTGGATGAAGTATGCATATACACCGCTCATTAACTATTCACTTGACTCGCTTACCATGTGGGCTTAATCACCTTGCAGCACACTACAGAACTGATCTGCCAAAACCTCACTGTATTCTCCATATCAAAACTCTTCTGGTTTTCCTTGGCAGGAGGCAAGGCTCCTGGCACAGAACTTGAGAATAGGAGCAGTTTCATCCTAGCTGGGTCTCTGAGGCAGGGAACTTGTAGCTCCGTGGTCCCTCCTCAGGCACTGATGGGAGCTGGTATATTGGCAGCCAGGACATGGCTTCTTAGCTGTGACAATGCCAATGCTTTTGCAAAAAAGACTCCTCGAGCTGCCCGAGGGCTGAGACGAATTTAGGCTTCTGTTTAATACCTTAGGGCAGTGGCTCTAGGGAGCTTGAAAATGTACCGAAAGCCTGAGTCTCCTCCATACTAATTCAACCAGGAGCTGCAAGAGTGGCCTGGCTCCCAGGAGACACCACCCCCACCCTCGGCAGCTGGGTGGAGGGGCTTGGCTTTAAAGAAGCTGCTGGTGTCCCTCGCCCCTCTTCTTGCTTCCTTCCTCTGCCTTCTTTGTCAGGGTCATCTTTTACCTCAGAGCCTTTGAGATAGAAGAGACATTCCTTTTAGACCCGACTATTCAGGTCATGCTGGTATCATAAAATGAATTGAGGGAGATTTTCATCTTATTCTCTGGTCTCAAAGAGTTGGAATAACAAAGGACATACCTGGTTTTCAAGGCTACTACTGCCCAGTTATAAGACGATAAAGGCCGTTTAAACAGGGCATCTTTCATACGTCTAATGTTTTTCACAGTTATTGCTCCATCAGATGCTTTGCTTCTTTGGGGGCAAGTATGAGAACTTACATTCTGCCAGAAACTCAGCTTTCTCCAGATTATTGCCATAAATTTCCTAATGCAATGCTTTTATGAACTCCTATCCTCCTTGCCCAATTGGGTGAACCATCTCCTTTTTCCTTGTGATCTTGCAGACCAAGGGTTTTACAAATCATCACCAACTGTGCATGATACACATGGTTCTAACTGCTCTACAAGGACTAACTCATTTATTCCTCAAGGCAGATTCAGGCAGGGAAGTGCACAGGTGCCCCAACCCTCATGTTACAGATGAGTCCCTCAGCCTCACTGTGCAGGGGAGTTAACTGGACGTTAGGTCATATGGCAGCAGGCAGCTCTAATGTTTTGCCTGCTAACCTCTGCATATAAGAGAGAATAAGTGAACAATTATGACTCAGCCTATTTTTTAATTATATTATTCTAGGGAACAAGTGCTTGTAATCCCAGAACTCAGAAGCCTGGGGCAGGAAGAGCTTAAGTTTGGAGTTACATAATGAGACGCTGTTTCAATAAAAGCCAAGGGCCGGAGAGACAGCTCAATGGTAGGGTGCCTGTGCAGAGACGCTGTTTCAATAAAAGCCAAGGGCCGGAGAGACAGCTCAATGGTAGGGTGCCTGTGCAGGACGTAGCAGATCCCGGGGTCAATCCCCAGTCTCAAACGAATTTAAAAGGAAAAGTAGTAACAAAGCAGGAATGTGGTCTAGTTAAAGTTCTGTGGCCAGAGAAGACTCTACTGGCAAAGAGTGGTCTAAAGATCGAAGTCTTTGACCTCTAATGATTGGGTGGATTTCACACTATGTGACCCTTTTGGAGACCTGGTTCAAGGTCACTCAAACACTTAAATTGCTTTGAATGGTCACTCAGACAATGAGAGAAGTCTTTACAAAAACCAAAGTGGACATGAATTGATGCTGAAGAAACCAACAATTACTTAAAAGGGGGTGAGCAGCTGTGATCGATGCCTGGCAATCACAGGGTACAAACTCCGTGTGACAAGACGCATTTAAAAACTCTTCCAGCTGGCACTCCACCGCTTCGACAGGGAGGTCCATTCTTCCTGCTTTAGTTAGGCCTTCAGGAAGTTTCTGCACTTGACATCAACTGCTTCTTAGTCAGCCAGCGTTTGCTGTAGGACAACGCTGAATGGCCAGTAGCCAGGCATGAAGTAGAGGTGGGGGCAATGAGAACAGGGGAATTTAGGGAAGAGGAAAGAGTCAGTCTGCAGTGGTCACCCAGACAGAGGAAGTAAGATGGGAATGCCTCACTGATAAAAGGTACCAAGCCATGTGGCTGACACAGACAAGAATTACGGGCTAATATAAGTTATAAGAGTTAATAACAAGCCTGAACTAATGGGCCAACCAGTTTATAACTAATGTAGGCCTTGGGAATGACAGCGTCAGTCAAGCCAAACTCCCTACTTTCTCTGTTCTTGCATTTCTGCCTCTGCCACTGCCGTTTCCACGGCCAAGAATGTCATGTCTCCATATTTGGGGCATCTAAACTGCAAAGAATGCTTCAAGGAAGCTGACATTTTTCAGTCCTCTTTCCCATCACTCAGTCCTGGCCAGCACTTATGTGAACCACGTGTGCTGGGCCTTTGAATCTGTACCACGTGTACCAGTTATGTGTACCATGTATGCTGGGCCTTTGGATTTGTTGGCTGGTTCAGTCTTCAAAAGAGCAAATAGGTATTACAAGGCTGTTCTGTTAGAGGGAGACAACAAGGCCACAGAAAGGTGAAGCCACTTTCTCAGGGTTGTGAAACTTTGACATTTGGAGGTGGGATGTGGACCCAGGATATCTGGCTCTGGACTCCATTAAAGCTACAAAAAATGCCTACCACTTACCAAAAGAGTTTACACCCGGTGTGTGTGTGTGGGGGGGGGTTGTTTCCAAATACTTTCATTCGTTATTGGATTATTTACACCACAATCGTTGCTCTGAGCTCTTAGACCCATTAGTATTTCTTTCAATAGTCCTCCTTCAGGGGAAGCTGTTTCAATTTTGAATATCAAATCTTCACTTCCTACATACACACTCATTCATACAACCTGGTCCCTCCTACCCATAGATCACCGACGCTGAGGGGATCTTTAGTGTCCAGTGACTGGCTCCTTACGTATGCCTACCCCACCTTCTTGTCCTTCTTTCTCTTCCAGATCCAACTAGGAAGAGAATGCTTCATTGGGGCAGTCAAACCTTAGCACTTGAAGGGTCGTTCACTCTTCTGGTCAGGGTAAGAGCCGAGGGACTCAGTCTCTCATAGTCTGCATGTACTTATATCTTAGTTAAAGTAAAAACTCCAGGATTTTCCCAAGATGGTCGAAGAGTGGGAGCGTGTGGTGGTTTGAATAGGAAAAGCCCCGATAGGCTCATAGATCTGAACGCTTGACCACCAAAGAGTGGCCTTGGGAGCAGCGGCCTTCTGGGAGGAAGTGTGTCACTGGGGGTGGACTCTGAGGTCTCAGATGCTCAAGCCATGCCCAGCATGGCCTGCTGTCTTCCTGCTGCCTGTGGATCCAGATGTGGAGCTCTCAGCTACCTCCGTAACACCACATCTGCTTGCATGCAGCTTTCCACTGTGACAATAATGGACTAAACCTCTAAAACAGTCAGCCAGGCAGTTAAATGTTTTCCTTTGTAGGAGCTGCTGTGGTCATGGTGTCTTTTTACAGTGATACAGTGGTGACCAAGACAGAGAGACGGGTGAAGGAAGAGCAGCTAAAAGGACAGAACAAGAGCCCTAGAGAGGAAAGCCCGGGGCTGTCTTAGACCCAGGCCAGGCTCTCAGCATTGCTGTTGCTGCTGCACCTGCACAGAGCTGGGGTTGAATCTGTGTTCCCTGGGCTGTAGTGGGGGCTGCAGGAGGCAGCTGTCCCATTCAGCAGTTATAACAGAACAAATCTCAGTGCCTGTTCCTGGCAGGTGAAGGAGCCACATCGGGCTGTTCTGATCACCACCTGTCTGTCAAAGAAATGAGCTCATGGTGAGGACAGCTATGATCAATCAGGATTTTTTTTTCACCAATGGCTATTCACAGAATGTGCCAGGTGGTGTCCAAATAGGGTGATGGGGACGTCTGGCCCACCAGCCATCAATTCTTACGGACTCAGTTTCCTTTCAGGACCCACCGAGAACACCCTGGTGGTTCCAGCTCCCTCTAAATCTGTTTTCTGACTTGGAGGAAATAGGGCAGAAGCCTCAATTACAGCAAAATTGGTCTTTACATCTGTGGAATGATGTTCTCTAAGACAGCAATCCCGAACATTAATCAAGTATCAATCACCGACAGGAGTAGAAAATAGAGCTGTGTCTTTATTCAAGTCTTGTTTGCGGCAGAGTGAGGGCTGATTGAGGGGGAAGCCTGGTAATGATATCCCAAGCAGTACAACCAGGGTAGAAAGCAGGAGCTGCAGCCCCTGACTTCAGTGGTGGCTCTGCACACGGAGGCTGTGCTCCTGGGCCTCAGTTTCCCCATTTCTACAATGAGAACCATGCACATCTCTCAGGTCACCGAGGGATAACATGTAAGGACACATGGGAGCAGCCTGGTTGTCCTAGGCTCTGTGCAGAAGCAACGATCTATTAGACATGCTTGATATGACCGGAAGAAAAAAATCTACTTGGGAGAGGGACCTTTCTCGTGCCTGAGTGTTTGCATAGGATGCACTCAGATACACTGTGCCAGACCAGGGGAAGCCTCTATCTTCTCATTTGGGGGTCTCTGCTGCCTAGTCCCTACCTAACAGGCCTCCCCTCCCTCCCTCTCTCTCTTCTTCCTTGGCACTTCCCACTGTTCTGTTGTGGTCACTACACCTTCCGGGCATCCGACCTCACAGCTCCCAAAAGGATAACCTGAACCTGAGACATCTCTAGGGGGAAATCGGGGGGGGGGGGGGGGGGGGGGGCTCTTTACAGCATGCCTGGTGCACAACCTTCCAAAGTGGCAAAGTAGATAAAAGACACACGGTAGCCAAATGCAGCATAATCCTGGATTTAAACTGTGTTTGTTTTTACCTTTGCTACAATGTATAATTAACAAAGTGATGTCTCCTGCTTTTGTTAGTTTTACCATGTTATTTAAGAGAATATCTAATTTTAGGGCATTCATATTCAAATATTCAAATATAAAACTCTCAAACAGTTGAGAGAAAATAAACAAATGATGTATTACATGCATCTCCACACATGTGTGTATGTACATTGTATAGGAGGTGGTATCTGGATTACTGTTGCAACTTTGCTGACAACTTTAAATGCCCCTGTTCCCTGCAGAAAGAAAGTACAGCTGACCAGCGTTTGGACCCTCATTTCTTCATGTGAATGATGAAGCAGGATCCTGCTGAATTCCTCATGCCGGAGGAGGCAATGGCAGGGTCCTGAAAGGCCACCTTATGGAACCCATGAGGGGATGGGGGGATGGGGAGAGAAAAGTGTGAAGTGGAGGATGGGAAGAGCTTGGGGGAATAGGATGGCTGGGATATAGGAAGGGTGGATATGGGAACAAGGAATTATATATCTTAATTAAGGGAGCCATTCTAGGGTTGGCAGAGACTTGACTCTAGAGGGGTTCCCAGGTGTCCAGGAAGACACCCCCAGCTAGTTCCTTGGGTAGCCGAGGAGAGGGTGCCAGAAATGTCCAGATCCTATTGCCATACTCATGAATATCTTGCATATCACCATAGAACCTTCACCTGGCGTTGGATGGAGAAAATGACAGAGCCCCACATAGGAGCACCGGACTGAGCTCCCAACGTCCTGATGAGGAGCAAAAGGAGGGAGATCATGAGCAAGGAAGTCAGGACCGTGAGGGGTGCATTCACCCATTGAGATGGTGGGACAGATCTAACGGGAGACCACCAAGTCCAGTTGGAATGGGACTGATGGAACAGGGGACCAAACCGGACTCTCTGAATGTGGCTGATGGTTGAGGAGGACTGAGAAACCAAGGACAACAGCGATGAGCTTGAACTCTACAGCATGGACGGGCTTACTGTGAGCCTTGTCAGTTTGGTTGCTCACCTTCCTGGACTTAGGGGGAGTTGGGAGGACCTTGGACTTAACATAGTGAAGGGAACCCTGATGGCTCTTTGGCTTGGAGAGGGAGGGAGTGGGGGTATGGGTGAAAGGGAGGGAAGGGAAGGGGGAGGAGGAGGGGAGGAGATGGAAATTTTTAATAAAAAAATGAGAGAAAAAAAAAGAAGATGCAATCAAGCCCAGATGGGTCTCGGGTTAACTGCCTAGTCGGTGTTGGAGCTGGCCCTGGATCCTAGGCACGATTTCCTCTACTTCACACTCTATGGCTGTGTAACCATCAGGTTGCAAAGGGAGTGGTCTGTCCTCCCCAATACAGACGGCATAAGGAAGCTGTTCTCACCCCCTCGGCTCTCAGGCTCTCTGCAGCGCTAGTATACTGACTACTCTCAGATCTGCCTCTGTAAACCTGACCTCGACCTGAAGGCCATCCTGCTGCCAACTCCGGGCCACTAACCAGCACAGCTCATGTAACATGTCAGAATCAAATGCTGAATTCTCGCCTGCCCCTGCTTTTCCTTATCTTGGGTTCAGAGTTCATCCATTTCACTCAGCAATCAATAATTACTTGAATCAAAACATCACATACTCTCTTATTAATATGTACAATTTTGTGGGTTTTATGTACCAGTCAATAAAATAAATTTAGTTAATAAAATAAAGCTTGTGTCATTATTCCTACAGTACTGGAAGGCAAGAAAGGCAAAGGGCTACTGAGACGTGAGATGGCTCAGTGGGTAAACAAAGGTGTGCTTACAGCCAAGTCTGGTGGCCTGAGTTTGACACTGGGAATCCCATGTGGCAGGAAAGACTCCCAAAAGCTGTCTTCTGACCATCATACACACACACACACACACACACACGTATACACACACAGAGAAAACAAACAAATGTATGAAAGGAAACAAGGTAGAAAGAATGAGGAACTCTTGCTGTAGTTTGTTTTGATACGCACTACACAGCCCAGGCTGACTTTGACTCAGGGCAGTCCTCCTCCTTCCTTAACCTGCCAAGCTCTGGGATCACAGGTGAGAACCATGAAGCCTGGCAAGAATGAAGCGCTCCCTCCCTCCCTCCCTCCCTCTCCTCCCTCCCTCCCCTCCTCTCTCCTCTCTCTCTCTCTCTCTCTCTCTCTCTCTCTCTCTCTCTCTCTCTCTCTCTCTCTCTCTCTCTCTCTCTCTCTCTGTCTGTCTGTCTCTTCAAGACTGGGTTTTTCTTTATGTAGCCCTGATGGTCCTGGAACTCACCCTGTAGACCAGGCTGGCCTTGAACTCTGAGATTTGCCTGCCTCTGCCTCCAGAGTGCTGGGACTAAGGGGCCACCCACCACCGTCTGGCTTAGGAATGAAAACCATTCAACAACAGTTTGATGGTACCTGTGATTTGGTTTTTTTTTCTTCTATAAGGATTCATTTCTTTTTATCCATATGTTTGTCTGTGATATATGCTGTATGTCTGTGAATACACGCTACATGTGTGTGGTGTCTGTGGAGGCCAGGGGAAGTGTTGGGTCCATTGGAACAGGAGTTACAGGGGTGTGAGCCACCTGATGTGGGTGCTAGGATCTGAACGTGGGTCCCTCCGCAGGAGCAGTAAGTGATCTTAACCACTGAACCACCTCTCCAGCCGTGGTTCAATTTCTTCACCAATGCTTTTATACACCAATGTACTTTGCTTTTATTATGAAGGCTCAGGAGTTCTCGCCTTTGGAGTTATCACTTGTGGTGTGAGAGCAGAGGACAGGAAGTACACAGCTGCCACACTCAGCACGGGGCCACTCAGAAAAGCTGCGGAACCCCACCCACCGCCTGATGTTAAGGACAAGATGTAGCATCACTTGGGCTAGTCCATGTGAATCACTTCTGGGCTCCTGAGGCGGCAGGTCAGGGATAGGGTCAGCATGCCTGCCACCTCCTCCACCAGGTCCAAGTCCACTGCTGAGAGTGACTTTAGCTGAGTTCTAGACACATTATCCTTTCAAAATGGCCCAGGTCACAGGGTTTCTCCCTGCACTATAAATACGGTCTTCATGCACCTACACCACTAGGCTCTACAGGAATTTACCAGCCGTTCAACACAGGGGCCCTATGTCCTTCCCCTAAATACATTTGGAATGGTGTGTACAGACCACAGGGCCTTCAGGGGGTCTACTGTAACTTACAAGGAAGGCCCTCTTCCCAGCCCCCAAGGCCTCTTCTGCCATTAGCCTGCCAGCATTTCAGAAATAAATTCTGTGAGCAGTTAAACATGATGAATAATATAATTTTCTATTTATGATTATTCTTTTTAAAATGATAACCTGTCGGTCGCTCTTTGAAGTCTGTAATGATTTGCCCACAGCTCCTTGAAACAAAGCCGCCATTTGACAGGTCTCTACCTCTTCCTGTTTGCCATCCTCAGCTTCCTATCATTTTTAAGCTTGCCAGTCCCTGGGATGCAGGATAGCGGCTAGGGCAGGTGAAGGAGGGCAGATCTTTTACGCAGTCATAACACACAGAGAAGGAAAGACCAATTACAACACACTGCACGATGATGTCTCATAGTTAGAAACCCACGTATGACAGCCAAGAAAACACAACATGCCAGCACCTCAGAAAGGCTCGGACAGCTAGCTCGTGTTTTTGTGTCCAGTGCTTAAATGAGAACTCTCTGGGGCAGGAGACTGGGAAGCAGAAAGAGTTGCGATGTGGGAGAGACTAGGAGCAACAAGGAACCCACAGACCTTGGCTAGAACCCCCTAATGATCTGAGCCCTGAGGCCTTTGACCTTGACTTTGATAGGGAAATCCTGTGGCAGTAAGGGCTCTTTTCCATGGAGCTAAGTCTGTACGCTTGACTAGAGGTTGAAGCTAAAGAGGATTCTAGGAGACAGAGCTGTTGCACTCATAGGAGACAGCTAAGCGACAAGACCCGGGTGGCCAAGTGGCTGCAGCTCTTCTCCGTCTCCAGTTCTCCTGAGAAGTTCTTTCGGGCTTATCTAGGTTAGCAGGGAATTCTGGGAAATGCCCCAGTCTTCCCCATGCGTGCTGGGTTTCCGGCTGGGTTTCCCATCAGAAGACAGTGGCATTCTGGCTTCCCAGTTCTCTCCAAGGTGTCACTGTGACTAAGAAGTTCCGTCACCTGAGTTGCAGATACGAACCTCACCACTGACTTCAGCTGGCCCCTTGAACATCTGGTTCTTTGGGGGCATAACATGTCCTGCTTGTCTCTCCTCCCCTCCTTTCTGGTGTCGCTGATGGTGCCGGGACCTTGCTCATATCCCAACCTTTCAGGGTGTTTTTTCCCCCTCCTACAGCCCTCAAGTTGTGTTTCACAAGACCTTGCCTTCCCCATCTGCCTGTGTCTCATAGCTAATGCCACCGCAGCCCCGTTGTGATCCTGAGCATAGTCCCCGTGCCCTGCATGACTGACCCCTAGTGCCCCTGTGCTAAGTGGATTAGGAACAAGGAGCAGAACATTCTACAATCATCCTGATACCATCAAGATTGTGGCAAATGACTCGGGCATTTTCACTGTTAAGCTTCTAAATGAAGCAGCTCTTTCTTTCAGGCACAAGCTAATTAAGTGATTATATACAGCAAAGTGGTCATCGCACACTGAACTGCTGCAAAATAGCAACAGAGCCGGCGAGAGCTGGTGCTGCAGGCTCTCAGGCGGCTGAGCTGCAACTGCCAGTCCTCAAAGGCAGCTAGAAGGGAAGCCATTGTGGAGTCATCCTAGTACAGGAGGCGGGAAAGAACAGGGCTGGGCATGGCTCTGACTCAAGTCCCAGTACTGACAGCAGTTGTCATGGAACCTTGGCCACACAGCCGTCCTTTGCCCCAACCAGTCCCGGCTCAAGCCATCCGAGTGGTGCTAACAGCAGCTGAGAGAATAGTTGGGAAGCAGTGGAGGGAGGGAAGAAGCCAAGTCCACCTAGCCTTCACGGCGGGAAGCCACGCCCACCTAGCATCCACAGTGGGAAGCCACGCCCACCTAGCATTCACAAGCTCTTGGTCCACCCGCTGGTCTTCATGCTTCCCAGGCAAGTGCCTCTCCTCACTGAGCGACTTCCCCAGCCCCCGTGAGGATGTTGCCAATGAGATCTGCTGAAGGATGAGATTGACATGATAAAAATAGGGCCTTGTGGGGCTGGAGAGATGGCTCGGCACTTGCTGTTTGTAGAGGACTCAAGATTGGGTCCGAGTAGCCATAGCTGTGACTCACAAACATCTGTAAGTCCAGTTTTAGGGGACCCGACGACTTCCTTTGACTTTTACAGGTACTTGGTAAATATGTAGTACACATTCAGGCAAAACATTCATGCCCATAAAATAAATCTAAAGAAATTTAAAACAAGGCCTTTGGGATGAACTTGGAAAAGCCCTCTTCTTCCTTCCCTCCCTTCCTCCCTCCCTCCCTCCCTCCCTCCATCCCTCCCTCCCTCCCTATGTTTCTCTCCTTTTGCCTTTTTGAGATAGAATCCCATGTAGCCCAGGCTGGTCTCAAACTCCTGATCCTCTGGCCTTTCCCTCCTAAGTGTCGGGGTCACAAGGCTACACTACTGTGATAGTTTCAAGCTTGAGTTTTCGGTCACTGATGTCCCCATCTCCTGTTACAAGGGACAGAACAGTGGAGCCCTCCATTCTGAATGCCGTTTCTGCAGAGAACCCTTCCGAGAACCACAACAGAAAGTCTCCCACGGATCTGTAGGTAGACCCTGCCTGAAACAGACACAAAGCCTTGTGAGCATGGGCACTGAACCTCCATTCTCTGTATCTGCATCCCTAGCGGGCTCTGATGGAAACAGTGCTGGACGTGAGGCTTGGGTCTTAAAATCCTGCCCCTCCAATGCCATCCTACCCATTCTCGGGCTCCTCCTCTAGTCCGTGGGTCTGTGTGTGGTCCGATCGGGACAGGGTGTGGAGAGATGCTTTCGGGCCCCTGAGTGCTGTGCAGGAGGGAGACTGTGTGCAAGGCTGCACATTCATGGGCTTTCTTGTCGAGGACAGAGAGGCACAGAGGGGAGGGGTCAGCATTCAGTGGTAGAGATGAGGCGATCAAATGTCATTTGATCAGGATGACAGAAGATCACTACCTACCTTGGTCATTTTGCACAGTGCTTGCCAGTCTGGTCCCTCGTTTAAGGGCTCCATTTGTCTATCCGACACGTGTTTACTGATTACCCACTATGAGAACGGAATGACAGCAAAACCAGACCAAACCCAGATTCCCGTAATCTAGCCCACTTGTTCCTAAACAGGTGTGGGCTCAGGCATGCCCGCTGAAGAGGGAACAACCTCCAGGCAGCTCGACGAAAGCGCCCCATGTTGCATTTTTGTGAGATTCTAGATTTTGACTGAAAAATATTCACAAGTTCAGATGAACTGTAAAGGAATGGGTGAAACTTCTGCCCCTTCCCCTCTGAGGTTCTCCCTGTGTGCCACCTAAGGTTTCTGGGGTCTCATTCATTATGACCTGACACCCTGTTGAAATGTCCATCCAGCTTACTAATACTTCGGTGGATCTTCATCTGATGGGGGATAAAGGCCTTAAAGGGACTATGCACAAGCTGGAGGGAGGGAAATTCTAAAGGAGACACTAAAACCACTGCCTTGGGATAGCCGTTCCTTGCAGCCTGGCATCTTGGAGGGGGACAAGAGAGGCAGAAGAGGCAGGATCTGTCAGCAATGAGTCCCCCAGCGAATCTCGTGCTAAGGATGGATATAAAGGTCCAGAGGGGCATGGCAGCAAGCGGGAGGAGTCCTGTGAGGGTCTAGTTTTGATGTGGGATAGGTGACAGTGCAGGATAAAGCAATAACCACATAACGAGCCCAGCAGAACAAGGACATTTACGGCAGCCACGCCTCGGAGAAGGAAGCCCCGTGTGCAGGTTCCTTCCCCATCAGGCCTGACCTCACCAGCTGACAAAACCCACCAGGGAGCTTCTAGATGAGTTTACAGTTTCTCTCAGTGAGAAAAGAGAGAAGTATTCTAGTCTGTGATGCCACTCCCAAAGCCAAAATTCTTGAAAGAGAAGCCATGAGATTCCCCAGATGGACTCCATAAAAGAAAACCTTGGGGAAATAAAGTACACCGACAATCACGCAGAGCAAAGTACTACATCAGGCAGACACCTCCATGAGCCATCCAACTAAAGGGACAGAACTGGCTTAGTCCCCAGGCCAGAGTGTGTCTAGACACTAGCAGCCAAGTCCTCCCTCTGAAGGAGTCACTTAGTCTTAAAATTCATGTTGCCTCAGGCATGGCCACCCAAGGGCAGAGCCTTAGACACTGGGCCACTCTTCTGTTTATTACACACCTGGATTTGGGGGCGTTTGGTTTGGAGACACTTTCCCACTGTAGCGCCCTCTGGCCTCTCCTGAGATCTGGGTAAGAGGGATAAACCACCACACAGAGCTCTTTACAGCCTGTCCCGCATCATCTCTTTCCTTCCTCGCAACAACGATCTACAAAAGACTGTGCTACCTAACGTGCAGTTTAGAATACGGCCACGCACACTCAATTTTAATGGTACTATCACCTGAAAGCTGTCTTGTTTCCCAGGTGTGTTCTTCAGCATGATACAACCCATGGCCATTGTTTTCTCATGGCTGCGTGGGCCAAGAGATCCTTCAAAATAGTAATAACAAGGCAGAGAGGGAAGCAAGGCCAAGTGAATCTTCCACGGCACTAGAGGTGTGTGTGTGTGTGTGTGTGTGTGAGAGAGAGAGAGAGAGAGAGAGAGAGAGAGAGAGAGAGAGACAGAGAGAGAGACAGAGACAGACAGAGAGAGAAGGAGGGAGACAGAGAGACAGACAGAGAGGGAGGAAGGGAGGGAGGGAGGGAGGGAGGGAGGAAGGGAGGGAGAAAGGAGACCTTCTGCAACTAGAAGCGGCCAGGGGAAGAGTCTGTAAAGTCTGCTCCAGTGGGGAGCACATTTATAATGAGTGTTGGCTCTCATGATGCTCTGGGGTCCAGGATTGTATACATTAGGTTTCATCAAACATGATTACATAAATAAGGAGAGGCTGAAGCAGCAGAAACCTACAGCATCAAAACCACTGACCGGACTCACCAAATGTACGGAATATAAATTATAGATGAGAGAAGGAAGATTAAATCTGGACATTTACTTAGGGTTTAGAGCAAGGAAAGCAAGTGCTGAGACTCCCCCAACCCCCAATCTCAGCAGGCAGCCCACAAACACAATTACCAGCAATTTTGAAAGGTCTTATCAAATATTGACTTAACGAAGAGCCCATCTACTTAATGGTGACCTCCAGACACCCCTAATAAGCCCAGGGTCCTAAATTATATACTATTAAGCCATGGCATCCACACAGTGGACAACCGTTTAAAATTAAGCATGTGTGGGATGGATTCTGATTGGCAGAGGGGACAAAGAGTTCCACAACAGGAATTTGATCAAAAAAAAAAAAAAAAAAAAAAAAAACACAGCTCTTAAGGTGCTTTGTAAATTCAATAGACATGATCTTCAAAAGATTAGTGGTGTAGGCAAGGAAGAGCCTAAAACAACCAGGGAGGAATACCAGAACCTAGGCCTAACTGGCCACAGGCTAGTGCTCTGTTCTCATTTCTTTCCTTGGTTCTCCCAAGAAAAGTGTTTGTAAAAGAAACCAAGCTTGCAAGGCTTCCTGCCAGCTCACAGTGGAGAAAGGTGGGGGGGCAGGAGACGCAGGGAGGGAGAAGGCACTAAATGCAAATTTGACAGGCAGACAATCTCTTCCCTAGGTCAGGAGTTTTAAAAATCTGCTTGTAAGACTGAGTTCCTGCTGGAAGCGTGTAGACGGTAAGAGATTTCCAACCCTGATTTTTACAATGCTCTAGGGTACAGCCTATGATTACAATGTGTGCATTTAAAATTCTCAAAGCCAAATTAATCTCAATTCCTGTTCACTGAAAGGGTGACTATCACTCAAAAGCTTCTTCACCTTAGCTACCGCCCTAGTGCACCGTCCTGAAAGATGTGGTAAGCACTTCTTGGCACCTCTGCCTCTACCTGGGCTGGGAGATGTTACTCGGATGTTTCACGTCTAAGTATTTCTCTCCTGCTTCAAGGAGCAGGAATCCCAGAATTCTCTGAGTCCTTTCCTCTCCCTGCCCCCTTCCCAGCCCTTCTCCAAGCCCCTCTCCAATTCTGTCTCTTAGCCCAGCAGTGATGTCTGCAGGGAATCCAGGGCTTATCAGGGGAATAAACCTATTACGGCTTCTATCAGCTCACTTCTCATGCCTGGCGAGCTGGGCGCGCTGCATGCAGTAAGGCGTTTAATCCTCATGCGACCTCTCCGGAAAAGCATGAGATACTCATTTTCCACCTACAAAAAAGAGAAAAGGTTTAGGCTCAAGTAGAGCCAGAGTTAGCTGAGCCGGGAACCCAGCTCCAAGCCTGGTTCTGGAAGATCCGAGTGGTCACTTTCTTCTTCCGGAAACTGGAGGTGTGGACTCTTGCTTTTGTACAATGGAAGGATTCTGGAGTACTGAAGCTATTCCTTTGGTAGACTAGGAGAACCAGTCAGGGGTTGCATCCGAATTCTACTGCCCCACCATGCAATCTCAGCAGCAGTCCCTGGTCTGCTGGGTTTGGGCCCACACTAGGACTGTGTTATTGACAGATGGGCCAGGACCTCAGCACATTTCCTGGCCAGTCTCAGGACATGGGTTCAAAAGCAACCACTCTAAGACTGATCGCTTGAACACAGGCTGTCGGGGGAGTCCTTGATCTGGGAGAGACACAGACGGTCCCATCCTTCAACCAGCCACATGCTCTTGAGCAATCCTTGCTGAGGACCACGGGGCACTCCGACCCACTTAAAAGCCTCATTGAAGACAGCCTCTTTGTTCTGCTCAGGCTTGGTCCAAGCGAAAGGCAATTAGGCCATGGGTCGCTGCCCTGGAAAGACTAACGCTGCTCTCAGGAAGGGAGAACGGGTTATGAAGCAAGAATGCCTCACATGCTCAATCCCTCTGCATGGTCCTGTTTCCTTCCCTGTTCCTCAATCAAATGGTGACATCCCCAGAAATCCTCAATGAGACACCGAACAGTTGAGGTGGCTTGGTCGTGAGAGCATTCAGCTTCCAAAACGAAGAGCTATACAAGGTACCCAGACTCAGGTATTTGTTATAACTATAGAAAAGAGATGAGAATACCCATCAATCCACGCATCTTATACTATCAATAGTGATAGTGGAATCATAGTGATGTGGAATAAAATATTTGTCAGGATTTTCCCTCCAGTCTGTTTTCACTCCCAGGCCCCCACCCCAATACCTATTACAACCAACCATAGTTGGAGTCCTGGGGTGAAGAAGAATATTCAAATAGCCAAGAGATACCATGTTTTTGTCATGTGCTTCTTAACCAGAGTCATCTATGAGATGCCAGGTGTGGGCCTCACGGCCAGCCCCTTATTCTCAAGGCTTCCACAATCACTGGGTAGAACAGGTGCCTGGGCCTCCACATGGGCAGAGTGGCCAATCAGAGGGCTGGAACTTCAGCCATCATAAACACGTGACTTACCCCAGGAGAGCGGGAGTGGTAGGGAATAGGATGTGAGCGAAGAGAAAGAAACAAAACCCAAAAGCCTCAAAGAGGTGCGTGACAGGGTCTCAAACCACAAACCCATGTCTATACTTGCGGGCCTTGATCCTACCAGAACACAGGGAGTTAAAGATGAAACCACTCTTGAAACGGAAACCAATTATCCATGGCAATTTATTAAATAAGGAAGGTTTCTAGGCCTTATTAAAATGAATGCCTAGTGCATTCTCCTAGGCTCAGACGTTTGCTTCCTCCCTTGTCAGCACCTGCTGGCAGCCGCTGGAGGAATTGCACCAATTTTGCTGCATGTGCAAATCAATTTGATTTCTCCCCCAAAGACAAAAATCGGCAAAGCGATTAAACTATAACGAAGGCATGTCATTCGCAGCACAGACATGAAGGGGCTGAGGAGGAGTGGTTCTGAGTTGGCTGACCAGTGACAGCCTCCTGCCTGGGTTAAGTGGTTTCAACATCGTCTTCCCTGCCTGCCCCGTCAACACAGGGTATGGGGATAGGGCCCACTAGTTCCTCGCCTCTTCCTCAAGTCCCTGGATACTTGGGTCCTGTGTGTTCTCTTGCACTAGCTCCTTAACTATAAACCTGTCCATCCATCTACCTGTCCATCCACCCACCCACCCACCCCATTACCCATCTGCCACCCCTCCACCCAGTCATCTAGCTATCCACCTACTGACTGATCCATTCATCATTTACCCTTCTTTCATCCGTCATCCATCCATCTACCATTGATCCGATAGATATTTGAGAAGGACTCAATGTACAGACATTTAGAGAGTGACAACATATATTTATGTCTGGTTTTACAGTCAACAATGCTTCTGTATACATTATTTCATGAGATTATCACAATGGTCATATGAGGTGGCTGTTAGTATCACGGGTTTATAGACAAGGACACAGATACTATTACTAAAACAATAAAGCCAGCAGGTGTCAGGGTCTGGACAGAAATTCAGGTTTTCATTCTGTTAAAAACTCATAATCATACCCTTGGAGAAACTGGTCTGTGTAATTTCCCTATTTGTCTTCCTGTTGCTAACTAGATGCCACGATCCAATCAACACATATAGGCTCTGAGGGGGTATAAACACTGAGTTTCTGCCCTCACAGAACTCGTGTTGTAGTTAAGGAAGCAGACATTAAAGCATATGTTCACACAATAAATATTTGTTTTCAAACACACGAGGGAATACTAGTCTGGATGTGAATGTTAGGGACGCTTCCAAGAGGACGTAATCATTGAGATGTGTTCTGAAGGATGAGTCAGAGTTTGGAGAAGATAGGATGACAGGAAGCCATTGTTAGGGCAGGAAAAGCATGTGCAAAGACCCTACAGCAGGAAGACCCAGTGTGCTGAGAAGTTCAGGCCAGGTGCACTGCCGTATGGAAGGGAGCCTGGCTTAGGCTGTGGTTCAGAACGCACAGACCTTGAAGCCATGGTAATGGTTTCTAGTTTCAATCTAAGAGCAATGGAAAGCTGCGAGTCAAGAGAATGGCATGATCAGCTTTGATTTGGAGTCTGACTTTGGTGTGCAGGATGGGTGGCAGAGGAGCAAGAGTGGGAGCAGGGAAAGCAGCCGGAAGGCGTTGGCGGTTGTCCAGGTGAGACGTGATGGCAGCTTGGACCTGGGTGGTGGTGGTGGTGGTGGAAATGAGAGAAGAGCCCCACAGGTGCCCCCTGCTCTGCTCAAGCCCGCTTCCTCTCTAGACCCTGCCACCAGAGTGTGCTCACGAATTCGGAGGACATGGAAGCGTGTCCACAATTCAGGGCTCTCTGCCGGAGTCTCCTCTTCCAGGAAGCCTTCCGCAGACAAAGCCAGTCCTGCACGGGTCTTCCGGAAGCTGTGCGTATCTTCTGCACTGCGCATGCTCACACCTGACGCTGTTCTAGGGCTTGGCGGCTCTCGGCTCCACTCCAGGAGACGCTTGCATTTCTCTTGCTGTCTTGCTTTCTCCCTTTGGAAAGTAAATGCTTTGTTGGCATTTGCTGAATGGTATCAACAGGGCGCCTCTGGAAATTACATTTGTCAAGGATGGCTCATGCCAATTGCCTTCCCCCACCACATTAAACACTGGCCGTTTACATCTGTCTTCAGGATCTGGTCCTAGCAAAAACGCAAGTCCCAGTTTCCCCATTATTTCCTCTGAGCCCGTTTCCATATTTTCTCCTAGCAGAAAGTCATTTCAGGGGGAAAGGAGTGGGGAGGAGAGAGGGCAGGAGTGTAATTAAACAGGGCGGTCTGACTGGAATTCCTATACCTTTTAATGGGGTATTTGATTAATCCTTTCCACGGGACCCATTATTCATGCTGTGATGAAATCTCATTTTATAGCTCTTAATACATGGACCCAATTTATCCACATCACATTGTATTCTAATACTTGTCACCCAAGTTATTAGCTATCTCCTTCCCAGTGTAAAACCATCAGTGAGTTTGATTAGCTTATTCCCTGGGGATGATGGGGAGATAAGAGAGTCACAGAAAAGTGTGGCCACCAATGGCTGTGTCCTCAGAGCAATGCTACCCAACCAGTGTAGAGGCCGGGGTGGTCAGGGTGGACTCCCTTCCAACACAGGAAAAACTCTCCGTAGGACCCCGGGACCTTGGCTGTAAAGGGTTAACTGCAGGTCCCTCTACAGCTAAGTCAGCCTCCTAAATGGGACCTTTTCGGGTGTCTTCAGATACCTTCCTTCCCAATCCAGAATGCCCTCTTATTCCAGGTGGCCTTTTGCGGTAGAGTTCCTGCCCTCCCGTCTGTTGCTCTTTCCCAGCAGAGCTGGCTCTCATCAGCCTTCCCCTTGCTCCTCCTCTCAGGACCAAACCAAGCACTCACAAGCAGCTTCAGTTCCTTCTGAGCAAATCGAGACGTGGATAGAAGGAGTAAGGGGCCTGCCTGGGGCCCACGGAGTCTCTAGCTCCCTCCTTCTCTTTAGGTTGAAGCCCCAAGGTCCCAAGGACCATAGTACCTTCACCTTTAAGGCAGAAGCCCTGCCTATTGTTCTGAGATTCTGAGCCTGGAAAGACAGGGATGCACGAGGCCCATTGCTAGGGAGATGGTGCTTTCCCCTGGGATACTGAGCCTCACTCCCCCCCCCCCCCCCACACCATGTTTGCAGGCTGCAGCTATAGAATCATGTCTAACAAACACACAGAGCAAAGTGTCTCAACCCTGAGGCTCTCTCCGTCTGTTCTCAGGGTCAAACACTGAGTGATGTGGAGAGGCTTGAGGTACCGAGAGCAAGGAATTGAGGCTTCAGGCCCACAGCCAGGGAAGTAAGCCATCAGGGGACAGGTCCCCAACTTTGGTCACGTCTTCAGCTGATAGCTTGATTGTGACCTCATGAGAGACCTGGAGCCAGAACCACCTAACTCTCTGACCCACGGAAGTGTTTAAGACCATATATTTTCATCAGTCCAACTGCTAAATGTTGGGAATGTTTGTTACTCAGCAATAGGTCACTCATACACACTGTCTAACTCAGAGGAGAGTCCCCGATGGGTTCCTTCTTGGGTTCCACATCATCTCCTTTATGTTCAGGGAGCCTGATCTCTGCAGTACCCTTAGCTGACCTGTCCCTGGCCTCTCCAGTGCATCCTTACAAACCCACAGTCTCCTTAGACAGGAAGACAGCGAGAAGAGCTCCCTGAGACCTGGGCACGGAATCCCACCCTCCTTGCTGACCATCCCGAGTGACACTTGGCATTAGGAGAGTGACTTTCTGTAGAGGGCAGCCTTCTTTGGGCCATGAAACTCCCTCTTGTGTCTGAATCCTGGGGCCAAATGACCTCAGTCAGGCCCACAGCCAAATAAAAAGCTTCATAAACAACATGTTCCCTTCCGCTATTATGGCCTCATCTCCTGCATCCCTTCTGCTTGTGCGCGGTGTCCGAGAAAGGTCACATCTTGTTTTAGCTTTGTAGTTAAATGCATCTGACACAGGGTGTGTGTGAGGGGAAAGGGGTTCCAAATCCGGATGGAGATGTAAGTGGGCTGACATCCTGCAGGGTGTACTGCTGCATAAGACACTCCTACATCACCTACTGTACTCCAGCTGTACTCCAGACAGACTGTCAAGAGGGAAGTGGCAACACGGTCACCATCTCTTACCATATACAATGGGAAAAATGTAGTTTGTGTTTACCACTCCCCCACCGTGCGTGCATGTGTGTGTGCGCATGCATGTGTGCATGCATGTGCGTGTATGTGTGTGTGTGCATGTGTGTGTACGTATGTGCGTGTGTGTATGTGAGCGTGTGTGTGCGTGTGTGTATGTGTGCGTGTGTATGTGTGTGTGTTGTGTGTGCGTGTGTGTATGTGTGCGTGTGTATGTGTGTGTGCGTGCTTGTGTGTGTGTTTGTCTGCGCACGCATGTGCGTGGTGTGTGTGTGGTGTGTGTATGTGCGTGCTTCTTGTATCCTAGGGCTGCCTTGCCTCAAACATAAAATACAACTAAAGACGGCCTTAAACTTCTGATCCTCCTGCCTCCACCTCCTAAGGGCTAAGATGACAAGCATGTGCCACCAGACACAATTTATGCAGTGCTCAGGCTGAACCTTGTGCAGTCTGGACAAGCACTCTGTTTACTGAGCCACACCCCCAGCCCACTAGATGCATTTTCTGACTAAAAGAAGAAAACAAAACAAAACAACAAAAACAACACCACCACCAAAAAACCAAGGTGGTTTTTCCATTTGGTGAAATCTCCGGAAATCTCTTTTCTCAGAATCAGCCTCTGACGCCCGCAGGCATTGACTCGGAGAACTTGGGGAAGGGAAGAAGGCACCTGAGTAGTGAAGGCCCTTGAGGAGTGTCCTCAAAGCAGCCTTCAGGCCAGGGGTACTGACGTCAGCGGGAGTTCGCTAGACACGAGCACGGATTCCCAACCCAGGCCCACAGAAAGGCACACTCAAGGTGGGGCTTTCCTTGCCTTGACTGGGTGTTCTGATGCATGCCTGGGGGTGAGCAGCCCAACCGAAAGGACCAGATATTAAATTATTCACTCACCACTCATTCTTCAAAAGACAGTGATAGAGAGAGAGCCCACTGTGTCAGACACGGAGTCCAGGGCAATAACCAGAGAGAGAGCCCACTGTGTCAGACACGGAGTCCAGGGCAATAACCAGAGAGAGAGCCCACTGTGTCAGACACGGAGTCCAGGGCAATAACCAGAGAGAGAGAGCCCACTGTGTCAGACACGGAGTCCAGGGCAATAACCAGAGAGAGAGAGCCCACTGTGTCAGACACGGAGTCCAGGGCAATAACCAGAGAGAGAGCCCACTGTGTCAGACACGGAGTCCAGGGCAATAACCAGAGAGAGAGCCCACTGTGTCAGACACGGAGACAATGACAAGAGGGTAAGGAATGCCTTCCTGAGGACTTCCCTGGACAGAGCCTGTCAGGTTGGGGGAATCCAGGGGTGCAAATTCAGGGTCTGGGAGTCAGGGGCAATTCTCTCAGTGCACAGGAGGCATGCCAAAAGTGTCCCCTAGGATCACCCTGTTAATACAAGCAGTCTTTCCAAAGTCTTGTACAGCTGGTCCAAAAACTTTAAAAACAACAAAACAAAACAAAAAACCAAAAATATCACATGATTCTAGCATGCATGATGATCCTAGCACACATGGAGATACATGGCCGCCTGAGGAACCCGCTGTGACCTATATTCATCTTCTAATGAACCAGTTGGTCCCCTACGAACAAGGACATAGGAATTTACCCCTCTTTTTCCTCAAGTCTCAGTGAAATCTGACAGCCAAGGGTGTCTTCCTGACATCTTCCTCCCCAAGCCAGACAAAGGCTGGTGAGCTTCCTACATCAGGGCTCTGTCCCTTCCCCCATTCTACGAGCAGATATGGCAGACACGGAATCATCAGATGAAGGACAGAGGCACAAAGGACAGGACCAGCAAACTCAGATGCAGAGAGACCACATCTGTGCAAGTGGCCCAGCGACACACAGCTCTTTGGTGTGTGCCCAAGACCAGCCGGTACCACACAGCCCTCTCTCCCTCGCGGGGTGTCACACACTGGTCATCCAGAGATTGGTAACCAGCTCAGAAGGCCTTGGCAGCTCCCTGAGAATAACTGGGTGCTTCTGCATAGCATGGGATCGAACACCTGTGAGGTTAAGCAGAAAACCTTTTGGTATTTTTTTCTCAAGCTGCTCTAGGGGTTGCAATTGGAGGGAATGTAAGCACATCCGCCTAACCCGCCAGCTTGCCACAATCAAGGCTTTTTAAAACAGAAACTCCAACCCCTCTCTATTTTTAATTCAGGAATGCTTGTTGGCTTTTGCTGAGACATTGATTTGATTAGTAGCGTTCTGTGGAGCTACAGACACGAGATGCTGAGCTCACAAGAGGATGATTCACTTCAGGGTTCTGAACCAAGAAACATACCTATCAATGGCGCCCTGGAGGCTGGGAGATTCTGAGAAAGCGATTCCTGCCTGCGTATAAATAGGACGAGCAATGGAGAAATTTGCTTACGGCTACAATCACAAAACCAGGGACCACCCCATGGGTGCTCCCTACACAGAAGATGGCGGGGAGTAGACGCTACTGCGTGTGGACACCCATATGCTACCTCATTTATCTATCTGTGACAGGGACGGAGCTGGAAGAGAATCAAAAGATGACAAATTGCTTCTGGTTTTAAAGGAGCTGTTTAGGCTGAGCGCACACCGAGCAGGACTGGATTCTGTGCTAGGAGCCAACACTTCTTCCCATTGTATGATCACATTTTGGCAAACACCCTCCAGCAAAGGACTGCTGTCTCCTTTCACCAATGGACTGCGAGATACTTGCTCTGCGAGGCTGGAATACCAATGGACTGCGAGATACTTGCTCTGCGAGGCTGGAATGCCAACGTCCTAACCATGTGTGCAGCGGAGGGCAGACCCACCCTGCACAGCACAGAGAGAGGACGGGGAATAAAGCAAGGATTCTAGATGACAGGAGTTTTCTCTGCTGGAGAAGGAAATCAAGGGGACTCGCTGGCCGAGTTCCAGGGCTCAGAGAAAGGCAGTGCTAGTCAATGGCTCTAAGAAAAACCGAATCCTAAAGATATAAGATATATAAGTGCCCAGGATGCTGCGCCTGGAATCTGTTTTGGGGGACACGGGCACCCCCAATCTTCTAGTATCCCTGAAGGCAGGAAGGAGATGCACTGGGGTTTCAGTATGGTCCACCTGAGCAGAACCAGCTCTCACACCGCCCCGCCCCATGCAGCTGGTGGTCATCAGGTACAGCCCTGGAGATAACACGATGCTTTTACTTATCCACAGCCATAAACATTTAAAGTCTGCAGGAACTGGGTCGAACACCTTGCATATCTTAAGCCTCTAGAGATGAGCTTGTACTGGTCACACTGCCCGTGTGTCACCCTCTACCATGTGTGGGAACCCATCAGGTCAGACAAAGACCTCACCATGTTCATGTGTCCCAATGCCAGGCGTTCTATGCTACAGCCCTATCTGCTTCCTCTGTCTTCCTGAACACCTCTGCGAGTCAGGTGCTGCATTAGTCCCATTTCGTAGATGAGAAAACAGAGGCATAGAGAGGTTGGCGGCTTGATGGGAGTCACAGAGGAGAATCAGAGACCACGTCTGGCCTGGTGGTGCAGCTGGAGAGTCAAGCTCTTTCCTAAATCTGTGCGTCTCTCTACCCTAAAGCCCTTCATGCACTGCAGCTGGAGCCCTGAAGAACCCAAGCTGTCTTGGATCTGTCCCACCTCTCCTCCACACAGAGCCTGCAGTGTGGAGACAGACACTCAGCCCAGCCTCCTCTCCCCACATTCAGACCAGACTGCGGAATGTGCGCATTCCACCATGCAGCCAGAGACAGCCTCATAGATAGTCTCTGTTCCCCTTCCCTAGCCTGCCCCTGGGCCCCTCCCTTCCCACTGCCAGTCTCTGGCCATGCCCCTGCAGCCAGCAACCGATGTTTCCCGTCTAACCTCATTATGTATTTCACCAAAGATGCCTCTTCTCCACGTGGCACGAGACATATTTTTAGCCCAAGTTACATGCCAAGGCAGCTTCAGATTTATCATTTCTAATAATAACCTAGGAGCAGAATCACAGTACCCATTCCACAAGCTGAAAAACAGAGGCGGGAGGCCACAGCAAGGTCATGGGAGTCTCAAACGGCTGTGTCTGCCTGTCGTTACACAGTTCTCTCCTGGACTGTTTCCTCTTCCCGTTTAAGAGACTCATCTGAGGCCTGGGCATGGGAGCAATGTCAAGATCACGATGTCTCTGTGTGTGTGCTGGGGCTTCAGAATACTAACTAGCCAGTCTTAAGTTCCTCTGGCAAGGGTGCTGACGCCGAGCTTTCTGCAAAGCCCTTCTTCTCATTAGGAGGTTTACACACACAAAGCCCTCACTCGGCAGCATTTCGGTCTGCAGCGCTCACTGTCACCCAATTGCAGCTAATCAGCACGGTGAGCGGACTGGATTCGTTCTCATGCAGCACATAACCAGCCGCCCGTAGCGCCTGATGAAACAAGACAGTCACTCTGGTTCTGATGGAATCCTCAGGCTAGGAAAGGGAGGGATGGATTGGAACCTCTAAAGCAGGCCAGAGCTCTCTTCAGCCCTGCGTCACTGAGGCGTGTTTATAACAGTCACTATGGAGAGCTCAGAATTTCTGTGACGGAGGGACGCACACGCTACAGATGTGTTCCTCGGTCGTATGAGAAAGTCCTGCCTTGGAAACTGAATCTGGAAACTTTTCCGAAGGTGTGTTTGCCTCCTAGAGGAAGCACATTGCTTTTGTTGTTGCTGTGCATTTCGCTGATGGAACATGCAAAGAGGAGGTAGCAGTGAGAGTCAGGGGATGTGAGTTCTAGCCCCGGTTCTGCCTCTGACTTTCTCTTTGAGCTTCAGACTCTGCCAAGATACCACCCCCTGGTGTACTTCACCACGTTCTTCTCTAAGTCCAGATCCCTGAACTGTGGAGAGGGCTTGTGCACACACCGCAAGAGGCCGTGGCAATGGAAGGGCTTCCAAGGGCAGCATGGAGCACACAAGTGGCTCGCTGCTGTTCTCACAGAGGCGCTGCGGAGAGGTGGCACCAGGGAGGGGGCACTAGGGAGTGTGACCACAGAAGGCAGGGTCTCTATGACAGCACCAAAAGCAGGCAGCAGCCCTGCTCATATGTGTCCTGGGGTCTTCATCTCACCACCCAGCATGGCGCTTGGCCTATCACAGGTGCTCATGAATCAGAGAGGAGGCCTAAGAAGAGCTTTCGGTTTCTTTGGGGAAGAAGGATTGGGAAAGGGGTTGGGGCTGAGACAGGCGATTCCTGGAGGCCTGAGTGTTGGGCAATCAGCTGAGCAGACCTAAGAGACCCAAGCAAAGAAGGCCACTCCCACTGGGTGTTCAGGTCCTACCTGAACAAGCACTGTGCATCCACTCCAGAGCAGAGAATGAGATGCCTGAACAGAGAGGAATTTGGTGGAGGGCACAGGGGGCTCTGGGTTCTCCAGAGTGGATCTCCTTTATCTCACCCCTCAGTTCCCTTCCACAACTGACCTCACCCTACCTTCAGGAATTCACCAGAATCACCCTTCTCTTATTTTTCCTGTATCAGATTATCACCCCGAGATATTTCCCTGATCCCTGCGGGTGGCTTCCCACCTCGAGCGAAGCCCAGCTCTTTAACAGTCCCTGGCTTTCAGCGGAAAGCTTCCGCCTTTAGCAGGCTTCGCACTCAGGATCGGCACAAATACTTGGTGAAGTGTTCACCAGAAACACACGTGTACCAACAGCACTGCCACCTGGATCAAGATCCAAGCTGGTGCACGCAGCAGCAACGTGGCAGTTGGGGCCAGGAGGCCGCAGAGTCAATCGGGGAATTCCCCCCCTTTAAATTGGTGCGGCACGACCCTGCCTGGGCTGATTCAATATTCATAAAGCGGGAAGCGGAGACGGCATTTCTGTTTCGCCAAGAGCGACCGCTATTCATCATGACGAATGGCTGAAAAACAGTTGTACATACAGCGCCTTGCTCGCCTCTGTAAATTACAGTATACAGAAGATTAAACTTAAGCCTAATGCTACCCTTGAGCTTCAACAGCTGAGTCCTATAAATGGATACCCGTTTAAGAAGAGTCTTTTTCCTGGTTACTATTTAGAAGTGTGTCTCTATTAAAAGCTTGTCTTTCACCAGGCAGCCTGCCCGGGCCCTGAGCAGGCGCATCCTCGGGGCACAGAGCGTAGCATCCCATCAACGTGATACAGAGACTTGGCCTCAGCAGGGGCAGGAGTGCGTGGGGTGGATGCAGACTGGACCAGCTCTCACTCACTTTCTGCCAGCGGGGCCGGGGCTGGAATGGGGACAGAGGGGACTCTGCTAGGCACATAGAGAGACCTTCAGAAATAAAATTACCCCAAACCACGACAGAAAGTTTCTTCTGGTATCTGACGACCTGGGAAGCAACACAGAACTCTGGCCTTGAGCTAAACCTCCAAGTTCCCTAACTACAGTTAATCCTCCCGGTCCTTGCTCCTTTAAGTGAGGCACGAGGAACAGAGCACAGTGCCAGTATCACCCAAGGAGGTGCGAGTCCGTCAGAACCTATTCCAACAAGATTCTGCGTAAGTCTGTATGTGCACTCAGGCTTGAGAAACTAGTACAGGCGAACAGGTGCAAGGATGGAAAAGCCCTTCTGATCTCCCACTGGAAACATGAAAAATAACAAATCTTAGAAAACAGGCCCCTGGGCAGTCGACCATTGGATTCTGAACTCCAATTTCAGGGCACATTTTAAAACCACCTTGAGAGATGTGTTTTATGGGCCAGGAATGAATGAATGTACCGCTTTCAACTTGAGAAATGTCTTGAATAAGTCAAGGCATAAAACACAGTTGAGTTAGCAAAATGCTCAGGCCTTCTACGTTCATCACGGTGTCTGCAATCCCACAAGTGTTTGACAATGCACCCGGTGTTTGGGGTTGTAATTAGCAGATCGTTCTAAGTGGTAAAGCATGCAAAGACCTCTGCCTTGTTTGAGAAGATAGATTCTGTCAACTTTAGTTTTCATTAGACCAAACAAAACGAAACTGTAGTTCAATATACATGATAAAATGTAATGACCACTAGGTAAACAGAAATTTTAAATAGAATCTAAAACGTCAGGAAATGACAGATGAAAAGTGAGATAAACAAATACGAATGAAAAGAATTAAGTGTAAGTACGTCAAGCAATCACAATAAATGTAAATGGATAAAACTCACCCACTAGATATTAACAGATGGGCCTCTTAAAAGCTAGATATGTATTGCCAATGGGAGAGACAACTAAAACAAAATAACATCAAAAAAATTGAAAATAAAGAAGGGTGGATAGGGATAAATAAGGCAAGCGCACATTAACCAAAAGATGATTGACAGCAGTGTTGTCAGATAAAACAGAACCAAAGGCAAATCAATAGGTACGAAGACACCGACCACTAGGAAGGATCAGCCAGGCTGTAAGCAGGTAACAAGACACCTCAACATTTTAAAGCAAAGCCATGAGAGTTACAGGAAAGCATGGCATTTACAGCCATCACGGGAGGTTAACAGAAACTGCACCGTGAGCAGGCATGAGGACACACAGATGAGAACAAAATAATAAAAACACTGAACCCTGCACCCAAATGAAACCTGTGCAAACTTTCCAGTCACACAGGAGACGTTTATAGAAACCGCCCCTAGTCTTGCTAAGGAAACACACAGCACACTAAATATAGGATAGCAGTTAATATTCTTGGACCATCACAATGAAACCAGACACTAAAAACAAGGCCATACTTTAATCCCAGCACTCGGGAGGCAGAGGCAGGTGGATCTCTGTGAGTTTGAGTCTGGCCTGGTCTACAAAGTGAGTTCCAGGACAGGCTCCAAAAGCTACAGAGAAACCCTGTCTCGAAAAACTAAAAGACAACACGAAGGTCACCCCAAAACTAAAACCACCCACCTAAGTTACCAGTTGGCAGCAGTGTGATTTTGTTCTGTGTGGTCTAGTTGCTATGGGAACCAGGCTAATTTACATGGTATTTATCAGTGGTATCACAAGAAACAGGAAACTCTCAGGTCAGTATAACATCACTATTTTGACTTTGAACTAAATTCTGGCCTAAGAGGGTTAAGTACCTGACTCCCAGGAAGAAAGAAGGGATGTGTATAAATTAATCACAGCCTTGGCCTACAGCACAAGCTGTGTTTGGTACATTCTCCAGACCGTGTCCTATCTAAGCATATTATACTCACTATGCCTTACTGGTTGGACAGACTGGCAAGCCTGGCACTGGGGAAAAGGAGTTGTTCAAATAACCGGGCATCTTACAACAGCATCCTGGAATCACAACAATACTATCGTTAATGATTTGCGTGGCTTGCTCTTTGACAGAGCTAAGAACTCCTGAAAAAAGGCGAGGAAAGTTACAGGGGTGGCCTGAATAGGGATGGGCACCATAGACTCATAGATTTGAGGACTTGGCTATCAGGGAATGGCAGTACTTGGCAGGGATTAGAGGTGTGGCCTTGTTAAAGGGAGTGTATCACTGTGGATGGGCTTTGAGGTTTCAGAAGCCCAAACCAGTGCCAGTGATCTCTCTCTGATGCCTCTGGATCTGGAGGTAGGGCCACTCCCCTTTCCCCATCACCACGTCTGTCTGTGGGCTTCCATAGTTCGTGCCGTAACGATAGTGGACTAAACCTCTGAACCTGTAAGCCAGTCCCGGTTAAATGCTTTCCTTCATACAAGTTGCCATGGTCACGGCGTTTCTTCACAGTAACAGAACACTGACTCAGACAGCTGCACAGGAATGCACAGAACAAACAGAGGACCCTATGCCTCAGGGAAGAGAGTCCTTGCCCATGAAACTACTGAAAGCAGCTCAAACCAGATGGATGGCTTCTCCTGAAGAAGAGACTGCCCATCCAGTACAATGCCAGCGTCAGGTACAGTGAAGACCACAGCCAAAGGTGGAGGCATAGCTTAGTGGTTACGTGCTTACCCAGTAAGCAAAGAGTCCTGGGTTCACAGCACACACACACACACACACACACACACACACACACACGACATGGGATTCCCCTCTGTATGTTGTGAATGCCATTGGTTAACAAAGAAGCTGCTTTAGGCAGAACATGGCAAGGCGGGAATTCCAAGCAGATAGAGGAGGAGAGAGTGGGCAGAGACATGTAGCAGACATAGGATACAGACGCTGGACGGAATCTTAGTGGTTGGCCACAACCATGTGGAGATGCACAGGTGAATAGAAATGGGTTAATTTGAGATAGAAGACCTAGCCAATAAGAAACGTGAGCTAATAGGCTAAGCAGTGTTGTGATTGATTACTTCAGGTCTGGATGGTTGGGAAATAAACAAGCATACACACACACACACACACACACACACACACACAGAGAGAGAGAGAGAGAGAGAGAGAGAGAGAGAGAAACATGCATGCACACCATGTGCAGAAAGAGAGAGAATTCAAGCTTTATAAAAGGATGAATGCAGAACTACACTGTATCAATGACAGGCCTGCAAGTCCTGTGGGCAAGTGGAGGTTGGTGATGAGTAGACGAGACTGAGTGGACAAAGAAGACAAAGAAGGACCAATCAGAGCTCTCCAGGATATGACCTGGGCAATGAAGGTCTTGCTTCTCATACTACACAGACAGAGCAGGGTGGCTCTCAGGGAGCACCCCCTCCAAACCTAGCCTCCCCACTGGCCTTCAAGCCTCTGTCTGCACTTCCATTATCCCCATTACCCCTCAAAGAGCCAAGGTTGGTGACAGGAGGGTCCTTATCCACGAACTCTAGGGTCCCACACGGTGAACATCGCAGGTTCCGAGAGTGTCGCAGGGGCTATGACGACGTGGTGGGATCTTACAGAGCACCTTTCCGGTCCCTGTCCACTTGAACAGACATGCTTCTATAATATATATATATATATGGAATAGTGCTAACACTAGGCTGACACGGGACACCACCGTAGCTGACAGCAAACTAGGGTAGTGAGTGAGTTCCCAGCCTGTGCAAACCTCACGCTAACTGGGATGCATGCCCTCTGGTTAGGAAGCCAGCTTACCTTCTGTAAGAAAGGACTCATTTCAGAAGGCTGTAAATTAAGTAGAGGCTGCCACTGACAGAGAAGAGCAGAAAACCTCTTCAGAGGTGCCTCAGAGAAAATGCGCCCCTGGAGAAAGCCCAGGAAGAAATAAGCACCTGTGATGCCAATAAACAGATAAATAATAAGGGTGGCCAACCCTACCGTCGACAACCGTCTCTAGTTCCAGTGCCGTAGGACAAAGACTACAGCTGCTTTCTCTGGATCCAAAGTATGATTAATTCCGTGGGAAGTGGGATTCATCAGTGAAATTGCTGACTCACTCTTTCCCAGTTAGTCTCCTCATTTGCATCTCCCCCTGGACCTATTTATTTCCCAAGTGTCTCCTATGCAGCATTCCCCAAAGTGCACTCATTCTTCAGAAGTGCCTGTCTGGGAAAAGAGCATCGGGCAGGTCCCACACAACCATGAACTCTGGCGCTACCTTGATTCTAGGGGGCCCTTCTCTGTGAATGGCTCTGTCAGCCTTCCCTGTGTGTGTCTGTGTGTGTGTGTGTGTGTGTGTGTGTGTGTGTGTGGTGGTTGTAGAGGCCATCCTGACATGTGAAATGTACTCATATCTGATTTCAGGCAAGGCCTGGAAGGCTCTGCTGCATCCCCAAAGTCAGCCTGCCCACGGTGTCTAGGATGTAATGTTTCTGGAGGAAGCAATCAATGACCTTACCAGAAGAAAACAAAGACAGTGGAGTCTTGCAGATGAGCCGTGTGTGAGGTTCTGACATCATGTGTGGTCACATCACAGGTGTGAGGTGCTGACTGTGTAGAATCATGACCACTACTACAAAGTCCAATGCACATGGCTGGGAGGACGGAGAATCTCCCCACGGCTAGATCCCCGTCCAGGATGAGAAAGCTTTTGTGTTGCTGCTCAGTCAGCAGAGGAAGATGGGGACTTGCATTTGGGAGCACATTATTGGGACAGAGATGTGTTATGGTCATGGCTGGGTAGTGCATACGGATGCATTCAGTCAGAAGGACTGACTTTGGCGTGAAACAGATACGCTTTTCTTTGGCGCTTTAAACCCTAACAGCTGCTTTGCGGCTCTGGGATGCAAGTCTGGCACCATTTCCTGAGGACGTGCGTCCAGAAAACTCTTGCTTTCCGCTGACCGACTTGGTCTTTCAGGGAAAGAACCCTGGGAAGTGCTGCTGTGCTCATCGCCAGGATGGGGACGATTCCAGAACAACCTTTTGAAGCAGATGCAGCACTGGCAACGGTACTTGGACCTAAATAAAGCAATGACTGTTACCCTAGTTCGGCGCTGAGGATCCGAGTGCATGGGAGCAGCCGGCACAGTGCGGATGTGCCAGGGATGAGTCAGGAGCCAGGGGTCACGTTACAGCAAAGAGCCCTCCAGAAATCAGCTGTGGTCACAGATCAAAGCACTGGCTCCCACCACTTGCTGAGAACGGATGTCTGTCCTGCATCAGCCTTTCCGATGTGTCCGAACAGAGACAGGCATTCTTTTTCAAGTAGCAGATCTTCAAACTGAAAGTCTTGGCTTGCACGGGCAAGCTGCTTTTCCTTCTCGCTTCTGAGATTCATTTGGAAAATGAATCTGTGGAGCACTGACTTTTTAAGCCCAGCACTCTACATGATCGATTGATTTAGTGTGCGTGCATGTGTATCACGGAGCATGCGTGGAGGTCAGGGAACAACTTCTGGAGTCCTTCTTCTGCCATGTGAGTTCCTGAAATTGAAACTCCGTCATTAAGCTTGGAGGCGTGCGATTTTACCCAGTGAGTCATACTGTAGCCTCAAGGGGATCTAAGAGTGAACATGACAGATGGAGTTCCTGGTACCCAGCAACTCCTAGTCTCGTGTATGGATGCGTGTGTATGCACCCATGTTAGGAGGTAGATAAGTATTACAGCAATCATAAATACTGACATTGGTGAAATCGCAGGTGCCGTGGGCACTTGCGTTTGTGATTGAGAAATCCTTCTGTCTGTCTGCTTATCACAAACACCTGTAAGCATCTTCCCAAAGCCAACATATGTGCTCCACGCTGGGACTCACGGATGTTAAAGACTCAGGACTGGTCCTCAGCAACTCTCTGTCCAGTAAAGGGCCTCTGTGGCACAGGAAGCAGGAGGCGCAGATACCAGGTGACAGATGGTGGCCCAGCAAAGCACAGAACAAGCCCTTAGGGTGCTTCGATCTAAAAAGAAGTCTGTGGGTGATATGAAGCCCCGCTGCACTTGGGGGAGAACATGTCAAGACAAAATGATTATTACAACTCCGCTGGCCAACCTAGCACCCCCTTTCTTTTCCCCTGTTACCAAACTTCTTGGCACTGGACACGGTCTATGAACGTGTTCTTCTCTTAGCTTCCACATCTTCAACCTCTGTGGCTTTTCCTAACAAATCACCGGCCATTCCTCTTGAATCGGACATTAAATAAATGTTCACTTCTGCCGTTCCTAACCCAGTCCAATCCAATCTACGCCAAACCAACCCAAGGGAACCAAATTCTTCAGCAAGTCCCGTCAGTATAATTCAAAGTTCACCCACTCTTTTCTCTCTAGCTCAATCCCGGCGTACACTGGGAACTCCTCTCACTAGCCAGATATTAGTCCCGTGTCTCTCAAGATGCATGGGATCATGGCAAGAATGATTTCTGAAAAGCATGATTCACATTTTCATCTCTCCCTAGCTCAGACTTTCCAGAGTCTTCCAACCAGTCAGAAAGAAACAAAAACAGCCTCTAGATTCTGGCCTTCAAGACAGTTCTGGTTCTAAATCCCTCACCCCCTTTTTGCTCTTGTACTGTTTTCTGATGGAGGAGGGTCATCTGCCTACGTGTTACTTTCATTGGTTAATAAAGAACCTGCCTTGGCCCTTTAATAGGACAGAAAATTAGGTAGGCGGAGTAGACAGAACAGAATTGTGGAAGAAAGAAAGTAGAGTCAGGCAGATGCCTCAGGCAAATGTCATAGCTCTCCTCTCTGAGACAGACGCAGGCTAAGATCCTTCCCGGTAAGACACCACCTCGTGGTGCTACACAGATTACTAAATATGGGTTAAAGCAAGATATGAGAATTAGCCAATAAGAGGCTAAAACTAATGGACCAGACAGTGTTTAAAAGAATACAGTTTCCATGTAATTATTTTAGGTAAAGCTAGCTGGGTGGCGGGAAGCGGCCCGCCGCAGTTCCATCTAGTTTTCTTTTCTTTTTGGGGGGGTGGGTGGGAGGGCTCTTATGCCTGCTTCTCATGTGGTTTGAGTGTAGTCATGTCATGCAGCATACCGGACCATAAACTCATGAAGTCCAGGCCCTTCTCTGTCTCACTGTACCTTCAGCTCTGGGACAATGCTTGGCACACAGTTGCTGCAACCAAGAAGTTCCAGTTTCAAGAGACAGACCGTGATGACATTATGAGTAGAAGTTGTTTGTTTACTTTTTGTGTGCTAGTATGTATGTGTGTGTTTGTACACATGTGCGTGCATACGTGCATGTGGAGGCCAGAGGCGACCTTGAGCGTCGCTCTTTGAGCACCATCTACCATTCTATTATATTTTATCTGAGACAGGGTCTGTTACTAGCCTGGAGCCCACTAACCAGCAAGACTAACTGACCAGTGACCCCAGGGATGCACCTGTCTCCACCTCCCCACTACTGGGAATACATATGAATGGCACTGTGCCAAGCTTTGACATGGGTACTGGGGGATCAAACCCAGGCTCTATGCTTACCCAGCCAGTACTTTACTGACTGAGCTGTCTTTCCAGACCCAGAAGCTTATCTTGGGAACTGGAAAGGCGGTGGTGATGCAGACCTTTAATCCCAGCACTTGGGATGCAGAAGAAGGAGGATCTCCGTGAGTTCGAGGCCAGCCTGGTCTACAGAGTGAGTTCCAGGACAGTCAGGGCTGTGGCACAGAGAAACCCTGTCTCAAAATAAAAGATGGGACAGAGTTGTCTAAAGTTCCAAAGATTCTATTGCTCTGCACTTGCTGTGAGCATATTTGCCACACTTCTTCATTGATCATGGAATTGTCTATTGTTGGTGGGTTCCCTGGGCATACCGATTTGCCAGCGAGAACCTGCGGGCATAAAGGATGAGGGAACACAGAACACCCATGTCATCTGTCTGCAACCTTTTTCTTCTTTATTTCTGATGTCTAAAATCTGCAGCTGACCTTATACACATCCATGATTACCCATGTACAGTTCCCATCCTCTTCTCACGCATACACACTTGCATGCACACCAACAAGCAGGATTGGCACTGTAGCCTAGAAAGGTGCCAAAGAGAAACAAAGCACCCAGGAGACAGAAATGACTTCTTGGACCACAGGTCAGCTGTGCTGTCGGAGAGAGTCTGAAAGCAAAGCAGCCGGCACAAAGCTCGGGAGGCCAGGCTGGAGTTTGGCTCAGTGGCTTAGCCTGATCTTGCACACACTTCCTCAGCTCTCAAAGCCTCTCTTCCCCAAGAAGGAGATAAGAACACCACTAAAGGTGTGAGGACAGGACTAAGCAAGAAAGGAAAATGCTGAGCACAGAGTGATCACTCAGTACAGGCCTGAGCTTCCTTGCCGCTCCCCATTTTTAAGTACAAGGAAGAGCTGGGGCTTGGGACTACATGAGATGCTGTTCTTCGTCAGTATTAAATCCAACATGAGCAGCAGCGAGTCCATAACACATAAAGTTTGTTTTGCTTGAGATAGCGTCTCCCTATGCAGCCTGATTTGGCTACAACCTCAAAAATCTTCCTGATTCAGCCTCCCAAGAGCATAGATCACTGTTGTTGGGTCTCTGCGTCCAACAACTCCAAGCATTAAAAACTATAGAGCGGGAGAAACCAGTTTTACTCAGTTGTAGATTATTTCCGTAGTGATGTTTGGCTTAGGGTATACTCGTTCGCTAATCAGTCAGCACACCACTTCTTTCCTTGGATCACTCTCTCTGTCTCTCTGTCACTCCTTCCCTCCCTCCCTCCCTCCCTCTCTCCCTCCCTCCACACCTCCCTCCACACTTCCCTCCCTTCCTCCATCTTTCTCTCCTTCCCTCCCTACCTCCCTTCCTCCCTCCATCCTTCCCTCCTTCCTTCCCTCCCTATCTCCCTCTCTCCCTCTCTTCCTCCCTCTCTCCCTCCCTCCCTCCCTCCACACCTCCCCTCTCTCTGTCAGTACACCACGTGGATTTTCTTAAGACACATAGCATGGTTGTACATGACGAGAGACCAGAGAAAGATAGGACAAGGAAACCACAGCAGACATTTTTATGATCGTAAGAACAAAAAGAAAATAAGCAACCTCAAGGGTTGATTTGGGATCTGGATACAATAATCAAATAAGTTTCTTTTTGGTCTTAACAATATGAATCTGCACAGTTTCACACGCTTTTGCCAAATCTATTAATTAATTCTGCCTAGTTGACAAAGAATATATTCAATGAGATCCGCTTCCTTTAGTTATTTTACACTTCTTTGGTGTGAAAAAAAATCTAGTTTCATGAATGACAATTAACAATAAAATAAAAAAATTCATCTCAGAAATCAAATCTAACTCAATTGACATTAGAAATGAAAACAAGAAATCAAGCCCTGTGATGTGACAATCAACAGCATCAGAAAGGAAGCCCTGGCAGGCTAATTAACGGGTGCCTATACCCCTGACACCCTAGGAAGCCCGGGGCCCTGACGTCAGCTGGGGCTGACTTTCTCTGGGGCTCAGAAGCACACGTGGCTTGTCATTTCTTCAACTCGAGGTCACCTAGAGAGAGGCAGAATTAAAGGGAAAAAAATCTCAGGAAGCCATGGAACCTCATTAATTAGGCTCCCCCACGCAGCACGGCAGGGCGGGTGCCTGCCTGTCCCCAGCCGGTGTTGGCATCTGGATGCGTGCAGAAGGAACGGGGTGCCAGCCAGGACACGCCGCGCCTCGCTCCAGGAGCCAGCTCCCACTCATCCGTTCTGCCACCCTCTGCTGTAGCTCACACTTCATTAAATTCTCCCGCATCACATCAACATGCAAAACAGCCATTTGAAGGGCATTCAAAAACATATAATCAGACGGGGAGTAAAACCTCTCTGAGAAACGGCGGGTGAGCGGAGCCTCTCTTGTCATCCAGGTACTCTGGCTCAAACCCATGTTTCTAAGGCACAGTGGCATAGAGGAGTGTTTCTGTCTGATGGGCAGGGCCTGGAGCTGTGTGTTCTCTACTTAGAGACCAAGCACAAGGTGGCTGTAAAAACTGTAGGAAACAGACGTCTGATTGCTTCTCCCTTCTGTTTTAATTTTTATTTCAAAGTAGGCAAGTCTCCAGGTTTCCTAACTTTTCTATGATGCCGTGTTCCCACTGTGCATACACCTGTGGCACAGAAATGATCTTTTCTTTCTTTTCAATGCTTTAAAAATCACTCATTTGGATCCAGTAAGATGGCCCAAAGCTGGAAGAGGAACTCGGGGCCAATCTTCATGACCAGGCCCACATGGTGGAAAGAGAGCCTACTTTCACACATTACCCTCTCAGGTCCACACACACAATGTGACATACACATACCCAGCTGCCCACAAAATAAAGAAACAAAGATGTAAAAAAGAAGATTCAAAAGCATCAATTTTATCGATCACCTACTAATCCACATGCATCATCAGCCATTGGTTTTAGATTTATTATTTTTGCAATGTAAACATCTTTTGTTTTATTGGCATGTAATGATCATATGTGGTACTAATTTTCATAAAGACAATTCCATACAAGTGCCTTGGGAAATTATCTCGAGGAGTGGCTCTATACAGGAAGAAATGCCCACTTTCTACAATGGCTGTTTCTGGGATCAGTGTGCATGTATGTGCCCACACACACACACACACACACACACACACACACACACCCTTTTACAATGGGAAGAAATTTAAACACAGTCAGTACAGATTGTACCGTGACAATTGGGGGCATTATGTTTCCTGGCAGAGGTCCCCAGACGTGGACAATTTTGTCCCCAAGGGTGAACTGCAATCAATGCCTGAAGATGCTACAGTTGTCAAGATTAGGGGCAGGACCACTGCTACTCCTCTCATCTAGTAGGCAGTAGCCAAGGAAACTACACCCAACATCCTAGAGGACACACAGGTCAGCCCCGTACAAGGCCACCCTAACAGCGGTTACTCCACAAACAGAAGACAAGGCCTAGGAAGCAGGTCACGCTCATTCCTTCACTTAGGCAAATCCTAAAACTTCACAAAGGTTTAGCCCAATCCCCAAACCCAACACGACTCTAGCTGTTACTTTTTCAATCACAACATTTGAAATGGGTTAAAAGCACCATTGCTGAAAACAGAAACACAGTGTTCACCGCGGCACAATGCACCCGCAGCCTTCCCCTCCAGTGCATGCCTGTACACACCTCCACAGAGCACACCAGCGGTCTTCTTAATATGGCCACAGTACTCTCTCTGGATAGAGGTCAGGGCCACCACAGCCCTGCCACAAAAAGTGACATCACCCTCTGCAAAGATTACAAGCAAAAATCCTCTGGGCAATAACTTCATCAGAGATCTCTGAGGCTTACCACTTGGTGGTAGCTTATCTATTATTATTGCTGCTATTATTATTATCATTATCATTATTTTTATTGTGGGGGGAGAGTATGAGTGTGTGTGTGTGTGTGTCCGTGTGTCTTTGTGTGTCCATGTGTGACTGTGTGTATCTGTGTGTGTCTCTGTGTGTGTGTCTGTGTGTCTCTGTGTGTGTGTGTGCCTGTGTCTGTTATGTCTCTGTGTGTCTAAGTGTGTCTGTGAAAGCCAGAGATCAACCCCGAGTGTTTTCCTCAGGAGTTGTCCACCTCATTTGGTCTTGTTCACTTTGCTTTGACATGGGGTCTCTCAATTGACCTGGATCTCTTTGAACAGGCTATGCTGGCTGGCCAGTGGGCTCGAGATACCCACTGGTCTCTGCACTGGGATTACAGAAGACATTCGCATCACGGGCTCTTTTATGTGGGCTCCAGGAATGAAACTCAGGTCCTCATGCTTGGATACAAGCACTCTACTGACTGAGTAATCTCCTTAACCGCAGCAGAACAGTTTATTAGAGCAAACTCAGTTCCACCACTGTGCTCTTCAGATGTGAGCCTGCCCCCTCCAGTTATCCAGGAGACTACATAAGAGAAACTACTGACCCATCTGAAAAAGAAGAGAATAAAGTACACAAAGGCTGAGTGAATAAGGGTGAAGCTAAGTTGATACTAGGAAGGCTCCACTCAGCCTGTATGCTGTCCCACCAAGCCACACCCTGGGCTGGACAACCTGACCAGAGATGGCTACTGAGTGGCCAGTCCCAAGGCTCAGTGAACTGTTTCTGTTTCCTTCCTTCTGTACCCCAGCTGCTGTCTGGTCACCTACGCAGCTTTAGACCCCCCTTGGAATCACTGATCCCTGAGGAGCAGACTGAAAGAATTCAACAGGCCTGGGGCCGGGGGACCGTGACGCTAATCCTACTCCCAGCATGGGAGCTTCAGGGGCACGGTCATACCCACTATCTACGTCTATGACACCAGGCAGGGCACAGTGCCAGCAGAAGAGAGATGGTAGCCAGCCCTGAGAAAGGGTATGACCGTCCTCCTGTAAGGTACAGTGTCTCTTGTCAGGGGACCCAGAGATAGACTAGAGCTTCCTAGCATTTCCAGGGAACTGACTCCGGGGGCCTAATGAGAATAAAAACCAATATTTGTGCAGTGCAATCCTCGAGGCTCCCAGCAGATGTAATCACAGTCAGGCAGACTACTTCTGTCTCCAAGGGCAGGAAGCTACAGTGAATCACAGCCCGGGCCACGGGCTGACCTCGGAGTGGCATCCCCTGAGATGGCGGGGAGCAAAGGCAGGAAACAATTGGCTAAAGCGGTTTTCCCATTCCTCATAAGAAACTTTCAACTTCATAAAAAAGGGCCACATTTTATTGACAATAAAAGCTAACCTTTATTTCCTTACTCCATGCCAGCAAAGTATACAACCTTCTTCCTTTCCTCACGGCAATTCTGCAGGGCAGGAACTGGCGGTCTCACCTCTGATGTAAGGAGAATCAGGCTCAGAAAGAAAGGCAGTGTAATTAGCCCAAGGCTGTACAGACAAGTGTACCAGGATTTTAACGTCCACAACTCAAGGAGTTTTCCTTAATGACATTCTGTTTTTTCATACAGCCGCTGTGACACTGTGCTGTCAAAGGGAGTACATATTTGGTCTTTGTCCCAAGTTTCTGCTCGGACGTGTTACTTCCTTGGTGACAGGTGACAAACAGGGTGTGGGGGTCATCTGCTGTGTTTGGTTCTAGCCTTCAGTTTTATGGTGTAGAACATCTGGAATCTCTGGGATTTCCAGAATAAGCATCCCTGTGTTTGCTGATGAGGTGACTAAGACTCTAGACGGCTCCAGGATAAAGGCTGATGCTCAGAAGGACCAGACACAGTAGAAGAGGGGAATCTTCAGTCCCATTCACCCAGTGCCAGAGATCGTACTGAACACCAAAGCCCAACACTTTGAGTCAGCGTGCAATGGCACGTCTACAAACCCGAGTGACAGAGCTGAGCGAGTCTGGGAGGGCCAGTGTAGCCACATGCCAGGGGTATATCTCAACTCCGCAACAGCAAAAGTACCTTGCTCAGGACCTCTAACGTCACCCTACGATTTTCTGTGTTAGTCTCATGCTTTATCACCATCTTCATGACAGCATTAATAGTGAAAATAACAAGTTCAAGGCCAGCTTAGTCTACAAAGCTAGTTCCAGGACAGCCAGGGCTACACAGAGGAATCCTGACTTGGAAGGGAGAGAGAGAGTTATAATAACAGAGTAAACACAAGCAAACCGTTTCCCTGAACTCTTAGCGTCCTTACAGCAAAGTGGGATCCGCAAGCCAAACCAAAGTATAAGTAACCTTGTGTCCGTTATCTGCGATGTGGACATGCCTGTGGGCTGGACCTTTTCCTTGTGGGTCTGCACTCACCCTGGGTGGAGATGGTCAGAATCAGCTTAAGTCGGGCTTGATGTGGAAAGCACAGGATCAGGTGCGGGAAGTACCGAGTAAGAAATCGTTCTCCTCTACCAGTTTTAGACAAGTAGCTGCAGCCACTGCCACGCGTGCCCACGCAAAAACATGTACGCACACACGCACAGGGAAATCCACGCAGGGAGCACAGACACACTTTTTGTCTTTCAAGTTAGATTAAACCAAGATCGTGAATGAAGGCAGGCACCCAAGAAGGCCTTATTGTGAGGGAGAATGCAGACGCACAAAGGAACATTCCTAGCAGTGACAGCAAAAACAAACCCCAGACAACCACGTGGCAGGAGGTGTCATGCGAACAAAGGCTTATGGGTATTAGGAAGGAGGATTTCCCCCACGAATCCAGCCATGGGGGGCAGAGGGGTCCAGAAAGAGGGGGAGGAGGAGGAAGTAAACTCTAAGTGACACAGTCACGTGTCATGTTGTCCCAACAGCTCCGCAAAGAGAATACATTTTACAGATGAACCAGCGGAGGTAGAGAAAGATGAAGTGCCTGCCCCAGGTCACGCAGACAGTAAGGGACGCACAGGACCATCCTGCCTGTCCCCAAAGCCTGTCATTTCCAACACATGAGCACATCTCAAATGACATGAGAGAGCTCTGGTTGGCAGTGGACCTGGAGGAATCAGAGAAGGCCTAGCGGGCGGGAAGTACATCTAGTCAGAGGCTGCACAGGGCTTCACACACACAGGCCGTGAGGACACTGGCTGTGCGGGCTCGCCCCTTGCTCTGAGAACACACCTGCACTCCAAACCAGGCCCTCTTCTGCCTTGCTATGAGACCTTGGACACGGCACCCAACCTCTTAAGTGCCAGCTTCCCCAACTCCACGGGGCTGCAGAAAGGGTTGTGTTTTCAAAGATATGCAAACCACCTGGCCTGCAGCCCAGCACTTAGCACAATAGCACTCTTATGAACTTACTGAAAACAGCCAGGCTCACCACCCAAGGTAAAGCCGGAAGACGGCCCAGAAGAAGCTGTGCTGGGTTGGTTCTGGAGATCAAACTCGGTTGGTCTCAGGCAAGCGAGGGAAGAGCACTCACAGCAGACTTAAAACTCCAGACCATGAACAGTTACATCTGAATGCTTCTCCCTCATCCCTGTACGTCCTGAAATCCGAACACCTGATACAAGATGGTGCTGGAAGGTAGGGCCTTTGAGAGGCGATTACATCACAAGAGGGGAGACCTCAAGGATGGGTGGGATTCCTTCCCTTGTACATGAGGCTCCAGGGAGCTTTTGCCCTTTTTCTGCCACAGGAGAAGACAGTAAGACGCTGGCTGGCAGCACTCTAGAAGACAGCTCTTACCAATATCTAATGCTGGCTGGCATCCTGACCTCAGACTGCAACCTCCAGGATTGGGAGGAATCAATCTCTCTTGTTTATAAGCAACCCAGACTGGTGTGGCAGCCTAAACCAACATGGACCATCAGGAAAGTCTGGGAGACATTCTGAGGAGAGCTTTCCAAGAACTGCTCCCCTAAAGACTTGCCACAGTTCCGAGCTGCCCCACGAATTCCCTCTGATCTCCGAGAAATACTCGTTTTGTATTATCGGAACACGCAACTGGAGGATGATTGACACTTCTTTGCCTCTATTTGCTAAGTTACGGTTCTGTCTCTATGGCTGTCTGTCAACTGATTCAGCAAAAAGCCCAGTGAAGCCTGGGCTTCAAGCGATGCGGTCAGTAACCCCAAAGCTCCAACCTAATTTTCTGCCTCTGCTCAGAACAGGTGGCCACGATGTCATTGGCTTCCTTCCTAGGTTGAGTCCCAGATCCAGCATGGAAAAGCCTGAGGGTTCAGAGCCTTGTGTATCAGCTACACCAAGCCTCCTCTGCAAGCATTCCCTTTCCCTGAGGAAGTGTCCGCATAGCGGTGGCAACCTCATCCCTTTCTGGATCCTTCCATCAGAGACAGCTGGCAAGCTAAATTCTCAGTGATGGTTTCAGGCTTACAATTTCGCATCAGCCTTCCCTTGTGTTCACGGCAGCATCCAAGCGCCCAGGGCAGCAGCATGCCCTATGGATACCAGGAGATGAACACTCGGAAGACGCCGGAGTCCTCACGCTCATCAAACACACAGCACGGCACCCCACAGTTCTTCACTGAATGACAGATTGAGTGGGACTGACTTCCTTACCACAGACACACTCTAAGTGGTTTACCAGTAGCCTCAGTTAGGAGTATTGCTGCTAGGTCCCCGGCGGCTTCCCTTCTGAAAGGTGTGACCCTTATTTCTCTTCCAGCCAGAAGAGGGTCATTTGCTACAGAACAATGAGCAAGGTCAGCTCGTGCTGAATGCACACTCGCTCGACTTATGCTCACCCTGCCAGAAATGAACACGCCAATATCGACGCACACTCATAAGTCACCTCCTCATGGAAGAGACAAAGACATACAGCGCTGGACCCTACCTCTCATCAGAGCCCTTTGTATAGTATTTTAAAGAACCCCTTCTCTTTCCAACCAAAGCTTTGGACTAACTGAAGGCAGTGCCCCCCAAAGCATGGATTCTCTGCCTACTCATTATAAGCACAAACCACACCTACAGTTGGCACACAGCTTTTATCTATATGTAGATAGCATAGACACAAATTATCAATGCTCGGCTATTCTACTGCCCCAAACACATTTACTTCTTTTGTTTCAGGACTACTTATCACAGCATGGGAACACTAAAAGGGGCAAGGGAAGACAGAGTACACTGGGAGAAAGGGGAAACGGTGTAATTTACCAAAGCACACTCAACATTATAATTGCTTCTTTTGTTCAACCATAATATTGAATATGCTTTGGAAATTGCAGAGGGGGCATTCAGAGCCTGTTCATCAAAGGGGTCATGGTTAAATAAGACTCGAATATACTGTCCTGGACTCACACAGCACAGGACAACTGTGGGAATCATGTGATCTAACTCCTGGAACGGTCACCCAGAGAGAGTAAATGGCTTCTTGTCTAAGGTCAGAGAGGTGTTTAGGAGCAGCCACATGGCTTTTATCTGTCCTTGTATTGGGTGGAGCACACAGTTTGCCCCTGATGGAGTCAAGGAATTTCTCACGGCCTCACAGCCAGGACGCTAAGATACTCGGGGGAAATGAGCTCTTAGGCACAAATTAAAAACATAATAAGAGGGATTCTTGAAAGGACAATGAGGATGGGAGGTTTTATCAACATCCCCTGGGAGCAGCATCCAATGTCACACACGCTGGCCACCTGTGGCTCCAGCCCTCCCCTGTGTGTGTGCAAATCTGGAGAGTCTCTCCCATAAGCCTCTTTTGTGTGTGGGGGGGGGAAACGGCAGGTTGCCAGGGAACTGCTTCCTCCAGCCTCCAGCCTTCCTTTCTCTTAGCTACCTGCAGAGGCTACTACCAAGGTTCACAAGGGTTTAGGATTGGTCCCAGCTCCTGAGGCTCGCTGCAGGCCTTCTCCTGCCTGCTCTGAAGGCAGGAGCATGGAGCAAGAGAACTTAGCTCCTACCCGGGCCTCTGTGTGCAGAGGCAGCAGTCCCAGGCCAGGGTACCCACAGCCCGGGGTCAGCGGCGGCCCATGCATCCACCGGGCGCAGGAGTCCACTTACCGCAGTGAGACTGGAAGACCTGCGGCTTGATGACCTGATTGCAGGCGCTGCAGACGACCAGGTAGAAGTCATCGTGTGCCGGATAGTGGCCGAACAAGTGCATATCTGCGGGGAAAATGAAGAAGAAGAATGCAATTGAAGTCTCGGAAGTTACACGGCCTCCTCTTGGAATTTCCTCCTAGGACAGATTTTTGCAAGACACACACAGGAACCAATCCTTTACGACAGGGAGCGCAGCTTGTCACCACACGGCTATCCAAGTTCCGGAGAAACAAAGGCCTCCAGGAGCCCGTCCTGAGCCCACTTCTGAAGCTACTGTGACACTTACCAATCTGGGCAGCAGTGTTAGGATTCATGACCGAGACAAAGCCACAACTCAGCCTTTATTGTGGGGCTGAGGGTTTTCCCTATTCTGTTTCTACAGCAGTTCCTCCCGGCGAGCAGAGAGCGAGCGGAGAACAGGGCTGGGGTGGAAAGAGGGGTCGTCTTAGCCCCAACTGAGGGAAACGTCCAGGGGAAAGGGATCTTCTGGATGAGCAGCCTGCTCAGCACCATCATTTAAGTTCAAGTTCATTACTGCTCAACAATAATAATAACCGAGTGCCTGAATACGCCGGGTACTGTGTTAGGGGCCAGGAAAACAGGAACGAGGACGAGGTTGCTGCTCTCCTGCAGCTTACGGTGTCAGAAAGAGGGGCACGATACGGAGAGCCACACTGGGCGTCACGGGTAACGGCGGTGACAGTGGTTGCAAGAATAACCTGTATGGAGTCTTAAGAAAGCAGGAACCATAAAGCCTGGCTTGGTCTGAAGAGGAGGGGGTGAGCTGAGGCCTTAGCAAGAGGGGCTCGAGAAACCCCTCTAGCTGGGGGAGGGTGGCTCAGAGTTTAAGCCCAGAAAGGAGGCTCTGTACGTGGGAGGTGGTTCTCGTTCTCTTGGTCCGAGTGAAGCTGGCAAGGACCTTGAAGTACAGCCGGGCACACCAAGGTGAGGATTTTGATCCTGATATTAAGAACAAACTGCTGAGTGTTTTGAAGCAGACATGGAAAGTAATCACACAGCTACTGTGAAAGAAAACAAACAAACAAACAAAAGAACCAAACCCAAATCAATGACGGAACAGTCACCTGAGACACAAATACCTTTGTCCACACACAACTTGTACATGAGTGATCATATCAGTGTTCTTCATAACAGGCAGTGAGTAGAAGCTCAAATGTCCATCAGGTGATGAATGAATAAACAGAATACTGTCCATCTACACACAGGAAGGAGATATGCTACATGCTACAACATGGACAAACCCTGAGATCACCAGTGGAAAAGGAAGCACACCATGCTGTCTGTTCCTGTTTATGTGAAATGTCCAGACCAGGCAAATCCACACAGACAAATCATTAAGTGATTGCCTTGGGACTGGGAGAGGTGACAGTCACAGGGCGGAAGCCTTATGGAGGACAACGGAAATTTAGTAACATTTGCAAGACGCTGAAAACATGGGCTTTCACGCCTTAAATGGGAGATTTGTACGGTGTTCAAACTACGTCTCAGTAAAGCTGTCAAACAAAGAAAGGCTAGTTCTGAGGAAACCTGTAGTCACATCTCACATACCAGTGAGGAGGAGGATTGCACCTGCCTCTTCACTGACTGGCTCCAGGTGAGTCACGTGGGCTCCGACAATATATGTACAAAGGTGCCTTTGCTAATCACCCCTCACACTGTTGACAGGGATTTCTGTCCTGCCTGATCCTGCAGCCATAGTCCCAAATAAACACACAGAGGTCTACATTAATCAAAGCTGGGTGACTTACTAGCTCAGGCTTCTTATTAACTCTTATGACCTATATTAGCTCATAATTCTTATCTGTGTTAGCCACGTGGCTTAGTACCTTTTTCGGCGAAGCAGTCACATCTTGCTTGCTCCGTGTCTGGCTTCCTCTGTGTCTGGGTGACGACTGCAGACTGAATCTTTTTCTCTTCCCAGAATTCTTGTTGCCCCACCTCTACTTCTTGCCTTGTCACCCTCCCTCCCCACCCCCCGCCTATACTTCCTGCCTGGCTATTGGCCAATCAGTGTTTATTTAAAATGCAAGTGACAGCACTTGGTGGGGGGCAGAGGCAGGCAGATTTCTGTGAGTTCAAGGACAGCCTGGTCTACAGAGTGAATTACAGGGCAGTCAAAGATACACAGAAACCCTGTCTCAAAAAGCCAAAAATTAAAAATAAAAATAAAAGAAATAGAGGTTAAAGTCACATAAAGATGAAAATACACAGAGTCTGGACACTGTAAGTTATTGTGTTGTCTTTAAGTTGTTTGACACTGGGAAGCAGCAAAATCTGCTAAAAGACATTTGATTATAAATGCTGCTGGATTAATCCAATATACATATACACATATACATATATATGTATACATATATATGTATATATATACATATATAATGCTTTGACTTTAAAATTTAAGTCAAAAGATATGTTACTTTGGAGAAGAAGTTTTGCTTTTCTTTCCACAGGAAATAACGGGCTGTGGATTCATCCTGTGTTAAGAAAAAATCAGGTTTGACCAAGGAAGACCCCCCCTAAGAAATCTCTGGTAGGAGCAGATGGCCCAGATGTCTGAGTTCTACATCCAGAACAGTTCAAGGATTGCTGGCTGAGATGATCAAGCCTCACATGATACTCTAGTCAGGGCTTGATCATAATTCTAAATTTTCTTTAGGTCCCCATAAGATTATCAGTGCCCCCAACCAGCAGGAAGTAGCCTGGAAAACTACACCCACATTTCCAAAATAGATTATGGATATTTATCTTTGTATAGAATGTTGGTTACAAGTTGTTATTGACAATGGTCAGGAAAAAAGCTAAACAAAGGAGATTTGATTCAGAGTTCTTGTTTTAAAAAGGGGGGAGTGCTGTAGGACAATGGTCTGTACCCTGTCATTTGTATTTTAAATAAGCGCTGCTTGGCCAGTAGCCAGGGAGGAAGTATAGGCAGAGGGACCAGGCAGGAAGTAGAGGCGGGAAGAGGGAAGTTTCAATCTGCAGTTGTGACCCAGATGCAGAGAACACAAGATATGACTGCCTCACCGAAAAAGGTACCAAGCCACGTGGCTAACTCAGACAAGAATTGTGGGCTAATGTAAGTTATAAGAGTTAGTAAGAAGCCTGAACTAATGGGCCAATCAGTTAGTTTATAATTAATGTAGACCTCTGTGTGATTTCTTTGGAACTTAATGACCACAGGCAGAACAGAAACCTCAGTCAACATCACCCTCCAGCCTGTTTACCAGATTCAGTGTGTGTGAGTATAAAAAAAATATATGCTATATATATTTATATATATGCTTTTTAAAGACATATTTGAGAAATACAGAAAAGGCAAAAGAAACTGTATGTGTACGTGCATGTGTGTGTATGTGTGTATATGTGTGTATGTATATGTGAGTGTATGTGTGTATGTGTATGCGTTTGGTGTGTCATTTGCACATATCCCTGCATGCATAAGGAGGCTGGGGGTCAACCTAACCTCAGGGTCATTTCTCAGGTCCCATCTACCATTTTCCCCCCTTTTTTGAGGCAGAATCTCTCACTGGCCTGGAGCTTGTCATGTAGGTCAGGCTGGCTTCGCAGCGAGGCCTAGGATCTGCCTGCCTCTGCCTTCCCAGTGTTGGATCACACACACGCCACATTGCCTGGCTTTTATGTGGGATCTGGAGACGGAACTTCGATTCTAATGCCTACATGGCAAGCACTCTACTTGCTTAGCAATCTTGCCAAAACTGCAAAAAAAAAAATTGTAAGAATTACTGGTGATTAATAACAGTTTGCATCTCTTTCAGTCAGGTGCACGCTTATAAAGGTTAGGCCTTGTTTGCTGAATGAGAACGGGGTTGTGTGGCCTTCCAAGCCTCTGCAGTAGACTAAGTTATGAAGGAATAAAATGATTTCATTAATCAAACACACACACATACACACACACACAACCCAAAGCCTATCTAGACTACACATTTAAAAAAAATGTCTCAAATGCATCCTGAGCAAGCAGCTATGCCATGTGCTGGAATACTGGGACCAGACCATGCAAGGTAGGAGGTGTGTGTCTCTGAAATTCTGCTGCCATGCATTGTGATCATCACTGGATGCTCCATTCTTCAATATCCTCAGAGGTCTGTAGAGCTCACAGCCATAGACACACACGTACAGACCTGCTACACACACACACACACATCACGCACACGCACACATACAGACCTGCACCACACACACACATACAGACCTGCTCCACACACACACACACACACACCCCGGCAGCGTCAAGGCTGGAGGTAATGAGTTGGCTGGTTCCAGGCTACGGTCTCCTAAATATGTATTCCCCTCAGGCTCTTCATCAACGGTGAACTTTCTTGCAGTCTCTCTGAAACTCTGTCAGCTTTGCAGTACTCTGCTCAGAGCACATTTCCCATGAGGAGGAAGAGGACCCACATGCCTGCTCACTTATGCCTCAGCAAGCCCACCTTAGGGCTCCTCGCAGGCTGCCCAGAGTCTGGGATGCAAGACACCTGGATGATGCAAAAGACGGTACTTGGATTCCGGAAGAGCAACACACACACACACACACACACACACACACACACACACACACACACACCACTTCACTTAGCTGGTGTTTGATTAGAGTAATAGGGGTCAAGGATGAGAGAGAGAAGACAGAAGGTAGGAAGGAAACTAAGGTGCTGGGCATGATGTTAGCTATTCAGTATTCTCTCTCTTAATTTATCCCTGAAGCAAAACATTGAGTGCAATTTAAAAGAACAGTGGTATGCTGCTGCTTGTGCCCATGTCTAAGAGCATGCGTGTCTTCCCAGCTCCATGTTCAGGGTTGCGACTGAGGTAGTTTGAAATCAGCCCCAAGGTAATATCTACAGCACAGACACAGGCAAACAGTATGACTCAGACTTGTGCTTTTGGAAGAGCGGTGGTTAAACATTTACCAGCTCAGTCCTGAACCTGGATGGGCAGAAGTGAAACATCAACTTCTCCATGCACCACGCCTAAGGGTAACCACCAGGTACATGCTAATACATACCCTCCTGGCATCTGTGATGAGCAAACACTATCTGAGCTACTCTTCATCATTAACCTGTGAAGCCAATGCTTCTCTTTCCAAGCCAGGGAATAAAGGTAAAGGCAGTTTGCCAGAGCTCCCAAGGCAGGGTGAGATCACAGGCCACTGACTCCAAAGCCTTAGCGAAATGCAGCCTCTTTAATAATGGAGCAGGGACCCATTTTCAGACGAAGAAGTCAACTTGGAAGGCTGTGTGGTTCAAATACGGCTTTTCCCAAGATTGACGTGAACTTCCACCGCTTCTGTGGCCGTGTTGGGAGTGAGTGGGACAGTTAACAGGTCAGGGTGAGACTGTGTTTCTCCTGGTTCCGGAGTCCGACTAGCAAAAGCAGGCTCTGAGCGCGTCAGTCCGTCCTTCACGCTTTCCCTCCCCCATGCCAATTTCTACCCTTCCACATCCCACCACCTTATGAGGCCCTCTTCAGATGCAGTTGCCCAGCCCAGCACTTCCAGTCTTTAGAACTGGAATAAAGCAGAATAAACTTTCCTTTATAAAATGTACAGTTTCCAATCTTCTACTGTAGAAAAAAAATGGCCTAAATCAGAAGGATATTTGGAATAAGCAACAGTCTCCCAAGACGAGTAGGTGAGTAGTGCACACACAGTGGCTATTCTGGATGTGAGGTTGATGCACATCCTGGACAGCACGTTTATCTCACTTCTCAGACTGGAGAGCAAATAAAAATTTATAAACTATTTAGTGCTGAAATTTTCCAGTTAATGTTTTGGGTGCTGACCACAGGTAATTGAAACCATGGGAGGAATAATACTGGATAAGAAGAAACTAGTTTGTTTATAATGCAGATATCACTCCATACTCTCCACCTTTCCTGGGATAGCTGGCTGTAAATACATACATACATACATTACATATCATACGTACATACATACATACATATATATACATACACACACACTAGAAGACCCTCCTAGCGTCACACTTCACCCTTCCCTGACACAGTTCCCCAGATATGACATGGAGAGAGCACTGTATTCATCACACCACATGGACAAACTTTTGTGAGCTAATATCATATGTTTACGGCATCGATTATTACCCTAAGAACTTCTACACAGCAGGGTCAAGCTGGCATGTTCATCCCCTCCTCCCTAGCCCTGAAGGCTCTCACCTGAACCTCCTTCATCCCCAACGGCAGAAGGAGGGGCATGGGTCACTCAACAGATGCCAAGTTTGAGACAATAAAATTATATCTATGAAAGTGAAGCAATGGTTCTGACTTCCCTGAGCAGCTGATAAACCGCTTCTAAAGTCAACACTAAAAGAGAAGTCAGAAGAATAGGGGTACTGTTCTGTTCGAGATAAACGGCTTTCTAAGGAGCATGATTTCATTAAGTTGTGTGTGTGAGCCAGTTTACAGCCAACACGCTCTTGTTGAGATGGTTGCAGTCAGGGGAAGGGCAGGTGGCGTCGTCTCCAGCTCACTCTCTGTATAGCACCTGTTGCCGAGATGGGAAGACAGCTGGCTTTGAGGATGTGAGATCAGACTAGATGCTGTGCACTTTTTAATTTGCCCTTGGACATCTTCCAAAGCTCAGGACTTTGGCATCAAGAGAAACAACTGCAGAAGACCTCAAAGATGAAGAAACTCAGCAAGGATGGAAGACGGGCAGGATCCTTCTGCAGTGGGAATCCCGTGCACAGGGGAAATCAGAATGCATAGAGAAGCTGCCCAGAGCAGAATGATTTGGAAGCAGCTGAACAGCTTATTGGCAATCAGTGTTACCTGTGCTCAGAAGAGAAAAAAAACCACAGTGGGAAAAAACAAGACAAAACAGGCAACCTTGAAGTTTAGCTTCATGGATGAAATAATAAGGCCTTAGGAAATGGCCTTCACATGCCCCAGAAGTCTTTCCAGGGTTTTGAAAGCACTCTGGGCACAACAGGAATCATAAAACATTGAGGCAGCACATGCTACACACACACACACACACACACACACACACACACACACAGACACAGAGAGAGAGAGAGAGAGATGCACACACACATATACTATAGATACTGAAAATAATCTTACAAAATTTAAACATATTTCCCTTTTAAAAATTACTCTAAAAATATTGCTTTTGGAAAACATGTTACTTTCAACACACTGAGCTTCTTTCCTGAAGGTGAGCGTGAGAGTCTGGCCTGAAATGTTCACTTCTCATTCTGGGCAGCAACTGCCCAGGCAATGGTCAAAGCGGTCAGTGCCGCAGGGGTTCCTCGGGAAGCTCTCAGGAAGACAAGCTGGTGGCTGACGGTGGTTTGGATTCGTGGGCTTCCACTGGCATGAACTTGAGCCAAATGTTTTGGAGGAGCCGCCACTGTGGTTCAAGGACTCCAAGCCAGACTGGAATGAGGACGCTGACCGGCTGGTCCCAGGAGCCTTCTACTGATCGGCATGTGCTTGTTATGTGGCTTTTATTAATGTCTTGCTTTGGTTAGCAGCACTTTCTATAAACACTGATGGTGACACATCGAAGCTTAGAGGCGGGGGACACAAACATGGCTCCACTTCACTCTGGCACAGTGGCCTGGCTGCCTAACTCCCACATCTCTCTGCCTCCAAGCAGCAAAACTATCTGGAGTCTTCAGACGACCACGGACCTGGCACTCTTTCTCCAGCAGTGCCCAGCTCCCCCCTGGGCAAAGCTCGTGCCTGTCAGCTTCTCAGAATTCTGAAGACCAAAGCCTATGTGATTCAAAACGAGTAAGATCTGAAACAGAGGGCGGGAACCCAGCCAGAGAGGAAGCAATAGAGGCTACGGAGGCCATGAACAGTCTTCATGGGCACGCATGCCAGCAACGGGGCCCGGGTCTGCTCTCCTCCAAGCACAGGGTGGCACGCCTTTCCTGCCTGGCAGGTGTTAGAAAACATAGGACCTTTCTGGGTTCCCATTCCCAGATCAACACAACCACAGGAAATCTTTTTAGAGGCAGTCACTCAAGATGCATGGAGGCCAAGGGGCTGCACTAAACCCCCAGAGTCTTCCTTGGGCTTTGAAAACATAGTGCCCAACTGCTGCACCCTGAAGCTGGCACCCCAAGTTCAAGTCCCGGCCCTACCATTTGGCACGATAATGTTCTCAATGCTGTGTTTTGGCCTCTGGAATAGAATGTCCTATTTATGAATAAGCTGGCACTCAATGGCGATTTCTCCAGTCCTCTTATCTCTTAGAACTCACCTGAACCCTCCCCAGGGAAATGTCTCCCCTTCCCTCAGGCATACCCTCACTCAGCGGTGAGAACAGGACTCCTGGCTTAAGCCTCTGACTCAACCACGGTGATGTCTTCTGGAGGACAGGCTCTGATGCATCGCCCTTGGTATCTTCAATGGCCAAACAGCCTGGCACCCAGTAGCTGCTTAATCAATGCTAATGCATCGATCAGGCTGGAGTTCCCAAGAAGATGATTTATTCCCCACCCTCCTCTAGCTTCTTTCTCAAAGGAGACACAGCAAATAATATAAATGGCCCTAGTAGACATGTTGTTATCTACATTACAAGGTCAATAGTTTTATCAATTTGTTTATTTTTTTAATTTGTTTTTGGAAGACAAGTACTTTGTGAATCTAAGGAAGTTCGAAGTGGGCCACATAAGTGAAGAAGTGGTTGATGCTCATCTCACCATGCAAAGTGTGAAATGGCTGGACCCTTCTAGAACTCAGTTGCTAATGCTTCCTGCTCTTAGCCTCAGAAGGGCCCCCCTCAGAGTTGGCACTAGGGGTAGGCTTAGATGCTCCACTTTTTATTGTCTAATTGAAGACCACGTATGATCCAATGCATGAACTATCTAGACTCTCCTCACCCTTCCTGCATTAGCTCCAACCTGTGTGCTCCCAGGCAAGCCCATTCAGAATTGGCTCAGGGCACACTGTGTTAGCTTGAGCCCAGCCTGGCAGAGAATATGACTGGCCAGCTGGGCAGCAATGACCTTGGCAGCTAGGAGATTAATTATGTAAAGGGCTCCCCCTTGCCTATGCCTCACAAATCTGACACTAAAAATGTTCTTCCGGATGCAGAATCAGTCCTAGTCCTTGCAAGCAGTTCCAGGGACAGCAGGCTCTCTCTGTCCACACATACCCACATTTATTCAGCATCCTAGCCAGGCCTGCTGGTAGCTCCTGGCTTGATATGCTCTGTTCTATTCTTCAGGACACAGGAGGCCACTGTGGCAGGTTTCTGAGGTGTCCTGGCCAAGGCCTCTCTTACGGCAAGGACTGCTTGAGTTTAGAGGTCAGCTGTGTAGACAGGACAGTCCCATTCCCCTCCTTATCAAGTTGGTCCCACAGTCTACGATCTGTGTGAAGGCCAAGAATATAGGGTACAGCATGTTCAGCCCAGGACCCATCAAAGAAAGTTGCATAGTTCGCTGTGACTCAGTCAGGGGAGAAAGAAACATCAGTTTGCGGGTTGAGCTCCTAGTCCCTTTTGTCTGGCTCTCTTGTTGAGGGCACTTGAAGAACTGAACAGGGAGCCTATGAAGACTTTCAAGAACGATCGTCATACCCTGTCCCCTTTCTTCTTCCTGCTTTGGATGTTCATGCTTATTATTTTCTGTTTGTTTGGTTTTTGGTTTTTTGAGGCAGGGTTTCTCTGTGTCACCCTGGCTGTCCTGGAACTTGTTCTGTAGACCAGGCTGGCCTTGGACTCACTGAGATCCACCTGCCTCTGCCTCCTGAGTGTTGGGATCAAAGGTGCAAGCCACCACCGCCCGGCACTTATGTTTTCTATAAGAACTACATTTGTGATACATATTTTCACAATGCTTTAAGTCTTTCCTGGAATATATTTTTCTACACTCTTATTCTGAAGGTCTTAAATGTGTATGTCTGTCTGTCTGTGTGCAGTACATATCATGTCCGGGTGTGTGTTTTGTGTCTGCCTGCCTGTGTGTACTGTGTGTCGTGTGTGTGTGTGTGTGTGTGTGTGTTCCTTACTCCAATCCCTAACATTCAGAGAACTTTAAGAGCTTGTTTGTAGAAGGTGAGTTTCTAGCAAATTCTAGGGTGATTTCTACCACCTCCCTCTGGAGTGCTTCGTGAGTTCAGGCTGCGTCTTCCAGCACAGTCTATGGTTCCTTTCCTGTTCCTATCCCCAGCACCCTCTGAAGAGACCTCTGTGAGGTGTGGGGAGAACATTTCAAGGAACAGGACAGTGGGCTTGGGAACCAGAAAGCAATGACTCCCATGTTTTTCCTTCAAAGCAGGTCATGATCCAATGTGGTTTGAACGTATCTCCCCAAAGTCCATGGGCTGGAAACTCAATCCCCAGCACAACACTGTGGATTTCTTAGAACTGTGGGTTACTAGGGCAAAGGACAAACACTGTTACCACAGCGGTGGGATAGTTACTGTAGAGGGAGTTCCTAACAAAGGGACAGATCCCGCCTCCTCCCTCCCTTCCCTGCCCACTGCAGTGCTGCATCCAGCAGGGCTTGTTGTCTTCAGGGCTCCATCCTCCACCATTAACAGCCCAGCAGGAAGGTCCTCGAGATCTAGGGTCCCTTGACCGTGGCCTTCCAGGCCTCTAAAACTGTAAGAAATAAATTACTCTATAAATCGCCAGTCTGTGATAATTCCATTATAACAAGAGAAAAAAAAACATACTAAGACATGTCCAAAGGGGATTCTCAGGCTGAATGAGAATGCACTGCTCGGTTCGAGCACCTGAAGTGGTTCATGGGGAAATCGATGCTGCATCTGCTTTCACATCTCATAAAGGACACTTCACTCTCTCCTGACTGCACTGGAGGGTGGACTAACAGGCCCTCTCAGTTCCTTTTCGGCTCTTTAGTCGGGCTAGATGGTCCAGAGAAAGAGTGCCAAGAAAAGGTGCACGAGGAAGGGGAGAGGGACATGCCCACCGCAGCACAGTAAATCTCTAGGAAGAGCAAATGAACATAAAACCAGAGTGCCTCACTCTGAGGAACTCCGCGGCTCTCTATCTGCTCACCCCATCGTCTATGTGTGCTGCAGGAAGCATTAGAGGATTTAAGGACAGTGAATCCGAGATGGATTTTACTTTGTTGTCCATGTATGTTACTGCTACACTTGGGGGGAAGGCAGGGCAATGGTAAGATCGTTCTAAAATCAATCACTCAGTTAAAATTGAAAAACTAAACTAAAAGAAATTTAACGAATAGCAAGCGGACCCAGCTGGCCTCCAGTCTAGCTCCAGAGAGCCTGGCTGGACAGTTACATGCTCTCACTTCTCCAGCATTTCATAGTTCTGTGCATGCATTCAGAGTCGCAACAAAATCCAGACTTCTCCTGATATGCAAATGGTCTTTTTGATTTAAAAAAAAAATGGTTGCATGAGGCCCACAATCTTGCTTCATGCCCTTCAGCTGAGATTCTTATTCTAGGTGTATACAAGACAAAAAGGTCAGGGCAGGCGTCACGGATGTGTGGTCAGCTGCCTGTGAGCATCAAACCCACACCCTTTTGAGGATTTCCACAGTCCTGCTAAGACAGTCTGCAGCCATTACTGATAAATGCACCCAGCAGCCAGCAGAGGAGCTAGGAAGTATCCACCCACCACACATACACAACTCTGGTTCCCCACAGCAACTAAAAAGACTTCCTGAATGACAGGTTGCAGGAGGATGCTGAAAGCAGAGGCCATGAAGAGGCCTGTAGGTAGCTCATGGACACAGGGAAGCTGGCATCACGTGGGGAGCCCTTCTCCAGTGGCACCGTATGATGCAGGCTTCGCTGTTAAGTTATTGCTAATAAAGTCATCAGAACATGGGATGGAGTCTAGCAACTCACATAAACAAGAGAATGTGAACCAGAAAAACCTCTCCATTGTTTCAGATACGCCGTCCCTTGCCCGGCATTGGAAGGCCACCTCGGGGGTCTGTCTACGGATGGAAGCATGACGAAGACGTACTTTATGAGACTCTGTGAACTGGAATTCAGGAACAATGGGTGGTCCCAGATATTCCTCGGAAGTCCACAGCACTGGTGAGCTGACTCTTGTGTGACCCTGGAATTGGTGGGACTTCTTAGTGTAAAGAAGCAGAAGTAGGCTGTGGCTATGGTTTATCCAAACTGGCAAGGCACTGGCTCTCCCTCAGAGAGCCATAAGTCAAGGCTACAGAACCCTCCTAACCCTTTTCAAAATGGCATTGGTGCTGCCAGGGCTCAGGGGTAAATGTGACATTTGTCTCTATGAAGAGAAGAGTGTCCACTTGGCAGAGCCAGTGACCAGAGGAAAGGAACTGTTGAACAACTCAGAAGCAGCATGCATAGCACTCAGGCTCTTGGGACGGTCAGACGTGGACTATCCCAAGGCCTTAAGGCAAGAATGGGCATTCACAAGATGAGCTACAGCCTCTCGAGTTGGACCAGCCACCATGCCAGGGCTCGTGAGGGGTAGAAACATATCTCTACTCAAGAGCACAAAAACAAACACCCAAGTATCATACTTCAGCTGCTCCCGTCTGCCCCTCACCTGACAACCCATTCTAAGGGCTCGGTCTAGTAGCAACAGCTGCCTCCAAGCTGCTGGAAGCACAGAGGCTGGGGAGAGATAGCTGGAGAGAGAGAGAGAGAGAGAGAGAGAGAGAGAGAGAGAGAGAGAGAGAGAGAGAGAGAGAGAGAGAGAGAGAGAGAGAGCTACAAATGCTATTATAAGGTAATGGAAAAGAAGACTGATCAGCTAGAGGAGAAAAGCATGGCTTTGATCCCAAATCAAACATCAACTAGTTACAGCCTGAGGCAAGAAGGGAGCCTGTGAAAAGGGTGGGTGAGCCTGTGGGATCTGGCCCTAAGCCCAGGGGCCCAGGCTCAGCTTCCACGAAGTGCTCCCCGGCTGCTTCCCCGTACTCCCTCACAGCCTCTGCCGCTGCACAGATCCTGAGGACACTGCTCCACGGCAGCCTCATCCAGACCCTCCATTCCCTTCTTCACAATGCTCCACCTCTGGCTCTTACCGGTGCCTTCAGCCAGCTCTGTGCCAGGTCTGAGCGTGACTCTGGATACGTCCGTCCTCCCCACGTGTACACTTAGGCTTTATTTACAGACTCAGGCGTTTAATAGTCAAAAAGGAAGATTGCCAGAACCAGCTCAAATGCTTAAATATGTAGCAAGGAATCAAACAGTCTTACATTAGCCTAGGGGAGCACTGGAGAGATTCAGCTAGGCAGTTGGGATAGAGGAGGGAGCAACAAACGCCTGCTCTGTCCCTAGCTGGCTAAGCAGCAATATCAAGCCACAAGACTGACCTCTCCGGGTCCACCTTTCCTTTTCTGGAAGGCAGCAGCCACACCTTTCCCACAAGGTTGCTGCTTGGATTAACTGAGATGCCTTATGCCAGTGTGGGCACCTTACAGACACTCAATTAAGTTCCCACAGAACTGAACTGAACTTTGGCCTGAGTCAGCCAGGCCGCAAACCAAAGACCCTCAGTGGAGTGCCGTGCTCCAGAGACAGCTCCCTGCCATGCTTACAGTCAGACTGCCTGGCCCTGATCCTGGCGCCACCTTCATGGGAGATGGCTCTAGACCCCGTTTTGTCATCTGTAAAATGGGACTGGAGACAGCAGAGAGTTGTCAGGGTGAGGTAGGGGAGGGCACGCCTGCTGTCTGGTGCACGGGAAGCTCTCTGTTGATGTTAGAACCAGACCGTGCATTTAAGAACAACAGCCCTGTTGTTCCGCAGCCTCACGATGAGCGAGGAGGAAAGCCACCGTGTTCAGGGTCACTAGACTCTCAAGTCTTCTAAGCCACTGGGTAAGTAAACAGTGGGGTAAGCATTCTTCAAGTGTGACTGCGATCTGCGAATGGCCTGCCACAGGGAGATCCCGCAGGAGAGGGGGTCCAGTGGAGTGCATTTTAATTTAATTTCACTTTACAATGTGTTTATTCTTTGTGTGTGTGTGTGTGTGTGTGTGCGTGTGTGATGTATGTGTGTGTGCGTGTGTGCTTATGCCTGTGGTGCTGAAGACTAAACTCTGGTCCCTTGGAAGGGCAGCAAGCACTCTTAGCCATAAGTATCTCTTTAGTCCCCTTCGATGCATCTTTAACAAGTTCTTCAAGGGATGTGCTAACACCGAACATTATCCAATCGTTGTCTTATTACGACACCTACTCTAAAGAGGACACAAGTAGCCCCTGGATACCTACTGGCTGCCTCGTATAGTCTGGTCACATGGAACTTCTGAACACCATGATGGTATTACCAAGGAGGCAGAGCCCTGTATAAGGAGGACATCTCTGAGGAACTTCTGCCACAGGATTCCCTTTGCTCTTCACAGGCACCTCTTAGAGATTCATGGAGTCCTATAGTGTTTGAATGAGGACTGTTAACGTTCTCAGGAAGCCAGTAGACTAGCACACCCCTGACTGTGCCCCCATAGAGATGTTCTGTGCTGAAATACAGTTAAGGGCATTATACTTAGGTCTTCGGACGGTCTGGGGCTAGTGAAACCTAGGTTCTGAAAATCAACCTAAAACAGGATGTTGGGGATGACCTGATGTTTTTGCACTTACCTCTTGGCTCAAGAGAAAACCTCCTTTGTGCTCTGTGGTCAGATGCTAATCCCAGTGCAAGGCTGGCCACTGGGCAGAACTCAACCTCAGTATCCACGTGGAACTGAGTCAAAGTGGGAGCGTCAGGGCCAGAACTGCATCACCACCAAACAACCCGATGTGACCTATAACACGTGGGCAGAGTTCCTACATGAAGTTTTACTCTGGGTTCAGGCCTGGGGCGAACAGCTAATGTTCATCCCCGTTATCAAGACTGAAGCTCACATCACCCTGGCTCACTCACACACACCCACTTGGATTTAGAAGGTCACCCACTAGCATCATCGGGCTTGCCATTGGCCCTGCTTCAGCAGATCCACTGGAGAAACACGGAGCCTTCTGCCTTTCCCCATTCAGCAGTCAGGTGAGCACTGGGAATTCAACCCAATTTTTCTGTAAATCCTACTGCGTTCTGGAAGGACATGGTTTGAAAATCTATTTTTGTGCTTATATTTACTTAAGGTCTGCATGCCTGGGGACCTTTTTCCATGGCGCCATAAAACTGCCTCTTGCTGAACTCACACTAACGCACACACACACACAAACACTTAAAAGGAAAAAAAAAGACATCACCTTCCTGTAATAGTACCAACAACAGCCTAGGTTCACATGCCTAAGTGACCTTACCTCCTGACCTTAAGTCCCGGATGGTAGGAGGCCCTTCTAGCAGCCTGACTCTGGTGGTGAACCCCCTTTCTTTCCAGGGCTTCCCAGAGCTCACTCATTTTGCTTCCCCTGTTATCAGCACTACTTTTTTTTAAATCCAGAAACACAACTATCTTGCTAGTGTGTGTGCCCACGATGCTAGCGGTTTTGCCATGCAAACTGCTAGGGGCTGAGGGCCCTGCTGCATCATGGGATGATCCTGCCCTAGAAGGATCAAATGCTCAGATGAAAAGCTAAAAGCTCTTCATGATGTGGGAGGTACTCATATTGGTGACCTTAAACCAGGTCCCAGCTTTCTGTCCCCGCATCCGGTCCATTTATTGGGTCGGTAGCCAGCCAACTTCAACTGAGACTCCTCAGTTTGACACACTTTCATGCCTGGTCCCCTTGCTGCCTCAGCAATGTCATGGGTAGACAGGATATGCACGCACATTCAAAGCCTTCTTCCCCTCTCTGGCTCCCACACAGCTTCCCAGGACCCCCATCCAAATGCCCTAATTCCATTCAGTGCAGAAACAGGTCTGGCCCTGGTTGTCGAGAGCATGTTTAATGTCCTGGGCCTCTGTCACAAACCTGTCAAATCTCCCTGGGGTTCCTAAGCACCCACCTCCACTTGGGGAGTAAAACGTCGAACCCAGCAGGTTTACTGTGCCACACCTGAGTACTATAGTCCTTCAGGACAGATTCCCAGGCTCCAGGCAGACTGATGAAATCGGAAATTATAAAGGTGAGTTCAGGGATCTGCATTCTGGAATGAGCTCTCCAGGCGACTCTGATGTAACTGTTTGATCCTCACTGGGTTGGATGTCCCAACAGTTCCTCCCATAGAATGAGCCTATTGACTTCTGTGTTTCCATCCTTTGATCAGCTGGGATGAGGAAGAGAAGCACACAGTGAGAACCACTTACTTGGCTTGCTGGTCCAGCCAACTGACACGGGGCTACAATACCGTCTCCTTTCTGATACAAGTGAACAGTTACCATCCAGTCACAGGAAATAGCCAGGAAGAGACCCTCTGCAGGCATGGGGCCAGGAGGGCCCACATCCTGGACTTCAATAGTCAGGACTCCTGCCAGCTCTGGTCAGATGGAGAGAACTGGGAGCTCCTTAGTCACAGAACTCAGGCAGCCACAGCCACAGCTGTGCACCCGAGGCCGACAAATGTGGTCTAGCTTCTCGTTCTCACTTGGAGGCAGAGAGTTCTCGGGATACAGAAAAGCTTTATTTTAAGATAGCTAATAGCCTCCTGAGACCCTCTCAAACCAAGAAAAGCGAATCCTTAACCCTGAGGTAAGCAGATAGGAAGGGGCTTGCTATCATGCCTACAAAGGGGGGGTGTCCAGGAGCAACTCTGGAAGCCTGGAGTCTGGCATCTCTACCACACTTATTCTACGTTAGCTGCTGGCCAGGAGCTGGACTGTTAGATACTTAGGGGAAGATGTATTGATATTGAAACATCATCAGTCACGGTGGCCAGCCTTCACTTCACGCTCGTCTGTGCCATGGGCTCCACACAGAGCGTTTCATTGAACCCTCTCAGCAGCCCACGGGGAGGACGCCGCCTCCCTCTCAAGGATGAGGAACCAGATGCTTAGACGTCAAGCTGCTTGCTTTCCAGACCCCGGCTGGGAACAGTGGAGCCCACATTGGAAACCTGTCTGGTGACACATGACTCTGAGGAGACTCTGTCTTCCCAAAGAGGATCTAGCTCAGAGAAAGGGGAACAGGCAGAGAAGGGACCTGACTTTGAGGCCAGATAGGAATACAGAGTGCTGTGAAACAGTAACCAAACGCCCAGTGACCAGGAAAGAACGGAACACACATCAAGGCCCTGTCTACATGAGGAGTCAGGAGTCACTGAAAACAATGAACCGGGCGGACAGCAGATCACACAGGTGCCGTGAAGGGCTGTTCTGCGGGAGACTGTTGGAACAACAGCGTGGCAGAGGACAGAAGTCAGCAAAAGTGCTCAAGGGGGAGAAACGAATGGGCACTCAAGCTGAGGAGGGAGGGGCTTTCCTCACGAGGGCATTCACGTGGGCAGGAGGGAAAGGGAACACCCAAGGCTCCCTCTGGGGCTTGGGTGTGTGTGCAGGAAGTGCCAAGGGCAGGCAGCTGAGGACACGCGTGACCACAGAGTGAGAAAGAGGCTCCTACCCGCTGCCCTCCCCTTCTCACTTACATGTAGGTTCAACATCATGCGTTTGCTGTTGCTGCCATTGACAATAGATGATTCCAGGCCCCAAGGAGCCCATATATGATTCAAGGAGGCGGCTCTAGACACAGACACCCATAACACACTATAAAGAAGGCATATAGAAAGCTCATGATGTTTGGGGGTAAGTCGGGCTTCACTATGGTGACCCAGATGAGTCTGACAGATGAGTCTGATCCTGGAGGCCATGATGTGTATGGGGAGTGCCCAAGGAGGCCATGTAGGTGCATTGGGATTGCCCCAAGGAGGTCATTCGCAGCGGTGGATGTACCCCAACGAGGCCACATACAGGGATGGGGTGCCCCAAGGAGGTCATATGCAGGGGTGGAGGTGCCCCAAAGGGCCATGTGCAGAGGAGGGGAGTGCCCCAAGGAGCTATGTGTGGAGGAGGGGGGTGCCCCAGAGGCAAGAACAAGCACACTGAGCCGCATTTGGTCTGACTGGCACTGTGGTAAATTACTGAACTAGAGAAAATGCCAGGAAGAAGGGCAGGCCTGCCAGGGAGTGGGAAGCAATGGGTGTACTGTGTCCCAGTGTATGAGACACAGTGTAGAGAACCGAGGTGGGGCGTTTCTTCAGGAAGCAATGTCGGGCTTGGTGAGACAAGCCAGGGAACGAGGGGCCACTGTCGTGTCTGTGAGTAGTGACTGGCAGGCAATGGCTGCAGGGACAGAGAGGACAGAGGACCTGCAGACACTGGCAGCGGCCACTGTGGCCAATGATGTCACTTTCTGACTTGGGTGACTGGAAAGCCAGGAGGTGGACAGGAATGTAGCAGGAAGGCGGGTTATGCCGCACTAGGGGCCAAGATGTGTCCAGTGTATTTGTGAGGCTCAAGCCCCAGGAGGGTGTGACAAGCTGAGACGTCTGGGAGACGTTGACATGAGTCCTGAGAGAGGACCCCACAACAGGAAGGAGACATCAGGTTGTTCTCCTTGCTGTATGAGCACAAAGCACAAAGGCAGGAAGGACCTCCTCAAACTCCCCCCCCCCCCACACACAACATACACAGTCACCCTGAGTTTGAACTTCCAGACTCCAGAACTGTAAGAAATAGCATTGCCAGGTAAACCACGCAGCCCACAGGACTCTGTTATTGCAGCTAGAACAAAGATATACAAGGAGGGGGGCAAAGTCACTCCATACTTATGGAGTCTGAGTAACTGTCGCTCAAGGAGGCAAGCTAGGGCCAGAGAGAGGGGATGGGGATTTTATGATACCGATGAGATGGCCCAGAGTCAGAAAAATGGCAGCAGATACCCTCTAAAAACTGTTGCCTGGCAACAGCATGAAGGATAGGATGTGGGGAACACCAAAAAGTAGAGACAGAAAGAAGGGAAGTGACAGGCGGGAAGACACCCCAGAAAACCTAGAGCTAAGGTATGAGGAACAGCAAGGGGCACTGAGCAACAGCTGCCCAGAGAAGTCAGGCTGGACAGATACCCTGACGCAGCCAGTGCCCCTGGTGGTGAGAAGTCACACCTTCTAGAGGGAAGCTGGGGAGGAGAGATACCAACTGTGAGTTGCTGGTGGGGCTGCACCCCAAGGAAACATGAGTGTCCACACAGAACGACCTCCAGGTTACTGAAGTGACCTAAGATGTCCACACAATGACCACCAGGTGACTGAGGTGACCTAAGATGTCCACACAGTGGCCACCCAGACAATACACACAATCATGGTAAGAGCTGGTTTCCTTTTTGCTTGAGATAGAGCCTTTGAAGTACAGGCTGTCTTCAAACTTGCTAAATAGACAACACTGGCATTGAACTCCTGATCCTCCTACCTCCATCTTCCAAGTGCTGAGATTACAGGCATGTGCCGTCATAGCCAGTCTGTGTTTGTAGTCTAAAGCCAATAAGATTTGGGGGAACCCCTCCAAGACTCGGGGGACACTGTAGTAGAGGAGGCAGAAGGAATGCATACTGGAGTAGGGGCAGGTAATGAAGACTGCCACCTTTCAGGCAGGGCTTGGCCACAGAGCTCTTCACTCACAAGGTTCCCACCCCTCCCTGCAGATTAATGGGTGCTGGTGGGGATAGAGAGACATTTTCTTTTCTTCTTTTCTTTTCTTTTCTTTTTCTTCTTTTTTTATGGGGGGGGGTGTTTTGAGACAAGGTCTCTGTGTATCCCTGACTGCCCTATGTGTAGACCAGGCTGGCCTTGAACTGATCGAGATCCACCTGCCCCTGCTTCACAAATGCTGGGATTAAAGTCATGCACCACCACCGGGCTAAGAGACGTTTTCTCCAGTGGTGTAGCCACTGGTGAGTTGCCCATACTCCTGTAAGAAAGCAACACATTACCTATGCTCCTGTAAGGAACCCTAATTAAAATCACTTGGAAACAAAACCCAAAACAGCAACTACAATACACGAAATGAAGGTGGGAGGGGAATTAGTTCCGAAAGGGAAGGAGACTGGGCTGGGGAGATGGCCTCGCGGCTAAAGTCCTTGCTGTACAAACATGAAGGCCTGAGTTTGGATCCCCAGTACTCGGAGAAAATGCTGAGAGTGGCTGCACACACCAGCACTGGGAGGCAAAGCAGGGGGGTCCTAGGAGCTCACTGTCCAGTCAATCTAGTCCTCCAAGCTCAGTGAGACCCTGCCTCAAAACAGAGTGAGGAGTGACAGGGGAAGACAACCAACAGTGACCTCTAGTCTCTACACACATACACACGCGCATGGATACACCACACACACAGACACAGACACACACACACACACACACAGACACACTCACAAAGAGGCCGGTAAGACTAAGACAGAGTAATGAGAAGATTGGATCTAATATAGAGAGGAACAAAATTATACGGATCCCCATTATTATGTATAATTAGCCCATATTAGTAAGAAAATATTTGGAGTGCTCCATCAGATAGCAAGTATAAATGAAGCCTGCATTCAGGAGGCAGAGGCAGGTTTGGAGGCCAGTCTGGTCTACATAGCAGGCTCCATGTCGGGCAGAGTTACATAGTGAACATGTGAGGGTGGGAAAGAAAGCCATTCAATACAAGTCCCTGAAGGAGATGCAAGTCTCTGAAGCACTGGAGGATTCCTGGGTCTCTAGCATCTGCTCCTTCAACAATGGAAAAACCACCTGTGGTGGTCTGAAAGAGAATGGCCCCACAGGCTCCAACGCTTCAATCCTGGTCCCCAGTCTGTGGAACTGTTTGGGGAGGGTCTGGGAGCAGGCCTTGTTGGAGGAGGTGTGTCACTAGGGAGGGAGGAGCCTTGTGGAGGAGGAGTTGTCACTGGGGAGGGAGGAGCCTTGTGGAGGAGTTGTCACTGGGGAGGGAGGAGCCTTGTGGAGGAGGAGTTGTCACTGGGGAGGGAGGAGCCTGTGGGAGGAGGAGGTGTGTCACTGGGGAGAGAGGAGCCTTGTGGGAGGAGGAGGAGGTGTCACTAGGGATGAGCTTTGAGGTTTCAAAAGACTTTTTTTTTTTTAACTGCTCCCAGGGTTCTCTTTCCCTGCCTCCTCTTATGGATCATGATGTGGGCTCTTAGCTGTTACTGTCACCATGCCTTTGCTCTGCCATCATGGATGTAAGCCCCCTGAAACTATAAGCCCAATCAAATGCTTTATCTTATGAGCTGTCTGGCCATGTTATTTTATCACTGAAAAAAAAAAAAACAGCTAAGTAATACACCACCCAAGAATGTGCTGTCTTTGGTTTGGAGAGTCACTGTGCTCTTACAAGAGTGTCCCTATTGTCTCCCCGGGGCATCAAGTTATTTAGGAGCAGGTGGCAGTGGCACTCTACAGTGACACTGTCTGTCCCCGCACAGATGTTTTCTATGAGGAGAAAGGAGACTGGCTTTCTAGGAAGCAAAGACATCAGAGGCACAGAGGGTCTCTGGAGGACACTCCAAGATCCAGCAACTGTTAGCGCCCCTCAGCAAGGAGCCAAGGAGAGCCACGCTGGCCCGTGGCACACTGACAGGGTGCCACTACCTGTCCCTCCTTCAACCTAAACCTGCTCTGTGTCGTGAACCATTGGGGACAACACTGACTAACTAGGTGCAGCTCCAGAGCATGAGGAAAACCACCACCTTTAAAACCTGGGCAGAAAATTCCCTTGTTAAAAGATAGGAAACAAAAGCTTGCTAGGATGCCACTTTCCCCAAGCATATTTATAAAGGCAGGGGGAGGAAGAATGCATTAGGACAGGGGTATCTACCCAAGTGGCATGGAAGACAATGACAGCTCCTGCTCTCACAGATGAAGTGTTCCTTTGAGGTGGGGACAGATTTCCTATGCTGCCCAACACTGTGAAAAATGACTTTTAGCGTTTTCTTGTTCCGATGCAGCCTGAAATGAAGGTGGTTCTTTTGTGTACTCATGTTGTTGAAGCCCTAGCTGTCCATCATGAGTATCAATGTGTGGATGATTGATTTCTCAGTGCTTAGTCTGTGGATCAGAGAACTTCATGAGACCAACACGTAGGGCATTTTCTCCCCTGGGAGTGTGGGCACACCTCTAGGTAATGTGTGACCTGGATTTTGGTGGTATTGGTTTGGGGTTTTGTTTGTTTGTTTGTTTGTTTTTCAAGACAGGGTTTCTCTGTGTAGCCCTGGCAGTCCTGAAAGTCACTATGTAGTCTAGGCTAGCCTCAAACTCAGAGAGATCCACCTACCTCTGCCTCCTAAGTGCTCAGATTAAAGGCATGAGCCACCACCACCAGGAGTCTCTCTTTTTATAAATCACATTTGTTATCTATATGTGAGGAGAGGTATGCAAACATGCCATATTGCACTTGTAGAGGTCAAAGGACACCTTGAGGGATGCTCTTGCCTTCCAGTGTGCAGGTTCTGGAGTAGGTGCAGGATGTCACACTTGGGAGTGAGCACCTGCAGGTTCTGGAGTAGGTGCAGGATGTCACACTTGGGAGTGAGCATCTGTAGGTTCTGGAGTAAGATGTCACACTTGGGAGTGAGCACCTGTAGGTTCTGGAGTAAGATATCACACTTGGGAGTGAGCACCTGTAGGCTCTGGAGTAAGTGCAGGATGTCACACTTGGGAGTGAGCACCTGTAGGCTCTGAGTAGGTGTAGGATGTCACACTTGGGAGTAAGCACCTGTAGGCTCTGGAGTAGGTGCAGGATGTCACACTTGAGAGTGAGCACCTGTAGGCTCCAGAGTAGGTACAGGATGTCACACTTGGGAGTGAGCACCTGTATCCTCTGGAGTAGGATGTCACACTTGGAAGTGGGCACCTACACTTGCCAAGGCATCTTGCCTACCCTGTAATCTAGGTTTTAACACATGGTAAGACACTGAACTCTGAACAGGGCAAAGGGCTCTGGGTGCTAGAGGCCTGCTTCCTGTCATTGTCTGACAATGACTAGTCTTGAGGCCCTGGGAAAGTCTCTTAATCTCCAAAGTCTCAATATAATAAAGGTGCCAGTGAATAACATTCTTTTTTTTTTTTTAAATTGAGGTTAAAAACTTCCTATGAGGTGGCAATAGGCAGTGTATCTCTCTGTATTCTTTAGTATAAGCACCGGTTGTATATGAATGTTCTCAAACTTTCCCTGTACACGCTGAAACTGTACCCATTGTAGGGTGCATTCCTACCCCTTCACAGCCCCCGAAAGTCTCCATCCTACTTCCTGCTCCTGAGTTTTAGAACTTTAGATGCTACACGACAGAGTTAGAATTCTGTGTGATGGGTTCATGTCACGGGTGCAACGTCATCTGGGTCCAAGCACACGGAATACCTTCATGACACTCGCTGTCTGCATGGTAACATATCTATTGTTAGTTAATTATCATTTAATAGGATGGTGTGTGAGCAGAGACATGACGGAGGGGTGTCAGTCACAGGGACACAGACAGGCAGTGCTCAGGCACAAGGCTGCCCTGCTAAGTGAGGATTCCAGGGAAAGAGTCCGGGAGTCATGAGAGTGGCTGGCCAGAGCACATACCTATAATCATCCGAGGAGGCTGAAGCAGGAGGATTATAAGCTCTAGGCTACCCTGGGCTACACAGTGAGTGAGTTCAAGCCCAGCCTGAGCTAATAGAAAAACCCTGTCTCAAAAAAACCAACAAAACAAAACACATGAGCCCGAGGCACCAGAGTGAAGGAGCTAGACATAGCATGGACAAAGGACACCTAAGGACACGCGTAATCACTGAGTGACATGGGAAGACAGGTGGGGGCTCAGGCAAAAGAGCGAGATGATCTCATAGACATCATGGGACTAAGGACACGGGTAATAACTGAGTGACATGGGAAGACACATGGTGTCTCATGCAAAAGAGCAAGGCTAGGTTTGGTGGTCCTCTGTAGCTGAATCAGGGCAATGGAAGTGGAGTTGGAAGACATGGGCTTGCCTTGACCCTAACTCTGTAAGGTCAGCAGAGCACAGTGGTGCCCTGGATGGGGAGGGGGGTGCATAAAAATATTAGGAGGCTTGTATCCTGCACTAGATTTCATCCACAGGAAGACATGGCCATCAGCTGTCCAAGAGGGCCTGCAGGAATGACTGGACCCCTTCAGAGGTTTGTGTGAAAGCCTAGTCCTGGCTCCTGTGAATACAGAGCCAATAGCCTTGAACTCAGGATCCTTCTTTCCTCGACCTCCAAAACGGGCAGGCTGGGACCACGAGTGTGCACAGCCCTGTGGGGCCTCCTGTGGCCTTATCTAGAATCAGACTCTTAAGAAGTAATTACAGCAAGACGGTTATTGGTGTAGATCCTAATCTAATGTGTCTGATGTTTTTATAGGAGGACTAGAGACAGGCAGGCATGAGAGAAGACACTGAATACACGCAGGGAGAAGACCACATGAAGAAAAAAGCAGACACTGAAGTGAAGTCCCTACTGACAAACCACCTAAGAGATGACAGGACACAACCTTTAGGGGAAGCAAGCTTGACAGTGTCTTGATTTGGGACTTCTCCCTTCCAGAGCTGTGAGAACAAACTTGTGGCTTCAGCCAGCCATTTAGGGTGCTCGCTTAGGGCAACCCTAACAGACACAACGCAGAGGCCCAGCAGTGAAACTTTCCTTTGCTAAGCATGGACGTTTCATTTGGGCAGTGGGGTTGGTCCTGAGCTCAGGATGAGAGGCCCAGACTGACTGGTGACAGAAACTTGGGGCACGTGCGCAAACAGAGCACGTTTAAAGTCACGATGCAGGTTGAGAACAGCAAGAGATGAAAATACCTGGGAAAGGAGAGGACCGAGGACAGGGCCTGGAGCACTCCAAAGTGGAAACTGAGGAAGTGGAACTGAAGCCGCCCCAGGCTGCAGGGTGGGGAGAAACCCAGACCATAGAACCTTGTATTCCTCTGTGGCTCCCACTGCTCCTGGGGCCTCCCCCTGCATCCTGCTTACCTCAAAGCCGGCTCTGACTAGACCACTTAACCCCACACTGGCCACTGCCTTTACTCCTTGTATCTGGGCACAGGGCCACTTCCTCCTCATCTGCTATTGTCTCAGCCTGGGCAGAGGAGGGAGCTCCCCTCCCCTCCTGCACACCTCTCTGCCTGTTCCCGTGTGAGCTCCCGCCCACCCCGTGAGCACAGTGGCCTCGGCACGTGGCAGGCTCCCAACAAGTGTTTGCTTCTTCTAGCAGTCAAAGCTGACCTGTCTGAACACTAACACATAAGAACCTACAAGGTTTCTTAAGCTGTATCTTTTCTTGCGCTTGTTCAATTGATTTTTAACTCTCAACAATGGGATTTTACATATTTTCCCGTGAACTTTTATTTTGACTTACACAACTTAAGAGTTTGGGAGTTTTCGTTCTGTCCAGCCTAGACTGGTTTCCGAGCTTCGCCGTTTGTCACAGCGTCGTAGGAACATCCCATCGGTTATTGCTAATACAACCCCTCAAAGTACTGGGGCAGGAAAGACTTCTGCAGTGTTCCCAGAAGTCGGCCTTCAGTCTTCACGCCCCTTCCTTCTACATACATGCCCGACACTGTTCGGGGGTCAGGGATCTTCCTGCTACGATCTGGATATAAAACTGAACCCAGAGGCTCATGTGCTGACAGTTTGGCCCCCAGCTGGTGGGGCTACTGAGAACTGATTGAATCGCGAGGGCGCTAAGCGCATCAATGGGTGAAGTGATTGACGGATTTATAGGCAAATGAACCATTAGGAGGCACAGCCTGGCTGGGTGTGAAGGGCAGGCAGATCTTGTCCGGGATCTCTCATTTTCCTCTGCTTCCCCATCACCAGGAGGACATGGTCTCACTCTCCTACCCCTTTTCAAGATGCTCTGCCTCACCCCAGGGACAAGCAACAGGGGCTGAAACCTCTGAAACCCGTTAGTCAAAATAGACCTTCTTTCAGGAAGCACACAGCCCTACCTAAACCTTCCAAAGACCTGCCTGCGCGATTCTATGGGGAGCCCCTCCTACCCATGGCTTCATGAGGCTTTTGCTAAAACACCTTGCTTAAAGCAGAGACTGCATGATGTGCCCTGAGCTACCAGCTGGGTGTCCTCTGGAGGAGCAAATGGCCTCTCTCTGGTGTGAAAAGCTCCCAGTAAACCCAGTCGGCTCCTAGGATCGCCGTCTCTTTGACTGGTCTTTTCAGTGTTGAGTCTGGACACTCTCTTCACTCCTAAGTCCTGAAGTTAAGGTATTAGACCTTTTGCAACAGGAACAGAAAGTAGAAGGACTGAAGAAGATGGGGTTGGAAGGAGGAGAAACAATCTATGAGGGTTGTTTTTCCCTTCAGGGTTTGTGCGTGAGGAATTTGAAGTGAGTGTGAGAATCAAAGTGACATTTTAAGTTTTAAGTACATCGCCTAAGAGATCCATGAAACAAAAGGCTTCCGCTCTGCAAGGCCCTTGCCCAAGGACAGACAGTTCCTGAAATGCTGGAGGCTGTGTTTATGGGAGTTTAACAAACCACTGTTCCTCATTCCCCTTAACAGGTTTGTTTGACCCATCTGCACCAACGTGCTTGAAAAGAGGTTTGTTTGACCCATCTGCAACAACACGCTTGACAGCCTGTGGGTGGAAGGCTCACAGTAGGAGGCTCACAGCAGGGAAATAAGTCGGGATATACGCTTGCCCCTGATTGGACCTGATGGGAAATGCAGTGAAATATGGGTTTCCTTCTTAATCTGCTGCAAACCTTGACTTGGGGCCATTTTCTGGAAACCCAGAGATGGACCTGGCCCCTGATTGGACCTGATGGGAAATGCAGTGAAATATGGGTTTCCTTCTTAATCTGCTGCAAACTTTGACTTGGGGCCATTTTCTGGAAACCCAGAGATGGACATAGCCAGAGCCCATTCACCTGACCAGTACTTGATTAAAGCTTGCTTCAAATTTGGCTTTGGATTGTAGTAGTGGCCTTATTCTCGATTGGTGGGATTAACACTAGGTTGCCCAGATCCATTAGGATAAAGTCAAATTATAATTACACATGCTTTTCGATGTTTAATGGTACTTCCTTTTGACTTGACCTTGAGATCAGTTTTTATTGTCGTTGCTGTTTATTTAATTTTTCTCTCTGTTTCTTACCTCCTTCTGTTACTTCAGTGATTCACTAACTCCAAAACTGAGAAATCCTTCAAGATACAAATATGACAGGTTTCAGTGGAGAATAAAAGGAATGGAAGACTGAGAAGGAGAGGGCCAGAGAGGGAGTCGGCAGGATGCAAGTTCCTTTATTTACTTATTTTTGGGATAAGGTATCACCACGCAGACCAAATTGGCCTTGAATTCATGGGGCTCTGCCTGCGTCTTAGACCGGGATTAAAGGGGTGTACCACTGCACCCAGGTTCCTTGAGTACTTTAAAGGATAACATTTTAATTTGCTCACCTTCTCACGGCTAGACATTCAGAAATGATACAGAAAGTTTGATGTAAAAATAAATTCTTTAAATAAGAAGCAAATGTTCTGAACAGCCTCTTCCTGGGGTTTTGTATTTATTACTCTGCTTCAGAGAAATTGCCAGTCGGGAACAATCAGTTCACAGGCTTGTTACAAAAGACCCGTTACTGGGAAATATGAGGAACAGGGTGCCTGCTAAAAGGAGGCAGGGGGTTGTAGGTGGGGCTGGTCCTCTCTAGGAGAGGTGCTCACAATGTTCTCTTCCTGCCCCCTGTCCCCATCCCACTTCTGTCTCCTCAGGGGAAAGCCTTCTTCCTTTCTTTCTAACAAATGAAGACGTGTACGTCTCTGACTTTCTGCATGCTGCCTCCTTATGTCTGGAGAGCTGGCTATTACGGGGTGAAGAGGGGAGAAGCGGCAGGTGCAGGCTCAGCTGAGAGGCAGCCTCCAGAGACCCAGGATCCTCCCCCTAGCTGCTGAGGAACAGGGATGCACCCAGCAGGCATGTGGTCCCTGGAATGTTCCACGTTGAGGTTACTTAGTTAAAAAAAAATGATAAGGCAGTGGCCTTGTAAATCTCCAGAGAAAGGCAAGTCATACCAAGGACTCAAGGATGGCAGAAAGGCGATACATCCGAATTTTATTTTAATTAAGGTTTTCCATTTTGTGTGTGGACGTGGTGTACATGTGTGTATATGTATTTCTGTATGTGTGTGGGTGCGTGTAGAGGTGATTTCAGGAATTACCCTCAATCCCACTTCCATTTTATTCCTTGAGGAAGGGTCTCTCAATCAAACAGATTTTGAGGATACGGCTACTCTTGCTAGCTAGCTTGCTCTGGGGACCTCTTGGTCTCTACTTTGCATGTGTTCTTTGGGATCCAAACCCCAGTTATCACTGTGCGTAATCACTGACCCATCTCCCCAGCCCTACCTCCAAATTTTAGATGTTAAGTGTTCAGATGACAGTTCTGTGGAACCACCATCCCCAGGCACTTTCATTCCATGTGGCCTCTGGAAATTTACCTCCTGGGAACTTTCCCAAGGAGCCACCAGAAGATATGTACTAACCCCCAGCAAAGGCATAAACCAACGAACGATATCACCCAATCAACAACAATGAACCAAGACTTGAGACCCAAGAAAAGAAGGATCTAAGCCAGAGAGGCCAGCAAAGAGGCCCAGATGGTGCTAGGTAGCAAGTCGGAGGAACTAGTCTCAGCTGGAGAAGGAAGCCAGGTGATGCAGGAGGAGGGGCTGTCTGAAGAGATGGATACTGCAGAGCTCAGGAACACTGAGTGAATTGTGGCAGTCGGCATCTGTAGGTCTCCTGGAGCGCCGGGGGGAAAAACTCAACATGGGGAGACAGTAAAAACGAGGAAAACAGTTGAACAGTTGTACACGTGAAAGAACACTATCTCAGGTCAGCAGTTAATTCTCTAGTGAGTAATGCTGAAATCATCTTCAGACCGGAAACCCAACCACAGGGTCCGCCCCCTGTGGCATAGCAGTTGCAGGCTGGGGAGGCGAGAGGAGGGTTTGTGTTAAAGGGGCCCGGTTCTTCTCACAGGACGTCAGAAGGCAATGTTTAAAACCAGTAAACCAGGACGGCACTCAAGATTTCTGACCGAGGGCAGTGATTTGGAAGAAAAAAAACAAAAGACTTCAAAGAGGTTCCTCTGGGAAGTGGGGCTGGGTACGGTGGCTATTTGACTTTTAATCTGTTTTCTTTTACCAAACAGATAAAAAAAATAAAATAAAATGCAATTTAAAAATGAAAGCATTGTCTTGAATTTTTAATATAAAAATCTTTCGGAGGGGGAAAGGAGGGACTCAAGGCAAAGGTGGAGAAAGGAGAAACACAATGACGTCTTTAGCGCCAAGGACTCACAGCAGGGCACTCCTCTGGCAAAGCCCCACCCCTTCGCTTGGAGAGGAGCAGGTCTAATCACTTCCTCCACTAGGGGTCCAGTTTGTAGCTGAGAACTTCCCATCACTGTCACCCTCAAACCCTCTCCCAGCACAAGCTGAGGCCTCAAATGGGAAGCAGGTGCTGAGACTTGTCCCGCGTCCACCTGTCAAGTTTTGGAATGTTTGATTCCTAAGTAGTGGAGAGAGGGGAAGCCAAGGATTTTAGGAAACCCGCAGTGTGGGGGGAACAGAGAGGGATGCTGGAGATCAGGGTGAGTTGCACTGAGGACAAGTGTGGGCCAGTGGGGGAGGGGCCCAGAACGAGGGTCAAAGAGCTTCCCTTTAAGGGCTGCAGTCACCAGGGACACTGCCCCTTCCTCCTGGGAAAGTGTTAAACTGTACCCATCTCAACTCTGATTTCCATGACTGGAGTGCTTATTTATTTTGATCAGCTCCTTGATATATTTAGAGACCCTAATGAGAACAGAAAATAAACACCATTTGATTGAAAACAGGGATCTCAATATGCACTCACTACTGCTAGTTATTGTTTCTACAGTGAAAGGCAATTTCACTAAGATGCGTATAATAAAAAAATCTCAAGCTAGACTTAGTGGTGCATGTCTTTAAACCCAGCGCCCAGGGTTAGGGAGGCAGAGGCAGGAGGATCTTTATGAGTTACAGGTCAGCTGGGGTACATAGTGAGCTCCAGAGGCCAGCTAGAACTACATGATGGGGGGAGGGGAAGCTGTGCATGGTGGTGCACACCTTTAATCCCAGCACTCAGGAGGCTGAGGCAGGAGGATCTCTGAGTTCGAGGCCTGCCTGGTCTACAGAGTGGATGCTAGAATAGTCAGGACTGTTACACAGAGAAACCCTGTCTCAAGAAACCACCAAAAAAGTTTTTTTAAAATATTGAAACAATTGGGTTTGCAGATTTCTATGTGCAAACCACATGAAAACAGAGGAGTATCACTCAGCGTGCAGAGAAAAGAAACTCATGCTTGCTGGTGGGCTTTTTTCTGACTACATTAAAGTGGGTGTTTATACTTCTGGAGGTTGAAAATCACACCGAGGTTGTACAAACGCATACTCTATTCTGAGGACCTAGACACTGAAGGAACTGGTAAAGAGCGAGGAAGGATGTAACCTCCCTCACATGGTCCAGAGAAACAATATGTACGACTGCATATCTGTCCCTCTTTCTCTCCCTTTCCCATGGGGCTTGCTAACAGCAGCTGGATCTGGGTAAAGGTCATAGGGTGTTCTGTGTACTGCTTTTAATAAAGAAAAAGTTAAAGATGATAAAAAAAAAACAGTATGAATGTTTGGTACCTCAGAGGACACCAGGAGAAAAATGACTGGCATTTCACAAATATTTTCCAGACACCCTGTACTCATGCTGGAAACTAGACCTCAGAACCAGTAAGACCGTCTGCCTCAGAGCAGCTGATGTGAAAGAAACTTCTCTTGGGGTCTGTTTGATCCCCCATGGCTCATATGCGAGGTTGAATGTGCAGTTTACACAACAGTCTTAATTTAAAATAAATGAACCTTCTAGCCACTTACCAACTTCACAGTAATTAAGGAAAGGGGTGTTTAAAGACTGGGCCAATCAGCCGGGCGGTGATGACTCACACCTTTGATCCCAGCACTCAGGAGGCAGAGGCAGGCAGATCTCTGTGGGTTTGAGAACAACCAAGTCTACAGAGCAAGTTCCAGGACAGCCAGGGCTACACAGGAAAACCCTGTTCTGAAGAAAACAAAGCAACAAGTGGGCTACTTTTGGTAAGTTTCAAACACAAAGCATCACAGAGACTGTGTAGAGGCCAGCAAAGGCTCAGGACAAAGCTACAGAAGAAAAATGCAATTGTAGGAAGGGGAAAAACATCAGCTAAAAAGTGGGGTGCCAGAACCACGTGGACTGCAAAACACCGCAGCTAAGAAAGACTGCCAGGGTGTGTCCATTACTGCAGAATGCTTTTGAGGGGCAGGGGTAAACCGTAAGATTCAGTTTAACTGATTTGTAATTCCAGGATCCCTTATTTTGGGGGAAAGAAAACCAATCACCAGGAAAGGTTTCAAGTAGCCTCTAGGTCACCCTGCCTCAAGAATGTGTGCATTTGTTTTAAGGAGTTCTGTACATTTGGCTTAACTTCTTGTTGTTTATTTTCATTTTAATCTACATATCTATTTATATGTGTGCCTGTGCCCGTGGAAGCCAGAAGCTGGTGTCCAATCCACTGGAACTGGGGTTACAAATGGTTGTGAGCCACTATGTGGGGGCTGGGAAACGAACTTGGGTCCCCAGAAAGGTCTTTATGACTTACAGGTCAGCTGGGGTACATAGTGAGCTCCAGAGGCCAGCTAGAACTACATGATGGGGGGCGGGGAAGGGGAAGCTGGGCATGGTGGTGCACACCTTTAATCCCAGCACTCAGGAGGCTGAGGCAGGAGCATCTCTGAGTTCGAGGCCTGCCTGGTCTACAGAGTGGATGCTAGAATAGTCAGGACTGTTACACAGAGAAACCCTGTCTCAAGAAACCACCACTACTACTACTGAGCCATCTCTCACATCCCTGGTCTAACTTGAGGGGGGGGGGGGGTGAGACTAAATATGTTGGGTGTTTAACCATAAAAAATGTGATTTAAAATTAGAGAAAAACAAAATGCATGAACTTGTTCTTGCATTCGGTAAGAGAAGTGTATGCCCCAATCAAATGTCCTCTATTCATGCATATCTGAGGGCTGCAGGTCAGGGAAACTGAAGCCTTTCAGACTGATATGTGAGAAAATTCTCACAGTGTGTACACTGTCAGATACAGGGAGACAGTGAGTGACAGTTCAGTGTCTTCAGAGCACAGCTGCTGAGAACAAAGGACACTAGAGGGGTAGGATAGAAGACCCTTTGGGTTCTAGGAGCGGGAGAAGGTGCAAATGCTGGAGAGGGGCCATAGACGTAGAGGAACAGAAGGAACATTCCCAGCACTAAGAAGATCAGACACATAGCTCCCTCCCTGCAGGTCCCTTCTGCTGACTGCAGATATTACAGACGAAGACTCTCCCGCTTTCTTCCCAAGAGCGGGGAGGGCTTGGAAGACTTGACCACAATAGAACAACACAATACACTCCCTGCTTCTACCTTATTGACCTTATTAGAACTCAGGGTATAGGCAGAGGAACAGAGAGCTGTCTGTGAGACCAAAGGGTCTGCATTCAAAGGGTTCAACCTATTGCCTTCAGGTTCTCTGATCGTGAAAGGGGACGGAAACCTGGGAGCATTAAATGAGCTTGTTCTTGGTACACCTAGGGCTAGCTGGTTTCAAGTTAAGTGCTCAACACAGCTCACTGTGATTATTGCCACTGTCCTCTTAACACTTTTATTAACAGCTACTTAGAACATCTTTTCCCCCTGCATAATTAATCCTCAACTTTGGCGAATGCTAGAAATGTGGTTTTGCTACATGGTGACTTTGCACATACTCAGGAATGTGTAATCTCCGGTGACTTCACCCCAGCGCTAGGCATCCACATATCCAGAGTCTGGAAAGTTCTGGTGGAAGCTTCACCCCAGCCGCGGGCATCCACCACATATCCAGAGTCCGAATGTTCGGGTGGAAGCTTCCCCCCAGCCCTGGGCATCCACATATTCAGAGTCCGAATGTTCAGGTGGAAGCTCCAAGTCTTCTCCCCATCTCTTTCTAAACCCTGCTGTATCTCAGAAAGCCCACCAAATGATAACCACTCCCTGAGAGATGCTCAAGGCCACTCCCACAGTGCATTTAAACTGTCCCTCCCCCCCGAAAATAGACATGAGGTTTTTGACTCTTTCTTGTCTCCTCACTGAGGGCTGGAAATTCATCCGGAAGGGTTGTATCCATTAAACCTGGGCTTTTTCTAATTTGGTTTGATTTGGTCTGATTCTGGCTGCTGTACTGGTGGAGAGGCTTATTGGGGTATAAAACTTTTCAGTGACCTTTCCGTAGAGCTCAGTGACTCGCCTCACCACTCTGGTCCAGCATAGCTGTCCCACTGAGTCCACTGAGCCCTTCCTGGCATGGGGCGGGCTCGGGGGTGAGAACGCTGCCTCTCGACAGCACAGCCCCTCGTTCAAAGCCCACACCAGCTAGAGCGGTGGTCCTCAACCTGTGGGTCAGGAGCCTTTGGGGGTCACATATCAATATCCTGCACAGAAAGTATTTACGTTATGATTCATAACAGTAGCAGGATTACAGCTATGAAGTAGGAACGCAGTTTTATGGCTGGGGGTCTCCACCACAGAAGGAACTGTATTGAAGGTCGCAGCATCGGAAAGGCTGGGAACCACGGTTCTACAGTGCAGAGGGCATGGTAGGCCTGGGGCCCAGGAAAACACGCTGCTCTGGGAAGGGAGAGGCACTATCTACAAGTCTGCTTGCTGCATGTTTGGGTTGGCTACCTTTAGGGTTTTGTTTTCCTCTCTCTGAATGGTATCTGTGGTGGTGGTGGAGGTGGTGGAGGTGGTGGAAGTGGTGGAGGTGGTGGCAGCAGTGGTATGGGCTCCTGTTTTACTACTTGTGCACCTTTATACTATCACTTCTTCCTTCTTCCTTCCTTCCTTCCTTCCTTTTTTTTTTTTTTTTTTTTTTTTGAGACAATATAGTTCTGCTTGTCCTGGAACTCACTCCGGCCTCGAAATCGGAGATCCAACTGCCTTTCCTTCCCGAGAGCTAGGATTAAAGGTATGTGCCACCTCCTGGCACAAAACAAAGATTTCTTTGGCTTTCAGCTTCATATTATGGTTTTCTTCCTTCCTTCCTTCCTTCCTTCCTTCCTTCCTCCCTTCCTTCCTTCCTTCCTTTCTTTTTTTTCCATCACTTCTCAAGAGCCTGTGCAAAGGTCTCTGGGGAGGTAGATGAACCCAAGGAGCTGGTGACTGGGGCAGACTGGCCACACACCCACTGTGGGGTGAGGTGTTGAGAGTTGCATGCTCTGCAGTTTATAAAACTCCCAGTTAAAACAAGTTTGACAACTCTAGTAGAGAGCACAGACTATCAAATAAAAAGCACAGTGCTAGGAATGGGTAACATCTTCTGAAGTTGTTGGCCAGCGAATCCCATAGACACCCCCACCCCCAGACATTACAGGCTATTGCCATCTCTTGGCCACCCTCCAGAACTACACAGTGACACGCTAAGGCTGAAAACGCCACACACTTGAGTCTCAGAACACGGAGAAACCAAGTTGGTGCTGACCTAGAAGCTTCATCCCTGCCAGCCGGTGTTCACAGTACAGGAAGGAGCTACGTAAGCTGCTTGAGAAAAAAAGTAATCACCAGTCTTACTCAGCTGGGAACCCTGCAAGCTACAATAACGACTGTCTGAACAAGACATGCCCACTGGGGGCAACAGTTGGATGAACATTATCACTATAACCAACCACTTTTTGTTTGGATCTAATCCACAGGATTAGACCCATGCTTGGCACCAGTATCCAAGGCCAAGAACCTGTGGCTCGACCCTAGCGGAGAACCTATTACTATTGTTCTGTTAAAGAGGCATAGTATTAAAACCAACTCTAATGACTTATCATTATATACATTAATTTTTGCGTCTCTCAACCCTCACCAGAGAAGTTTCTTTTCGCAGTAGAGGGCAATTAACATAGAAACCCATGGCTACTCATGGTGCAGAGAAAAAGAACGGAATAGCAAACCCTAAATGAAGCATCTAAATCATACCTCTTCCTCCCAAGGCTCGGATCGCTGTGGAAGAGAGGGCGTGAAGACTGTAAGAACCAGAGGTGGTGGGTGACTACGGTAAAAGTCACAACAGGATTGTTGCACACACAGACTCACGTGGGCTCTGAGAGCCCGCACAAGACCTGTGTAAATTCAAGTCAGACAAAATTCCAGCATGCAGAGGGGAAACTGCACGGAGTTCCACTTCTGCTAGCTGAGAGGTCATCAGCAATTGATAGCTGCTGGGAGGTAGAATGAGTTTATTTTGTTGCTTTTTGTTTTGTTGTGAAACCAAATTTCACCTACAATTTTTTATTTTGTATAATTTGTATATAATATTCCATACTCTTTTTTTTTAAAAAAATGAAGTTGCAATAAGACTAGGCACACCCCTCATATTGAGGCTGAACAAGGCAACCCAGCAGGAGGAAGAATCCCAAAAGCAGTAACAGAAGTCAGAGACAGTCCCTAGTCCCACTAAGAGTCCCACAAGATCACCAAGCAACACAGTCATAACATATATGCAGATGGCCTAGTTCAGTCCCATGTGGACTCCCTGGTTGTCAGTTCAGTCTGTGGGAGCCTGTGGGAGCCCTGCTTAGTTGATACTTTGAGTTTTATTGTGATGTCCTTGACCACTGTGGAACCTACAATCCTTCCCCTCCCTCTTCTGCAGGATCCCCGAGCTCTGCTAATGTTTGGCTGTGGGTCTGCGTCTGTGTCCTTCAGTTACTGGATGAAGCCTCTCTGATGACGATTATGCTAGGCTCTGGTCTACAAGTATAGTAGGGCATCACTAGGAATCACTGAGTTCTTCTTCCTTCTTTCTTTCCTTCCTTCCTTCCTTCCCTCCCTCCCTCTTTCCATACTTCCTTCCTTTCCTCCCTCTCTCCTTCCTTCCTTCCCTTCTTCCCTCCCTCCCTCCTTCCTTCCTTCCTTCCTTCCTTCCTTCCTTCCTTCCTCTTTTGTCTGTCGTGTTTGGTTCTATCCCAGGTCTCTGGGCTATCCAGCGTCTGGGTCCTGGCCCTCCAGGCAGTATCAGGCATGGGTTCCCTCTCATGGCCTGGGTCCCAATCTGGACCAGTTATTGGTTGATCACTCCACAATTTCTGGGTCACCTTTATCAAGACCTTGTAGTTTTTGTGGCTGGGTTGATGCTAGAGTCAGTTTTGGTTTGTTGGTTGGTTGGTGGGTTGGTTGGTTTATCGAGATAAGGCTTCTCTGTGCAATAGTCCTGCCTGTCCTGGAACTCTCTTGTAGACCAAGTTGGCCTCTAACTCACAGCAATCTGCCTGCCTCTGACTCCCAAGTGCTGAGATTAAAGGCGTGAGCCACCATGCCAGCTAGAGACAATTTTTTTAAGGGTCCAGTGGATGGCCACACACCCAGGAATACATGGGCAGCACAAATCAGAGTCAATGGGTTTTTAAAAAATGAGTACAGGGGTCGTAGGGAAACCTAATACCGGAGAAGCTTCCTAAAATACATAAATGTATGAAGGATATCTAAATGGAATCCTCCAAAAATGGGAGAGATGGAGCCACTACTCCACATCTCTCATCACCGAATGAAACCTCTAGTTTCACGAATGGATTCTATATGTTTGAGTTATTTATTGGCCAAAAGGGGTCTTGCGGGAACCAACAAACGACACAGGCTATGACCAAGGCTGTTGGTTGCTCTCCACAAACTGATGATAATAGATACCATTGCTGAAGACAACACCTACACAACTTATTGAACACGGAGAAGTGAAGCAGGTGCCTAGCGCCTTCAACCTTACTGACTAGTGTTCACAGAACTGGAAGGTTCTCTGTGCACTACCGGAGGGAAAAGGTAAAGAGCAACTCAGCTAGGGGAAAACCAAACACTACTTACTGTTCTGCTAAAATGTAGCCATAAAATGACTCCTAATGACATTTGGCTATACTCATACATCAGTACTTGCTGAGCCATTCACCAGAGAAGCTTCCTCCAGTCACAGATAGGAACAAATACAGAGACCCACAGCCGGGCAGTGCGCAGAGATTGAGAGACCTTGGAGCATCTGTCCTAAATGGGATGTCTCCATCAAATCCCTGCCCTCGGTGCTCAGAGAACCTGTGGAAGGGAAGGCAGAAAGACTGCAGGAGCCAGAAGGGATGGAGGACACCGAGAAAACTAGGCCCTCTAAACATAGCAGGACCAGCACACCTCACAGAGGCTGAGGCAGCTTTCACAAGGTCTGCACAAGTCGGGGCCAGATGCAGTCCTGGAGCTGAGAGGGGAAGTGGACAAGAGTCTCCATCCCTCACTCAGAAGCCACCTCCAACTGATAACTCCTAGCAAAGGAAAATTCCTCCCCATTTTCTCCCAACAGTGTCCCTGGGCAGACAGGCCCACGAGGGTAGGCTGCATGCCCAGCAGCCAACTGCAAACACAAAACGAACTCAGTGCCATTTCTGAAGGGTCTTTGTCCCATATGCTTTGTCAGGGCTGTTTATTTTTGCTCCCCCCCACCTTACAGGTCCTTTGTATATATTTTTGTTTAATGAGTTTCCTGTAGGCAGATGGGTGTGAACATGTATGTGTGTCTGTGCTGTTTTTATGAGACTCCTGTATGTGTGTGAATGGGTGTTTCTGTATTGTTTTATGGGATTCCTCTGTGTGTGTGTGTCTTCGTCTCTGTGCTTTGTGTGTATGTGTGTGTATCTGTGGTTTTTTTTGCCTTTTTCTTCTCTTTGTTTGTTTGCTTTGTCCTGTTCCTGCTTCTTTGCTTTATCTTTTCATTTTCTTTTAAGATTCACTTATTTGTTTACTTTATGCACTTTGGTGTTTTGCCTGCATGTCTGTCTATGTGAGGGCCTCAGATCCCATGGAACTGGAGTCTCAGACAGTTGTGACTCACCATGTGGTTGCTGGGAATTGAACCCAGGGCCCCCGGAAGAGCAGCCAGTGCTCTTAACCACTGAACCATCTTTCCAGACCCATGTTATTATTATTTTTTAGATGCCTGTTTGTTTTCTAATAAAGGAGAGAGAGGGTGTGGACCGGATGTGAGGGTACAGGAGAAGCTTAAAGAGGGGAAGCTGTAATCAGAATATATTGTATGAAAAAATATTTATTTTTAATGAAAGAAAAAAGTTAACAAACCCAGTAAAGCTGATAAGGGGTTGTTATAGGTAGTATAATATAGATGTCATTAGAATTAATAATATAGTTACAATAAAAAATACAGGTGAACCAAATTGGCCAGGTAGAGGGGTAAATCTGGAAGGAGTTGAGGGGAGCAAATATGATCAAAACATACTGTATGAAATTCCAAAAAAATTAATAATATATGATACAGCATAACTTCTAATTGGTCTAAATAATAAAGGCTCATAGTCAGAAATTCGGGGGTGAAATTTAAAAGATCAGAGAAGCAGAGCAGCCAGCCACTAATTCTTACCTCTACAAAATCCTCAGACCGAATGGGGTCTCCTGTCTTTACAAGTCCTCAGACTGAATACCATGAGCTCCTGTCTCCTCCACTTTATATTCCTCTCTCTGCCCAGCCATATCCCTTCTGTCTCCACCTCCCTAGTGCTGGGATTAAAGGTGTGTGATCCCAATTACTGGGATTAAAGGTGTGAGCCACCACCCTGGGCTCTGTTTCTCCTTCAGACTGGATCAATCTCAGGTAGGCCAGGGTGGCCCTGAAATCACAAAGAATCATCTGCCTCTGCCTCCTGAGTTCTGGGATTAAAGATGTGCACCACCACTGCCTGGCCTCTATGGCTAACTAGTGATTAGTTCTGCACTCTCATCTTCAGGCAAGCTTTATTTACTAAAGCACAAACAAAATATCACCACGATATATTTTTAAGACTCCCAGGTAAATGATCCCACTGCATCCTCATGACCAGAGAAGGCAGGGTAACCTAAGAGATCATGAGAAAATGCTGTCTTGAACCCAGGTGGCTTCTACAGTTTCCCACTGGTAACATGTGACCAAGACTCTTTTCTGTTCTTTCAGTGAACAAGTTGTTTCTAAGTGACTGTCATTTGCCCAATATGTCCTAAAACTTGCATCTGTGCAGTGCTGAAAACTAAGCCTGGGCTTCATACATGCTAGGCGTCATACATGCTGGGCGTCATACATGCTAGGCGTCATACATGCTGGGCGTCATACATGTTGGACAAGTAAGTGCTTTACCAACAAGCCACATCTCTGGCCCCCAAACTTCTAGTTGCTTCAATTTAGCTTTTAATTTTTAGAATTGGCATCCACTCTCCAGTACTGCATACTGTTTCGCAGTATCCTCAATTGTATTAGTATAATAGTATGTGCATATCATTTATAGTTAAACACACAAATTTGGGGGGCGTTGCCAGACAATTTTTACATACATAGCCTAAAAGAGTATGGCAGTCGACTGGGGAAATCACTCATTTCTTAAAGTTTGTTTCACGAGCATGAATTTAGGAGTTTGGATTTGCAGAACATATGGAAAAACACGATTGGAGATGGTGGCCCTTCTGCAATTCCAACTTGGGAAGGTAGAGATTGGATTCCCAAGACAAGCTGGCTAGAACGACTAGCAGTTTAAGGGGCTCTGGGTTTGACTGAGAGACCCTGCCTGCCTCACTGAATACGGAGGATGATTCCCAACTTCAGCCTTTTTGCCTACATATGAATGGGTACTACTCCACATGTGTCCACATACATGCATACATAAACACGCACACCACACACATGCACACACAGAAAGAGAAGATAAATAATAAAGGAGCACGGCAGTCACTGCTGCTGGAGGAGTCTCAAGAACACTGGAGCTTCCTAATCCGTCCTGCCCCCTCACAGCCTCCTAACTTTCGTTGGCGACTTTCGGTCAGCAACCTTTATGGGTGTGTACTCTGCAGGTTAATTCCACAGCCCGGTGCAGCAGTAGCTCTGCCTGTCCTTACGAACAGCAGGTATTTTCTATTGGGTGCAAAGTCTAAGGCCAACACGGACCAGCGCAAGACAAACACGATGGCCCCCAGCTTGTGCAGCAGAGACGACACAAATTTCCAGCACCATTTATAACCACTTGTAAACAGCGAGGGTCCAGGTAAGCACCGGGGCACCCTGGCTTCTGAACAACAAGGCTAACCTGCGCTACAGTTGTCAGTCTGGCTTTGACGACCATGGCACTTAGTAAGTGTTATGGCGGCCTGTCCAGTCTGCTCACTGTTCCACCCTGGCGCAGTGACTGGCTGCTGACTGGCTGAGTGAATGGTGGATGGATTTACCTACCCTTCAACTTTACTTCTTCCTTTAGCAAAACGCCCTAAAAATGCAAAAGGAAAGAAAGGGAGACCAGTGCACAGACAACGGGATACTAGCAAACATATACACCATTCAAGAAGATTAAATCGTGGTGACCACTTGAACAGGATGGAGGAGACGGTACATCCCCAGAAAAATAGAGGGTAATATCTCTTAGGAGGCAGGAGATAAGGAGGCACAGCAGTCCCCAGGGGCAAGGGCAATCTGAGGAACACAACGGGCAGGCTAGGAGAGACGACAGTGACCACTCTTAGAGGATCTGGTCACTGGCTCCCTCCCTGTGTGTGTTCCTAGCACACCTTCATCAGAAAAGAAGACTTGCGTCTGGGAAAAGAGAAAAGGCCCTTCTGGAAATAGCCTCTACATACGATAAATGAAAATTCCCTCCACGAAAGACACTGGGCCAGCCCTTGAAAGCTCTTTGGAAACACACACAGCACCACCAAACCATTCTTGAGTACCCATGGCTAAAGAGCCCCAAACACCTGAACTCCAAACCTGAAAGCCAAGAGAGGAACTAGAGACTGACAGTAGTGTTTACCTAGCATGTGTGAGTCCCGGGGTTCAATCCCCAGCAACTGCAGCAGGAAATGCGGGAGGCAGAAAGGTGGAGGAGCATGAACAGAGGAACGCCATCTAATGAAAAGAAAATAGCTGTAAAAAAACGCCACCATTCCTCTCCTCAGAGCGCAAGCCAGAAAACAAGATGTAGCGGTGAGAAACGGGAGGAGGATGATTAAGAGCTCGTAAATATCTGAATTGTGGCAGGCAAAATAAAAGTGTCAATATAGAATTCTTAAGAAAACAACCGGCAGACAGAAAATAGAAACAGGTAGGTCTGCTATCTGACAAATCAGAATTCTAGAAAGAGACAGAGGAAAAAAAAAACACACAGGGGAGAAAAAAAATGGCTTAAAAAATAAAAGAACAGTTTCCAGAATTGGAGAATTTGCATCTCTACATTAAAGGGCCCACGAGTGGAATGCTTAAAACCAAAAGAAAAACGGTCCCCAAGGCACACTCTGGGGAAATTTCAGGCCCACGTGACTAAAGAGCAGATCCTGAGAGCTTGCAGGGAATGAAAAAGGTCACACAAGGCCCGCATCTCCCACAAGAGATGAAAGACAATATACAAATGGCTTTGAAATTCTGAAGAGAATTTCAAACGTTGAATATTGTACAGCCAAGACCCTTTCATATTTTAAGTTCTCAGACACTGTACCTTTTCTAGAAGATGCACGTGGAAGAGACATGCCACCAAAGCAGGCAGTGTGTAGGCCTTCAGAGGGAGACACAGCAGGCTGGGAAGGGCCGAATGTGCTCCCTCTCTTACACAGGAGAGTGGGCGGAGCAGGGGCGGGGCCTAACGGGTAGGGGCGGGGCCAAATGCACCTGTGCTCTAACATTGGGAGTGGGTGGGGGTGGGGCCGGATGGGTAGGGGGCGGGGACTAAAGATCCTCTGATCTAACACTGGGGAGTGGGTGAGGGCAGGGCCAAATGAGTGGGGGGTACAGTGCTCAATTCACCTTTGCTCTAATCCTGGGGAGTGGGGTTGAGGGCGGGGCCAAATGGGTGAGGGGCGGGGACTAATACTCCTATACTCCAACACCAGGGAATGGGTGGGGGCGGGGCCGGACGGGTTGGGGGCGGGGCCGAATGCGGCAGGGATCTAACACTGGGGAATGGGTGGTCTGATGTGTCTGAGCAGCTGCAGAGAAATACTGTTGGCTTCTGTCCAGCCTGGTGGGCAAAATTCAGGGTAAGTCTATAGAGATCAATGCAAATAAAAAGGAAGAGGCAATTACTTTAGGATAAGCAAAAATACACGTAAGAGGAAGTGTAAAGTCACGGTCTAGAGTTGACAGATGCTCTCCATAGCTCTGCAGCAAGCACTGAAGGTTGAGGTTCACGCCATCCGCATCTCAAGGTACCCTTTGCTAGGAGATGCTCTGGGTGCTTTTCAAGTGCCATACCCGAAAACCAGAACAAGTTTGATTGTGTGGAGTCGCTAACATTCTGATCTGGATACTTGCTATTTACCAAAGTTTGATGTTAACCACAATCCCATACAGAAGGGAGACACAGCACTGGGCAAGGCGGGGTCGGGGTGATCTGGCTCAGGATCTCTAGGCCATTTGTTACCTACTTCTGATGAATTAATTTGAATGCATTCACACACATGAAACATGAGGTAAACACTACAAGAAAAGTTAAAAAATGAAAAGAAAAAAAAAGTTGTCCTCTGGGGGTAGGTGGGTGGACAAGGGGCTAAGGACTTATTAAAGATTTTAATGTGGTTTGGGTTTTTACTACATACATGGTTGGTTGTAGTGGGGCACACTAGTAATTCCATCATTTGGGACACTGAAGCAGAGGGACTGTCAACATTCACACCTTGGGCAACAGAGTGAGTTCTGGGCCAGCCAGGGCTACAACGGGAGACCAGGTCTTTTAAAAACTTAAGCAAATAAGAAAACTGCATGGGATACTTTGACAAGACAGCAAATGCACACACACACACACACACACACACACACACACTCACACAGACCATACACACACACACACCACACACACACTCACACACACCACACACACATACTCACACACACCACACACACACACACTCACACACACACCACACACACATACATACACACACAAACACACACTCACACAGATCATACACACTCACACACACCACACACACACTCACACACCACACACACATACTCACACACCACACACACACATACATACACCACACACACACCACATACACACACCACACACACATACACACATTGACACACACATACACACACCACACACACTCACACATATACACACACTCACACACCACACTTACACACACATACATATTTTCTTACTACTTATTAAATGGAGCCCCAGAAACCTTAATGCCTGTCACTCGCTAACGGCCATTTATTGAGCAATCCACATCTATTGCCACACCTCAGCTGCTGTACCTTTCAAACAGAGAGTTGGGGGTCTTTTCCAACCCTACAAGTTCTACCGTGCAAACTCGACATCTCTGCCAATGTTGCTAATGTCATCCAAACTCAAAATTTTGAACTGTAACTAATATCGTTAGGCTTGGTAAGAAAGTAACAATGTATTACATGTGTATATATCCCCTAACTAGATGCATTTGGAATAGACGTGCAATAAGAGACACTTGTTGCTTGCCAGGCAAACAGGAATGTGACCTGTGGCGGCTCTGCAGAATGGTGCTGTGTGGAAGAATGGCTGGGGAAGAGAACTCCACTTGGCAACACCTGGTAAACCTCCGCAACTGCAATCAAGCAGACAGATGACAGGGAGGGAAGAAAGGAGCCTCCCAGGGCATTGACACAGCTGAATGGAAGGTGGTATGAATGGAGAAGAGAAGAAACGAGAAGATAAAAGCTCATTGTTTTCCAGAGCAATTTACTTTACCTGTATGGGGTACAGAAGGAAGAACTGGTCCTAAAAGAGCTGATACAAGTTTGCCACAGAAGACAAAGGGGTGAAAAAGAGAGAGACAGAGGAGGGACCATTAGGACTAAGAAGGCCCAGAAACACACCCCATAACCACAAGTTAGGCTCGGTCTCTGCTCCAGCCAGCATCTACTGCATGCAGAACAGAAAAGGAAGAGAAGTCACAGTGGCACTCCCATTTGATTAAACAGGTTCCTTCTGTTAGCTTCTGAACTTCTATCCAAAATAAACAGCATACTGTCTTCGTGTCCAGGCAGTAAAAGCCATTATTATATCATTCATTAAACATTTAAACTATTCATTAAAAAAATAACTGTCTTTAGTGCAGTAAAATAGCCAGTGTTCTTATGGACAGGGTACTTTTTCATGTCTTTAAGATAATAATAGCCGTGTTTATGGAGCGCTTTACAGTCTGGCTATTGTGCCAAAAGCTCTCTGTAAAATACCTTGTTTAATCCTCCCAACAACCCTATGAAGTCTCTTCTAAGGATCTACAATCCTTTGTCCAAAGCTCTGGGGCCCAGTGGGTTTCCCAAATCAAATTTATCAGATTTCAGCGAGGTAGTACATATAGTGTACACTACATCAAACCCAGCAGTCTAGAACTGCATTCTATAATCAAAAACATCAATATTTCTGCGGGGAAACACTGCAGGGGGGTTGAATTTCAGAAAAGCAGCTCAAAGTGGCCATCTTGACTTAACACATAAGGAATGAGAGGCACCACCATTATGTGACTTGCCCAAGAAGAAGGAGCTGCCAAGTGATGGGGCCCAGAGCTGATGCTGGGCAGCCCAGGTTCCTTACTGTATTGCAGTGATTTCTTCTTGTGTTTGGCTTGTGGCTGAGGTGTTGTGTTGGTCATACATTTGCTTTCCCTTCACTAATCATCAAGAACCCGTTTTCAGATCCCAGCAGACTCCTGTTGATGCACCAGAGAGCCAGGTGACATCCATGTTTCCCTTCCCAGGAGAAGAGGGAGAAAGAGATGAAGGAACTCAGCTTGGAGCTACCTACAGCAGCCTGGGCCAGATAGTTGGATGGGATAAGGGAACATAGCACCAGGGAAGTCTGGCCACTGGCTGATGGATATGAAGAGCCGAGTTGAACGTGGTGGCACATGCCTGAAGTCCCAGCATTCAAGAGGTTGGCAGAATGTCCAGGTCCAGGCTGGTCTGGGCCACATAGTGAGTTTGAAGTCATCCTGGGCTAGCTACATGGTTAGTTCAAGGCCAAATTGTGTTATTCAAGACCGTGTCTGAATCAGTCAGCCAAACAATGGAAAATAATAACAATAATTGTTTATATATTATATTCCAAACAGTACACCCAGAATTTTTTCTTTAGCATTCCTTCATTTATTTCACATATCAACCACAGTTCCCCTCCCCTCCCCCCAGCACCAGCATTTTCAAGGGCTGTATGAATTTGCTTTCTGTTGCTGTGATAAAGCACTGACCAGAACCAGCTCGGGCAGAAAAGGGTTTATTTGGCTTACAGGTGACAGTCCATCATTGAGGGCAGAGAGGCAGGCACCCATGGCAGGAACTAAAGCAGTGGTTCTCAGCCTTCAAATGCTGTGGTGACGCCAACAATAAAAATATTTCACTGCTACTTCATGACTGTAGTTTTGCTACTGTTATGAATCAAAATGTAAATATCTGAGAGACAGGATATTTGATAGACGACCCCAAGGGTCACGACCCACAGGTTGAGAAGCAATGAACTAATGTCAAGTCTGCAGAGGAAAGCTGTTTTTACAGCAGGCTTACTTCCCACCCTTTCTATACAACCCAGGTCCACCTGCATAGGTGTGGCACCATTCACACAGGCCAATCTGATGGAGGCAGTTCCTCGGCTGAGGTTCCCTCTCCCCGGTGACTCCACACTGGGTCAAGCTGACGGAGAAGCTCTCACAAGGGAAGAACTACTATTATTTTTAGCCGGAAGCAAAACTCAGGGTTTGGGGCTCATCAGAAGCAGAACCCAGAGGGAAGGAAGAGCTGAGGAGAGAGAAAGAACGGGGTGCAGAAGAGAGAGCTCACTGAAGGGAGACCGTGTAAGCAAGGTCTGCTTCACCTCCGAGGGTGTTCCCAGCTTACGCACAGAGAGCCATTTCCTATGGCGATTCTAATCACACATCTTTGTGGGGTTAATGCCTTCAACAGGAGTAAATGAAAAGGGGATTTAAGTATCAACTAAGTTCTCTTATTTGCTTTTCCTCTGGGGAAGAAGAACAAATACATAGCCCCAATCTGTGACTCAGAAGGCAATCAATACCTTTGACCCGCTCAGTCGCAAACAGCAAGAGCGAGGCAGCCATCCCCACTCAGAAAGACAGCGATGCGCGGCGTGAAGGAGGGAGAAGAAATGATGGTAATTTTATGGTAATTTAATTAATTTAATTAACAGCTACAAACACCCACAAATACACACCCATTGAGAAGATCCACACTTCTGCCAGCTTCCCCCTCTTCAACATTAACCCAAATCATAGACCTCAGTGTGTTATCAAACGGCATTTATTGAAGTGAAGCTACTTTTACAACAGAGAAAAACAACTTCCCCTCAAAAGTGGCCAAAAACACATTGTTTACACTCCAAGCAAAATCACATGCACTCAGTGAAGTGAATGATAGTACAGTGACCTCAGGCCCGTCTCTGGAAAACAGGAGGGGGATGGAAACTCGACCACTATTTCAAACCCATGAGGAGAGAGATACGCCCCATGAAGAGGCTATCCAAAAGCTCCAGGTGCTCCTTAGTATGAGTAGTCTACATTAAAAACAAGATAAGTCCTTGCCACCAAGGGCATGCCAAGTGCCTTACCCAAAGCCAGCAGTTGAAGGCATTACCTCAGCTTTCCCAACACCACAGGTTCAGCCCCTGACCAAATCATGTCAAGCATCAGAAGTGGGGCCAGGAGTAATGCAGGCATCTTCACTGGAGCCTATAGTAATATTTCATTTGTATTTTAATAAACAAAGCTTGTCCGAAGATCAGAACGCAGAACAGGCAGTGGCAGCACACACCTTTAATCCCAGTTAGCCACAGAGGCTGGGCGGTGGTGGTCACGCCTTTAATCCCTGCACTAGAGAGGAATATAAGGCGGGATGAGACAGGAACTCACTCTCATTCCGTCTGAAGATTTCACAGAGGAAAGAGCTCTTCAGCAGTTTGGCTTCTTTGCTTTTCTGATATTCAGGCTGAACCCCAATATCTGTCTCTGGAGCCTCTTTGGCAGAGCTAGAAGAGAGGACAGGGATGACGGACGATCTTTGGCCCAGCTCACTGGCCTCTTCACCTTCAACAAGGCTTCTGTGTTTACCCATTTTATCAATTGGGCCTTTGCTTAAATTATTCTTTGGAAAATTGTCCTACACTGTCAATTACCACACAACGACACAGATGATGACTTGGAAAACTGCTGCCTCACACCGGTGGCTTGTCTTGGTTTGTTCTAGAAGGGTCTATTTCCCCTCCTGACTGCCCCTTCCCCCAGGGGTGTGGAGTGTGTCCACAATGGCTGGAATAGGGTAGATGTCACTGTGTGGGAAACAGCAGACATACCTAAGGCATGATTTGCATGATTTGGCAATAAGAGATAAGATCTGAGCCATAAAGCAGCCCTGATCAACACAGTGAGTCAACAGCAAGCAATTTGGGGAACAAATTCCTGCATTCTTTCAGGCCCGTGGGAGGATTCCCGTCCAAGGACTCTTGGCCACGAACCAACAGGTCCATCCCAGCTGCATGGAAGCCACATTCCTATCTCCACAAAGAGAGGACAAACATGGTGGCAAATGTCCTTTGTGTCATGGCAGGACCCTGTCCAGTGGCTCTGGAAACAGAAGGGATTCACCTGAGCTCTGTCTCTGCAGCGTAGTAGACATGGTAACAGGCAAGGTTCAGGGCTGGCCTGGTGACAAGTCCCCACACATCTTCCAGTCTGGGCCTCTCAAAGCTGGGCTCTCGGGAGCTCTGTGGTACCTCAAAAGAACCTCAGTAGTCACTTGAGGGTTGCCTGACCCTCTCTCTTCAATCAGAAGTTCCTCCTCCTGTGTTCTAAGGGCTTTGTGGACAACTTGGATAAAGAATGAGGTACAGATAGGAACAGTGACTCCCCCAGTGAAAGCCGTGGTGAAATCCCAGCACTTGGGGGGCTGCAGAAGGAGGATTACTGAGGCATTAAAGACAGCCTGGGCTACACAGTGAGTGCAAGGCTAGCTTGACAACAGAGTAAGACTTATCTCAGTCCTCTATCCCCTGAAAAAGGAGGTGGCAGCCCAGAGAGTAAACGCTACATTGTCACTTAGCTTGCTGGGGCTGAGCCAGGTCTGCCCCACTCCACCCTGGCTGCATAAAGGATTTTACTTCACCCTGGCTGAGAAACGAGAGTGCCTTGTGGTTTGATCACTAGGGAGAGAGGCTGGGGGAACGTTGGGAAATGTTGCGGGTCCCCTAAATTGATCTGCAAAACTCTTGGGTGATTTAAAATGCCTGGAAAGCAATCTGCCATGGAATGCGGCTTCCAAATTTCCAATTTCCGATTCTGTGGGCAACAAGTGAAGAAAATCACTCTGAGAGACACTCCTGCTGCAAGGCCCGTGGCCTGGGAATCATGGGAAATGTTGGGGGCATTTGAGAATAAATACGGCAGGATGACAGGTTACCTTTTCTCTACTCTCTTCCTAACGCCCCACTAGCATCCCAGCTACGTTAAAAAGCCATAAACTACCAGAAAAAATGTAACAGACCCCATCGATGCTGGCCACACTCTGAATGCTGCTGGAGAACAGATGGACACATTGGGACGGAAGAGAGCAGAAACCTAGGCTGATCTGAGCCCTCAAGTTCCAGGAAGGCCGAAGATTGGAGGAAGAGGCTATCCTTAAAAACAGAGATGCTGGGCAGCTAGAGACAGGAAGCTTGGTGGAATGTCTATGCCTTCATATCCCTTGCCTTATTTCCGACAAAAGCCTGGAGGAATAAGAAGGACTCATGATGACAGTTATAGCACATGGTTATCTAAACACAAGCCCGAGGATCAATGTGATGGAGACCCTGCCACCGACCTCTACCTGAAGGCCAGGTGCCAGCAGTGTGGGGGGCACGGGAGCTTTCCACGAAAGAGTCCTTCATTTTCGTGACAGAATGTTATGTATTACAAAACACATGTTTTAAAGGGCCTACACACAGCAGGAAGTGGTAGTTAACTTAAATTACAGAAATAAACAGAAAAAATAACCCCAAGTATTTTGAAAGCATTTGAACTTGGGGAAAGAAACTGAGGACGTTAAAGCTCTATGCCTGAGTTTTGCCTAATTTAACAAGACTTATGTCATGCCAACAGCTGACCTAGAGCAATGAAGGTTACTTCTCATCTCTATTAAAGTAATATTAAGTACAGAGTGGGGAACATTACAATTTGCCATGAAAATGTCTTAAGCATCAACACAGAGGTGACACCCAGTCTTGTTATACCCAAAACACTCCCGTGACTCTGAATTAAAGACACAGGTGGTCAAGAAGGCTAGCCCAGGGTTCAGACACCAGCTGTGCACCCGTCATCCCTCTGAAGTGGCTCTGTCCTTCCTGTTCTCTGCCCCCCTCTCCGGCCAGCTTGACTTCATTGCCTAGGGCAGAAGGTGAAGTCTGCTCCCTGTGCTCAACTCCAGTGTTTTCCAGAAAACTCCCAAGTTCTTCTCCCCGGCACCTGCTATCTGCACAGGTTCCCCTGCCTCACTGCGGCCATTTATCCACCCCATCACTTGGGCCAAGAAACCTGAGCTCTCCCCACATGGCTCTGTATCATACACCCACCTGCAGTCACACGGGAAGGAGCATGGCTCATCTACCATAGACATAATTCTGAACACAAAGTTCCAAATGGCTGTTCAGGATATCAGCTGATAGGTGTGTCACATTGGTTAGGAAACTAGTCTCCCATCTCTGAGCCTGTAGGCTTTTCCCCCTAGGGAGGGAGATTTATCTGTATTTTATGTGTGTGGGTAATTTGATCAAATGTATGTCTGTGTGCTCTGCCTGTGTCTGGTGCTCTTGGAGACCAGAAGAGAGTATCAAATTCCCTGGAACTGGAGTCACGGACAGTTACGAGCCAGCATGTGGGTGCTGGGAATTGCACCTGTGGCCTTTGGAAGAGCACCCAGTATTCTTCACTGCGGAGCCATCTCTCCAGCCCCACCTTTTCCACTTTTATCAACAGTAGAGTACTGGAAAATCCTTGTCTACAGAGCTGTGTGCGCGCATATATTCATTTCCACAGTTTACTTCCCCAGAGGGACAACCATAGTCAAAGAGCCTAACAAACAGGGGCACAGGTACAAATGGCCAACTGCTTTCTTCTGCCGCGCCACTGAGTGCAGGTAGTGCTAAGCACACTGGAGGCTCTCGGAAGGGCACTCTGAACTATGCTGGGGGAACAGAGGAAAGAATCACTCTTGCCGTATCACTGAGGAAGACGGTGGCAAGCGCTCTTCCTCACGGGAAATCTGAGGCTTCCCCCTTCATAACGGAGCCATGCAGAGAAGCTATCGCAAGAAGGAAAGGGTCCACGACAAGACAGAAGTCATCCAGCTACAAACTGCGCCACTGAGAACCCAGAGACAGTTTTCCTACGGGCCAGAGTGGCCTCCAGAGATTGCTGAGTTGATTTTGGTTTCCAAAACAATGGGACATATTTGTGACCTTTAAAGGGATAAGGTCAAATTCAATTAGTGTTTGTAGGAGGAGGCTCAGGAGAGATGCTGAACAGCTGAGGGGCAAAGCAGCCTGGCGCCTATGCAGGCCAAGTGGGAACTTCTTCCCTGTTCCATGACCTTCTGGACTCTATGTGTGTGCTTCTCAAACTGTTAAGATTTGAAGCAGGCCTGGTGGCTCACATCTATATTTCTAGCACTGAGACAGAATAATCTTGAGTTAGAGACTGGGTTAGGCTATAGTGTGATATCCTGTCTCAAAAAACAAAAACAAGCAAGTGAAACCCACCATCATCTAGGAATAAATGTTAATTTTATAATAATTAAACGTTCCTACAGTGGCCAAAGGCATGAGGTGGCTGGGTAAACTCTGAACATGTTAGTATGACTTAGACTCTACTGTATCTGCCTCTCAGTTCTAGAATTTACTGGGAGAAATAACCCTCCCTTAGAGGCCTGTGGTCCTGTAAGTTATTGTCTTGTAAGTTCATTCCCCTGAGGGACTTGGAATCTACTTTCGTATACAATAGAGGTAGTTTCTCTTCTGGTCAGCAAGGACTTTCTTATCCTTCATGAAACCATAGCAAAGCCAATATTCATAAAGAACAAAAAGACCCTGTTAAGAGATGGACTGAGGGGACTTTCACATAACTAGTAATAGATATACCTTTTCTAAAAATAAAACAAATTCTAGAGATTCGTCTAAGCCACTGGTCTATTGCTGTGAGGAGGCTCCATGACCATGGCAACTTTTATAACTGGGGACTCGCTTACAGTGCCAAGGTTTAGTCCATGATCATCATGGCTGGGAGCACGGTGGCAGGCATGGCATTGGAGCAGTCGCTGAGAGCTACATCCTGATCTTTAGGCAGAGAGCCTGGGTCTGGCATGGGCTTCTGAAAGCCTCCAAGCCCACCACCAGTGACTCCACCCCCAGTGACTCCCTCTTCTTCCAACAAGGCCACACCTCCTCATCCTTCCATCCTTTCTCTGGTGACAGCATCCAAGCACACGAACCTACAGGGGCTGACCTTACCCAAGCCACCACAAGATTCAACAAGCAGCACCCTTATTTCTTATCAGAAACTTTAAGAGGATGGAATACCAGCAAGCCCTCAGAACTCCCCCAAAGGGTTGAAAGCAGCCAGTAAAGAGAGGGTCTTAGGGAAATGCATTAAGTACGAGCTCTTTCTGAGGGGAAGTGACCTGTGTCATCCCTGGTGAGAGGTGACAGGAACAAGCAGAATGAAAAGAAGGGAAATGACACCCCTGAGGGCAGCGCTCCTGGCCTGCATGACTGGAGGGAATGAAGGGAAGGCACCTTTCAGACACAGTGTGGAGGAGGCAAAGTATTTCTGAGACTCAAAACTGTAATGGAAATGGAGGTTCAGAAATTCAGGAAGACCCACAGAGTAAGGAGTTAAAAGTCCAGGGCTAGTCACAAGTCTCTGTCCACTTCCTTGTCCTGCGACACAGTAACCTGGAACTTCTTTGGAGGTGGCGGCTGAACACTGATATCTAAATGATACGATTTATCTATTACTGCAATGGGTGTCTGAGCCAAGGACACCACCTCAGACCCCAGTCCCCAAGGGAAGCGGCAGGGAAAAGAGTCACTCAGGGAAGCCGTATCCCTCCCAAGTCTGCATTTGATGACAGAGGGAAGCTGAGAATGGCTGCAAGTATGAAAATTGACTGTGCCTTGGAAGGACTTTAGGACACCTGGTAGAGCAAACATGGAGCGTGGGTTTGAACCTCAGCAGAAGGAAGGAGGGAGGGAGAGAAGGGAGAGAGAGAGAGAGAGATGAGGGTACTAGACTCTGTGGATCTCTGCAGATCATGTCTCCATAGAGAATTATAGTGGTGTATTGCCTGTGTTTTAATAAATAAAGCTTGCCTGAAGATCAGAGGGCAAAGCAGCCATACTAGTCAGCCATACAGGCCAGGCAGTGGTGGCACATACCTTTAATCCCAAGACGTGGGAGACAGAGGCAGACGGATCTCTGTGAGTTCAAGGCCACTCTGGGCTGCATGAGATTGAATCTGTCCAAAAGAGAAACAGCTCACACAAAGGTGATCCCGGCACTTGGGATCACACGCCTTTAATCCCAGAACTAGGGAGGTGCAGACAGGAGTGATATGGCTGGGTGGAGAGAGGAATATAAAGGGGAAGAGACAACTCTGAAGTTTGAGGATTCGTGGAAATGGGATCTCACCCCTTTGGTCTGAAGATTTGGTAGAGGTAAACGGTCTCTCTAGTGGTTGACTGCTTTGCTTTTCTGATCTTCAGGTTGAACCCCAATATATCTGTCTCTGGGTTTTTATTATTTATGCTACAGAGAATGGTACCGCACATGGGTGCTTGCTCTTGCCAGAGCCAGTCCTAAAAACAAGTTGTGCTGCACAGTGGTTTGCAAAGACGGAAGCAAGATTTCTGCCTTGGAAAATAGCTTCCCTCCAGCCTCCAGCAAAAGAGATAGGAAAGGAACACGCCATTTGCCAGACTTCCCCAAGCAGGGTAGACAATAAGAGCAATACGTGACCAGAGGCCCACAGCGGTTCTAATACAACCCTGCCCTCCAAGAAGCAGCAGAAATGACACAGGCCTCCAGGCTGTGTCCGCTGGTGCTGCGCTGAGGGCGGCTGTCTGCCTGCCTTCCTTTTTTATTTTCTTTTTGATGGAAAAATCAAAAGGTTTCAGCAGAGCCTGCCTGCCGCAGGAGCGGACGACATTCTCCACATTTTACCACTTCCTACTTTTCTCCGCTATTTGCATAAGGGTTGTTAGGAAAGTACCTACACCAGAAGGAAGCCGAGGAAAAGGCACTTCAGTCACCTTCTCAACCTTGCAGCTCTGGAGAGGAACCACCTCAACAAGGTCATGCCCCCCAGGATTCCGCGTTTGCACCCAAGGGGTGTCACCTACGATACAGAGAAATCTGCAGACCTGTGAAATCCTAGCAGAGAGCAGGGTCTGGAAACCAGCTGGGGTTGGGGGAGGGCTTAAAGCCGCTCTCCATCCCACCAGGATGAGTACCGTGCCCAACACACGGAGACAGTCACAAGGGCCCTTGGCTGGCAAGCACCACTCCCTGCTAATCACTCTCCTAGACTGGCTCTGAAGCAGGGCCCCAGGAAAATGTGGAACTGACCTGAACTTCAGGCTCTCTGGGCAACCCAGCAACCAGGTCTCTGTGAGTCTGCTTGCCTGAGTGAAGAGCTGGCTGGAGTGGCCACTGCCTCTTTGTCCCTTATGACTGAGCCCTTCAGGAACCTCTGCCACTCCTAAGGGAAGGCAGAAGAATCTGCTCCTCCATGAAGGGACATCTCTGCTGAAAGCAAGCATCCCTCTCGAAGTCAAACTGCCCACTCCACTTCAGGGAAGCCACCCATGCAAAGGCAACCAGCGGCATGACGTTAGACGGTTGTGGGTGTTCTAGATACAAATACAGAGGCTTCCTTTTCCAAAGGCCAAGCGGCAGGCTGTTAGAGGAAACGGCTCAGCTGAGAAGGTTTTAGGAAGCTGTTGCATGGAAGGGAAAGAAAATAAAAAACCACCTTCTGGATTTCATAAACCTGAAAACCAAAACCTAAAGGTGGAAGATGGTTGCCTGATGGTCTGACTTCCCTCTCAAGCCTTTTATATCTCGAGAGGGAATTTCCACACCCCAGCTCAGCACACTCTGCTGGCCCTCATTCCCCGACGGCCCAGGCACAAGACTGTGAATGCCAGCAGTTAACCCCCCACCCCTTTGAACTGGGTTTCAGATGGCACCGATTAGCACAAGTGGGCCTGGCAGGACACATGATCTAGCCTGCATTGTCCACCTAGGGGAACAGAATGGCAGGCAGCTGTTAGCAGTCAGGGCACAAAGTGAGAAGACTCTTCCTCTCACCCCCAGTCTTTCCTCAGAATATCCGGAAGACAGGGGAGAACTGGCACACCCCACGGGAGGCGGCAGCCTCGGCTTCCTTGGCACTGACTGCCTGTGCACACCGCCAGGAAAACGCACCGATTAAGCCCCTACTGTGTGCCAGGCTGGGGAAAGGAGCAGATACTCGAGTTCTGTATAAAAGAACCTGGAGCCCACGAGGGAGACAGAGCAGTCACGTGGATGGTAAGTGATGGAGCACAGACACCTGAAATGAGCTCCCGACTCCATGAACTCAGCACAGGGCACAGGGGGAGGTGGCGCAGGGGGAGGTGGCGCCAGGGAAACCTCATTTGAACTGGGCCCTCATGGATGAGTAGGAAGGGAAGGGATAAGCACAGAGCACAGAGACGTCTGTGCAGCGGACAGGGCGCAGGGGAGGGAACGGCTAGGGCTAGACACATGGTGGCAGGAAGGCATATGTACCCAGTAAACCCTGGGGGGTTGTGAAGACTATCTATAGCGCAGAGGGACGGGCAGAGGGATGGGCATCGTGAGCTCTGGAAAAAGCCCCCCGACGACAGTAAGGCCAGAACAGAGAGGCAGTGTCCCCAGAGGGGACACCACCCGGAAGGCTGCTGAGAAGATCCCCGAGAACAGGACAGCTGTGGACAGCTGCCACGGCAGGCAGAAGAGCTGGGTGGAGTTGTGGGCTGCCCAGGTGGGAGGACGCACGCCTGCTAGAGTTGAGGCCTGAGGTCTGACCGCTAACTCCCAACTGAGGTTTTCCAAACCTAAACGCCCTGCTTTCAACTCTGCCCTTTCTGTCCTCTCCAGGGGGAAAAGTTGGCCCTTCATGACTTCTAAAGACCTGTCTAATGCTTGCTCTTGTTCCAGGGCGGGAAGCCCCAGGAGGATTCAGCATGCATTTCCTATGGAATCTGCTTTTCTAGACACACGGCCACCCTTCTAGTTTACCCGATCTAGTGGTAGAAGTGCCCCATGGCCCATCATCCCTTTGCCACCATGCCCTGGCCCCATAGAGTGATGATGACCCCCAAACCTCCACAGAAGATTTCTGAGAACATTTTTCTGCATAGAAAACTATGGACAAAAATTCTTCAGCCCTGATTTCCTTGGTGAACTCCAGAAGGGAGGCACTGAAGATGGAGGGTGGGATGACTCATTTGGGCAGAAGAGCCCCAGGTGTCTTTCCTGTAAATCTAATTGCTAACATCTGAGGTAGGAGAACCTTGGGCCTTGCATTTGTGGTATCTCATTCGTGGTCATAAGCTTCACGGTATCTCATTGTACCAGATCCCCAA